>NC_141776.1:17225566-17552066 GCF_051362555.1 Lingula anatina | reverse complement strand
TTACTTCTGTGATGAAACCTTCAAATGAGAAAAGCCTTGAAACGACGCATTTATGTTCAATGAGCAAAAATTGTCACATTTATCATTTTGTTTTATTTTAATTCTATTTTGTCTATTCTTAAGGGCAATTTTAACCTTTTCATGTCCTTTTACAAAAACGTGTTCCAGCACGTGTACTGGCATAAAATATTGGGGGTGTAACAGCTTTTTTTATCACATGTGTATAAATTCTTAGCTTGGTCGATTTGGATTTAAAATGTATATGCTGTCATGGATCAAAATATAAAAAGATTGCCCCGTTTGTTTTCAAGTGCAACAAGGCACCGAAAGAGTAAAAGTCAATATACTTATGTACAGGATTTCTGAGGCAGGTCATTCGGACCAAACGCAATAGTCACCTTTGATTCGAGAAATTAATATAGACAAATATTTGGCATACCTTTGGTTGTCTTCAGTTTCCACTGAAAACCCAATCGGGACAAGTCCACTTGGGTTAATCTGATTGCGATAGCTGTGCCAGGGTCACAACATTGATTGTGCATAGAAATGGTTACTTGATGAGTGACATGTACCACGCTAAACGAGCGGTAGGGATGAGGCACCATTATATGATTAATTAACATTGGATTTCACAGTGTAAGGCAATTAAGACACAGAAATCATTTTTGATTCTTGAAGATAAATCGGTTAAAGTGAGCATCATTAATTTTTAAAGAAAATAAGGCATGAATAAGAAATTAATAAGGCATGATAACCTGAATCGTAATTAGATAAAATACCCTGAATTACAAAAACAAAAAGAAACAAATTATACATTTTTGAAATGATAGTTTAATCAATTTGTTTTACGACAACATGTAAAATACATGTATAAGCATACACCTGCAATTTAAAGGTATTTCTCATACAGAAACATCGAATTCCAGTCAAGTACAAAACAGCGAATATATAAGGTTGACAAAAGATTGATCTTCCATTTCAACTACATTTTACTTCACCAAAGCTTCAACATTCACATATAAATATATGAATCAAATATCTTGTATTAAGATTAGTACCAGTATAATGAATTTCTGACAGGTCAAAGTATTTGAGGTGCAAAAGATTTTTTTAAGAATTACAACAATAATGTTTACTTCAGCATAAAAATGATATCAATAAGTAAATACCTACCCTCAAGATCAATATTAAACTACTCGCTCTCACTGACACACAAAAGCATCTGAATACGTACAATTTCCAAAACTGTATTGAAATACAAAGAAAACTTTCGTAGTGGTCAAAGCATTAACTATTTAACTTTCAATGAAAATTTTAAACACAAATGTTAAATCAAAAGCTATGACTTTTACTGAAGAATCAAATATGAAATTCATCAAATTGTTTTCAAAAAATGTATCCTCCAATTATATAATAATCAAAATATCAATTAAAAAATCTAAAGATACTTTATCTGATTAACTAGAGGTTTTACAATGAAGAAGTAGAACCAATTTAGAGTTGACCGTCACACCAGAACACAAAGGTTTGAGATAGAACAAAAACCAACCACTTATATCAAACTACAATAAATGGGTCCTCCACAAATATCAAAACATTTAACATTTAATATTTAAAAAACTTCTTCTCAAATAAATATATAAACAGTAAAGAAAGACAAAAACACTTGAGGCGTCACTGTTACACCTAAACACCAAAAACTCCTATATATCAAGCTCAAATTTTTGATCAAAATACAAGAAAGAAAGAAGAATCTTCCGTAATTATCCAAACACCAAAGGTTCTTTAAATATAAACATGTTTAAAATCAAAAAGTGAACACTAAACAGTACAGTAAAAGCAAGCTTGTTTTTACTGTACGTAATCTGTTTGCTTCAGACAGATATTTCCTCAATTTGCGACCACATGAATCTGCCATTTTAAAAGAGGCAAGCTGATGCACTAATTAGTGCGAAACTACGGCACAGGCGATGCCATGACTTTTCTGCATTAGATGGATTTTCGTGTAAATTTAATGAGGCACGACGGGATTCCTGTTCTGATTAAGGGCAGTAGTCAAGTGTATTACCTGTAAAAATGTAAAGTTTTAAAGCTGCAATGTATTTCTTGAAAGTACTGTCTACGCCAAATCCCTTAACACGTGACACTGTAAAAAAATAATAATAAACAATGGCCAAAACGTATGAGAAAATAAACCATCACTTGTCAGTGCTCGACCAGTGTTCGGTTTAGACTATCATCCCATATGTTGGTTTTTCAAAAGGGAAGGTCTAGCAGAAAAGTGAAAAATGATCGTGTCAGAGCTGTAAAATACAAAAGGAGAATCAAATCATCAGTGAGTGCGAACTAACATCAAAAACCGTTTGAACCACCATTGGGTTGTAAAGAGGGCACTTAGGCAATTGTTTTGGGGAAATTGAACAAACGACGTTTGTGAATTTGTATATGATGTTCTGAGGATAAGTAAATGAATTTTGCACTACCAAAAATAAATTTCGCTTCTATTTGGAATTATATACTTCTGTATGTGTGTTTTGCTTGCTATATCATAATACATTAATACTAATAAAGATATAATGGAATTCTACTTCCCCTTAAAAAATGTAAGTAACTCAAAAGAACCCATGCCAGAAACTTAGAAAACATAATGTTTAGCAGAGCAAAAGTTTTGTAAAATATATATTATTAACTTTCAACCACATTCTACTTCCGCTTAAAGGTTTAACGAAGCAACCGTGGCGCAGGTTCGACGACATTTGTTCGTCTTCTCCTCAATCGTCGCAACCAACCACGCACTCTGCGCATCGCCATCCTCACGTGCCTGTACAATATTGGGAGATCAGAGACAAAAACCAATACGGCGAGGCCTACTAAAACACTTATGGCAACAGTTGCGGTTGGAACAACAATGGTAAGCGGAGCTTCCTTCGGCGGGTATCTTTGGCCTTTTGGTTTCGGTTTTACTTCTGGGATTGTCTCTGAAATATAAGGATGTATCATTTCTTCACTGCACATGATAAAAACAGAAGAGCGCCAACAGTCAATGAGAAGCAAATACTCTTCTGCACCACTATGAATCAAGGCAATGGACTTATCCTTGAAGAAACTACCAATACAGCAAAATGGCGTACCTACACAACCCTGTAAATTCTTCCATCCTTTACCAGGAACACAGCTCACTGATCTATTCACCGTGCCGTCAGGGAAAAAGAAACCTTCGTCACACAGCAAAGTGATATTAACGACTCCGTCTCTTTGCTCGTCGGACACATTACTTGCTATCCTGGCATGGGGTGGTGCAGGTGGCTTGAGACATGGTTGGAATAAAGGTGTGGTTGCCTCTACCTCTGATGTTGTTGTGGGTTCGGTTGTTGATGGACTTTTCTCTGCCTCTGACGTGGACTTGGGCGCTGGCTTGACTGTGGGTGGACTTGTCTCTACATTTGTTCTGGGTGTTGTTTGGTTTGTTGGTGGACTTGTCTCTACTTCTGTTGTGGGTGTTGATTGGGTTGTTGGTGGACTTGTCTCTACCTTTGTTGTGGGTGTTGATTGGGTTGTTGGTGGACTTGTCTCTACCTCTGTTGTGGGTGTTGATTGGGTTGTTGGTGGACTTGTCTCTACCTCTGTTGTGGGTGTTGGTTGGGTTGTTGGTGGACTTGTCTTTACCTCTGATGTGGGTGTTGATTGGGTTGTTGGTGGACTTGTCTCTACCTCTGTTGTGGGTGTTGGTTGGGTTGTTGGTGGACTTGTCTTTACCTCTGATGTGGATGTTGGTTGGGTTGTTGGTGGACTTGTCTTTACCTTTGATGTGGGTGTTGGTTGGGTTGTTGGTGGACTTGTCTCTATTTCTGTTGTGGGTGTTGGTTGGGTTGTTGGTGGACTTGTCTCTACCTCTGTTGTGGGTGTTGGTTGGGTTGTTGGTGGACTTGTCTCTTCTTCCGAGGTGCACATTGGAATGGCTGGTGCTGGAGGGAATAAGATGCTGTGTGCTAGTTTGGACTTTATCAACGAATAAAATTATCTTCAGTCCACATAATTTAACTACACTAGCTACCAGTAAAGTATATTGCACATCACTGAAAAATTTACATAGTAATATATTTGAATTTTTTCAAACTTTAAACGTCAAGTACTATGTAATCCCTGCGGATCCTCACATATTTTGATTCGCCATTATCACACCCAACACAATAATGAACATCGTTAATTACTTATCTATTGTCAGCAAATCACGCACCTCACCTGCCAAATACATGTAGTACTTACGCTAGACAAACAGGTGGAAAGTTAAATAAACTGACAGTGTATCAAATTTGCCGATAATATTTATTATGAAATTATAAACGATCATAATGACGATTAAATTAATAAAACCTCGTGATGCATTGCAGAAGCTCCATGCTCTCTTGATCCAGTCTGAGCTATTTGCAGACGTGTTGTAGATCATCAAGCAGCCAAGTTTGCCTTCAAAGCCGTCACGTTTACCTAAAATTGAACAATCACTTATTGTTTGGTTAACATTCTAACATTCATACTCAAAGAATATAGATCCGCCACGCAGCTCCTGATAACATTATTAAAGACACACTTACTGTGGGGAAACGAATACGGAATGATGGGAGACAGATGAAAATATGTGCTCGGCGATGCTCCCACTGAATTGCCAAGCAGACTGTTTTCACGGACCTCATTACCCTCCCCTCCCGTCATGACTGATTTCTTTTTCTCACTGACTATTTAATTTTAAAAGAAAACACCCATTGCCAAGTATGTATTTACTATTTTGTTTCATGGTGTGACGGTATGGCGCAATATTTGAAACAAACGTTGCCAAGGTGATGAAACTACCGGTAGGTCACTAAGCGTATGGTTACTAACTTATTTCATCAGTTATCTAAACGAGAACCGGTCACGTTATGGTATCTTTTCATATTCAGCACTTCTCCACCTATCATATCGGGTGATTTTACTCAGTGATGTGAAATACCGCTCGTATGTGAAATGGAAATGGATGCATCAACCGTTTGTAGCAAACTGATTTGGATGGCGCGCTCATACATGTAGTATGATATGTAAAGAAAAGGATAATCATGTCAAGAAAAAACATAAAGGTACTTACCTATGTAGATGTCGGAGCACGTCAGCATGTCATAGCTGCCTACTCTCTTCCGTGTTTTAAATTGGCTGCCCTTATAAATCGATATCTTTCCACTGTTTTTTGTATACGTCACGGCTATTTTGTTCCATGCATGTTGCTCAATTATATTTCTTGCAGGGCGATAAAAATTATCACTAGAACTACTGTTCCTTAGATTGAGAGCAATCGAATTTTTCCAATAACCAATTACTAAGCCATACTGTTTACATGTTTGCTTGTTCGAGTTCAGGTTCATGTAGTCCACTAGTCGATATAATGTGTCCCCTCCAGGGTTGAAGCTAATCTAAAATGGAACGAGCAAATATCTTCATGAGTTTCGTATTTGGATTATTGATGAAAGTTATATATGTACAAACTGAAATTTTCTTCCTCCCGTGAGTTTGCGGCCAACATAGACTAGATCTTCATCGGTCATCAGGTTGGAAGAATACTTTAGCTTGTGCTTTATAATTTTCATCTATAAAATGATCATGTGTCAAATAGTTCTCCGCCATAAGGCAATCATTTGCAAAATTAAGAATATCTGTTCATTCGGCTTCTTTGCATTAATATTTATTTAGTCTACATCACTACATGTTTATTAATTTGCCTCAGTTTAATTTTTGCATGTTTGTGTTTCTCTTCTTTTTGGTTTAACATAGTAATATTTATAATAATATTATAGTTATTCTTCCAATTTAAAGTTGTATTGTGCACGCACTATAAGAACGTGATAGGTCAAATAAATCAATCTCTTGAAAATGGATCAAGACAGTTAAATATATAATTTAAAATTTGTGAAAGCACACAGGATGAAGGTCCTTGCTGATCGATCTAGCAGTTCTGAGTTTTGGGACGAAAAAAAAGAGCGTACCTTAGGGTATTCGAATGTTCCTACAGTTTTGTCAATCAGTGGTTCATTTAACGTCCTTCCTTACACACTTTCAAACACGTGTCAGGATGTGTAATGTTAGTGATTGACAGTCATAAATGAGTAAGGAATGTTTTCTGTAGTTGATTGACATCTCCTTATAATACTTAAGCAGAGGAATGCAAAAGTGAAAAAGCCGCTGGAGGTTGAATGAGGTAGAAGCAGGCTTCCCCAACTATCAGACACGGATCCAAAGGATACAGAATTAACCGGTAGAGCGGATCACGCTACCTGTTTTAAGGTGTGTATCAGTGCGCATTTCACAGTATCATACCTCGGGACATACTTTAAACGCGTCCCTCCTGGTAGCCATGAAAACTTTATTTAATCCCTAACAGGATATGCTTACAAAGGCAGAATTAGATCTACGATATTAAAAGATTGCGCCTAGTTATTTACATCGGCTACGTCCAAACCTGCACTTTATGTTTAAAAAAGCACGGAATTAGTCGATTTATTACATAAAACAAGAAAAAAAGCGGTAGTGCATGAATTTTGATGCAATGCACTTTCCCGGAGAGCTACCATCACTATCAATATATATATTCCTCTACCGTCTTCAGTGACCACACACAGATTGTAGCGAGAGGCATACTGGCAGTGTTGTATTTAGAAGGGGGAGGGGTCCTTCGGTTTCTGAAAAATATATCACACTTTTATTCCCCTACCTGCAATTAGAATTTTGACTAGCTGAATCATAGTTCTAAACCGTACCAAAGGGCACCGTTTGCCTTCCAAAACACAAAAATTTTGGGGCCCTTGAACAGGCCCCGAACCCCACGCCAAGGGGCGGTCGGCATCGCATTCGAGGCTTGTCGTTCCAGAACTCCCCCCTTCAAATAATCCTGGATTTGCCCCTGACTGGTGTTAGGGATGCGTTCTGAAACCCATGGTGTTCCACTCTTACCATTATAGTGAACTCGCCCCGCACATCGAGTGCGCCATTGTTTGGAATATGTATGTATGAATCATTTGTATTCAGTCGGATGGCTGTTCCCTCAGTTCCTCCCAGCCCGATGTCCCAGGACCATTTACCATGAACTGTCATGTTATTTCCGTATCCGCTCAAATCGGCAAGTCCGACGTGATCCGATAATATCCACAATCCTTTTAGTGATGGCACTAAGAAGTGATACAGAATATATAAATACCCTCTAAAAACGAACTGTCAACCAAACTCACAAACGGTTAGGAAATAAATGGCGACAGGTAATTCACATTTAATGAAATGTTACCAATTTGTCTCTTTCTGCCAGCAAATGCTAAGTTACTTTTTATATCAGAGTATAAATCAAATTGAACTCGAAGTACCCAATTCTTATTTTAAAAATTGCTTACTCAAATAGATTATAGGCCCATTCATAATTACAAATTAAAACAAGTTACGGACAAGCCTGGTCATGCTCGGCATTAACGGAAGTGGAATGACCACGTCACTTCCGTCTCCCCAGATGACCTATCATCAGACGTACGCACAGGGGCCATGGTAGAAATCCTTTACCTCCACATGTCATTGGTCTACCAGACCAAGTCAAATTTCCCAGACATCTTCTTCGTCTGTCTCCGCTAATATGTCCATAGTCAGGGAGACATCTGTATCTCACCACTGAACCCATAGTGAAGTTCCCTAAAAAATTTGCACTTATTCCGGACTCGGGTGGTGGACAACCTGGGAGAAGAAAAAGCAGGACGGGATACGCGTACAGTGCGTGTAAGACCTTTAAAGAAATCATTTTCCGGACAATGTAGCATTTTTACAGTTTTTCAGAAACATCGTTATTTTGAATAATTATAAATAAACCATATTAGCCAAGGGAAATATTTTAATCAATATTGATAAATAATGTACCCAACATTCGCTACTTTTTTATATCTACTGAAGATTTTTCCACTACATTACAATGTTTGTTTTTTTTTTTCCTATTATTGAAAGACCAATTTCATGTTTCCCAAATTTTTTGGTCGAGCGTATCTATAGGGTACTTAATACATGTATATTGATATACTGGGTATCAGTATAGCATGAATGTTAACATACTTAAATTTGCCCTTTCTTTGCATCTGTTCCACGCTTCGTTAACACATTGCAGATCGACGACTGTGTCAAACAGCTGAACGCAGGATAGTCGTCCATCGAAAACCGCATTGTTGCTTTTCCGTTTACCAATCACTAAGTCCATGTCTGTTTTTAGTCGAAACTTCTTCAATGTGGATGTTTTATTGTTAAAGACAAGAGAATCCAATCTTCCAACCCCTATCATGGCATTACCAGTGGCATTATCATATTGCACAATAGCTTTGTACCACGTGTTGACACTGAACGCATTTTCTAGTGTAATTGCGTATCCAGTTTTAAAGCAGCCAAGAAAATTGGCATAAAAGGTGCTCCAATGAGGATGCTGCCATACATGGAGACCACAATTAGTTTCGGGTAAAGTAGGCCTACTAGTATACTCAAACAGACAACTGGATACATTTGCAGGATAAATCAGGAATATCAGAGTAAAACCTCTCACGGCCAATCCAGGATTCCCGGGCACCACCATATGTGATTTATTGGCTCTAGAAAAACGTAGAGCATGAGCGCTTCCGTACGGACCGGAAGCTGGCGTTATATTATAGAGGGTGCCATTGTGGCAATTTCCACTCAGGTCGGCGCCAAGACTGTTTGCATCAAGTGGCCAGAAAGCTGCTGGCTTTACATTCCCTAGAAGATAAAATCATATCACGTTCAAACAAAGCACACATTGCTTTTATATATAGGGTATAAGCAATTATGTTACAATCGGTCTCAGTAAATATTAACAAAGACACACAAACTACTATAAGACAGTTTATAATGCCTTTAGTTTCACTTAAGGCCCAGTCACAAATCAGTTGCGATGCGTCGGGGATGGGTAAAACCCGGGAAATTTGAACAAAATCTTGAGACAGATCTCACGATTTTGCACCCGTCGGAGGCGCTCTCCGGACGCCTGCGGGTTGTCGCAGATTTTTTAGACATCGCCACACCCGTCGCGGTCCCCAACTTTGAACTTAAAATTTAAAGATTGCTCGCAAGATTTTTCACCCATTTTGGGCATCCCAGACACAATCTCCGATGACCTACGATGCCCTCCGATTAATCGGAGGCGTCCTCCGAATAATCTGAGACTAGTCGCAAGATTCTGTGTGGGATTGGAAAATCAGGTTGAGATTCAATGTCTGCGAGTAGTCTCCGGCGCCCTCCGAATGAATCGGAGGCGCCCTGCGACGATTCGTACGCTTTATGTGATCGTCTCCGACGAATCGTATGGTGGAATCGTAGTAAATCGCCGTGTTTATAAGGGCGCCTCCGACCGGATCGCTAAAAGTTTGAGACGCTCTTGCTGCAGGAGGCTGTGACAGAAGATTTTGAAGATGCCAAGTGAAAAAAGACGCTCGCAGATATCGTCTCCGATCGCCTCCGATGCAATCGGAGGCGATCGGAGGCTAATCCCACGATTTTTCGACAAAACCGGGTCAAAATCCTTGAAAAAATCTCAGACAATGTGACTGCTCCACTTTTATTAGGATTATTGCTAGGATTGTTCAAGGATTCTTTATTTTCTACGACGACCCCCGGCCAAAACTAATCCCCGACAAATCGCCGACATTGTGACTGGGCCTTTAATTTTTCCTATTCACACCGAGTGGTGATTATCGCACCAGTGGTATATATTATGTTATATTCTCAGTTAAATATCTATTCTAGGTATTTAATTAAAGGATAATAGACACATAAAAATCCATTTCTCGAATTTTAAAGATTCAGCACTTAATCTATACACTATAGATATGTTTTAATCGATCCCCGCCATTTAAAAAGTATGAAAACAATCTATTAGTAGAAAAAAAGCGTTTTAGTAAACCTCAACTCAATATGCATAAATGAAGCAACAGATCTGGGTCACGTGGTACTGTGACGACAATGAGGATAAAGGTCTTTGAAACTCAACTGAGCTGCATGGTGCATACAGACAGAGAAGTTTAGGAAAGTTGTGTGGAACGGACTTGAGCAATTTTCGTTATGCCTCAGTGTATTGCCATGGGATTCACCAAAATTGCAGCGCTCGTTGAGAATCTTCTTTCATTGTCTGTGACGGTCTTCCGTGACTTATTTATTAACTTCGGTGATAATAGATGTAATGCTCGAGATCATGGTCACCTCAAGTTGTTTAGATCATATCAAAAGCTGACAAGCTTACTAATTGCTGATGCATTCTAAATGCACTGTAGTTGACCTAGAGCTCGTTAACAATAAAAACTGTTAATTATGCACCGCTGCACTCCCCAAGCCAGATAATAACAGGCATCCAACTCGTCAGATTCTTAGTGGGCTTTAATATTTTTCAATATATCTCTTTTATTTCATGGGGTATTTTTAATCATCGGTATTTTTTAAATGACGTTAAATATCGATATTTAACAATTGAGTTCAAACACGGTCGCGAACATTAATAAAATTGAATGCTCTCAGGGTATCTTGAAGCATGCGTATGCCCAGGCATTACTTCCGTGGAAGAAAACGTGGTTGAGGAATAACTGGAAGAAGAGCGGTAATATTAAAGAAAAAATGGGAACTGCTGTAATAAAATGGTTCGTAATCCTAATTCGTTTATGCTTTGAGGATTTGTTTCTGAAGGTTATTTCAACTAACTGAAATATTAAATAATTGAAAAGATTTATCATGTACGCAAAACTTTTTGCAAATTTGTAAGTTTTGTCAAACCCCAAAACATGTAGCAGATCAAGGTAAAAAAAGTATTGTTTGCTATTAGTAGCATGTTAAAAATGATTACTTTAATGTGTTCACTAAATGTGCAGTTTTGATACGTAGGCCTACGTTAGTATATTTTAAATTATGCATGGAGATTTAACCTGATAAGGGGTATAAGTAAGGCACATACGGATTTTTTTTAAAGAATGTTGGGTGTAAAAAAGAGCAACATGTAGACTAACGCAACAGCGTTATCACAGCAAATGTACCACATACAGTAGCTTAATTTCCATTAATAATAAAATCATCATTTAAGTCAAAAATATTCTCACGATTTGATAAAGATTCAATATTCTTATTTACCCTGAACGGTATATGTATTTAAAAGGAGGCTAACTGAAAGATAAACTTAAGTTTTATTATTTATTTGTGAAAACTGCCCATGTCACCCTATTAGTTTGGAGGTCTAAGCTTGATCAAGATCGCGTTAAAAGTTCTATGAAGCTTTGCAGGAAAATTTATTTCTTTATTTCTCTAGCTCCTTTATAAACCTGGTGTCCAGATTTTATCTAGTGCCCCCAGATCTGCGGGAGCTGCTCTTTGAAAATAACGCACAGGTAGAGTTTTTACCTGAGATAAATATCGCCAGCGAGAGTGCGTTCGATGCTCTCAAGACAAAGGCTACAGGAGGGTTGAAGGCTACTTAACCCTCCAATTAAGAGGTAAAGGAAGTTCCAGTTATGTGGACTATTAAGATAGGACTTGTAAAGGTAACATGCATTGTTAACCTCAGTTTAATAAAAGATGCAAGACGGGGTATCAGAATATTGGTGCGTTTTCAATTGATACAGAAGGTTTGTACATACAGGTGACTTTAACTCGCAGAGGATTTTCGATTATATTTCGTGAAAAATACACTAAATTTATATAAAATTATTTCATGGTTGGCCCCCCAAAAAATGTGCGCACAGTGCACCCGTGCGTATGACTACCGTAGTTACGCCCATGCATAATCTAGCTATAGAAACTGGAAGGTAAACAGACAAAGATAAATTAAGAGCCTGTAAACTATGCATTTTAGATGACATTGAGGATGAATTACATTTTATTCCTTTAAGAATTTAAAAATGTTTTTTTCTATAGAACGATTGGGCAGAAATACATCAAAAATTTATTAAACAAAGCACAGTGGTTTCAAGCTAATTAAATTGTTATCCATTAACTATGTTTCACAATTAAACAACTTATAAAAGTACTTAATATGTGCATCGGAGCTAAGATTAACGTCAGCCTAATGAGTTTTTATCATTACTACTAGTAGTTGTATTGTTGTTGTTTTCATGACTTTATATTTTCATTGCATTTCATTCTGATGAGCCATAGGGCGCAACAGTTTAACAAAATTAATTGAATTTTACAAATACCATGGACCTCATATTGAATGATCAACAGTGCTCTCAAGTCATTCGAATGCAGTGTTTTATACAACTTGGGATAACCATAATTAAATGCTAGGTAAAGAATATATTGAATAGACGGAAATGGCTTTACACAGCTTCACGAGGATTTAGACCCCTGGGGTAAGAGATTATAATGAGTATGAAATTTTATCAGGAGCCAGAAAAGTAATCTTACAGGTAGACAATGCAGCTCAGTTTGACAGCTAAACACGCCGCTTGTCTCTCTCTCCTCCGGTGGCACGATTGTCGTCATCGGGCCACGTGACCATGTAGCTCATTAACTCGCAGGCTAAGCAAAAAGGACGTTTTTTAAAGTCAAAAAATTTACAAAATGAGCTTTTAATTTGTGTATTTGGTTAAAGATTTCGTTAGTTGGGCATGTTTTCTGAAGAATATGCTCCGTTTAGGCCATTCTGGCGGAAAGCCTTTGAGGTCTTTAAAGATCTCATATGATATATAGTGCTGTATACGCCAAACAGATATTTATAATTTCTACAAAATTTTAATCGGTGGACTCTCGTCATTTTCATCTTAACATCCTCACGGCATTGTTTTAGCTTTGAATGTTAATAGGGACGGAAACGGTTGTGGTGATGGGCATGAAACTATCATAATGCTACAGTTTCGACTCACCTTTAAATTGACTTCAACGAAAATCCTACAGCACAGTGATTCGGAACTGTTAAGTTGTAAGCTGTATTGCACAGTAACAAAATATCGAACATTATTGATCTATATCGGAACAAAACTTACACCCCTTTCAACAAAATCATATGATTATATAAATATCGTCTCATGCTTCTATTCCTATTGCAGGGTTTCAACACTTGAAATGTTTACGTAGTTTCTATGACTTTGTACTCCTGCTTTCAACCTCTTCATCACGCTCTTCCATTAGGCTCATATCTAGGCTATATAAAATATTTATGCTTCCTCATATTTTCATTTTTCAAACTGCCTGCCGATGAGTTTCAGTTTACTGAATCTCACCATTTAGTGATCACTTCTATTATCCCAAAACAAAGATGTTTTACAATTGTTATCATCATGACCAGTGAGGCATCAACACGGCCTAATGTGTACTTCTTTGTGTTTGATCGAAACAGTAACACATCAAATTTACTTCACCAAATGGACGTCATTGTTCAACTAAGTAAATCCTTCGACAAATCATCATTTATTCATGTGCTCCCTAATAAATTTGCAACTTATAGGCACTGGGTGGGTTCATTTGTTTAATTTATTTTTATTTTATAGACATATGATTTTTTATGTTTAAGTAGCAGAAACTTCCTGATGTATAAAAACGATTTTTAGGTATGAGGGTGGGGTTTCCACTCCAGTTTACCCTTTGATATCAGGGGCAACTAAAAGGTATAAAAATTAAAGGACACAATAATTATGAAACGGACCACTAGCGCAACCTGTGTTACGAGAGTGACTCTAGCTTATATTCAGTACAATATTGCACTCTAGAAGCATCTCAACTGCCCATCCGAAATTTTAGAAATATTATATAGCCCTTTATATTTCAACAGTTAATGCTTTTTTGGAAACCAGAACAGATATTGTACGTATTTATATATTTTTATTTATCATTTAACCAACCTTGGTCCTCTCTCGCCAGTATATAAAATATAAAATTACAATTCGAAAATGTTTAAAAATTTCTGTGTAAAACTTCAATGATCCTAATCATAAAAAATAAAGGAAGACAAGTTTTAGAGAGAGTTTAAAACTGTCATAATTCACTTCAGCTATAATATAAAGGCAAAATCAGTAAAAGACCTGCTTCCATAAAATTCGTCACGCTGTCACCCTATTTCATAGTGGTTTAATATAAAATCGTAACCTATAAGACTGTGTTTGGTTTCAAGGATTTCTAATCAAAACAGTTTTGTTTATGATAGCCACATTTCACACTGTCAAAAAGATGGTATCTTAGTCCTTATAGATATGTCTGCTGCATTTGGTTCCATTGATGACAACATTTGCCTTCTTTGATTACAGCTCTAATTTCGCCTGAATTGATTAGCACTTATTTGACTAACTTCATATTTACTGAACACAAAAGAGGGCAATAGATTCATTGCTGTCAGAGCCCATTGTTTTACAATATGGTGTCCCACGGGGATCTGTGCATGGCCCACTTCTGTTCTTATTGTAGATGGCATTATACTGCAAGATGCCCTTAACAATGTTATTCTTGCAGATATATATGACACTCATATTTATACTACCTGTAAAAGAAATCACTCTCAATAGAGGAATGCATAACTGACATACGTGATTGAATGAGGACGAACATATTAGCATTCAGTGATGGCAAGAGGGAATTATTATGGCTGACATCAAAGTTTTAGAAAAACAACAAAATTTAGAATTTGCAAATCAGCATTGTATTCACTGGCGAATTAGAAAGATAAGCAACTTACTGGAGAAAATACAATTGAGAAACTAGTACATGCTTTCATTTCTTCTAAACTAGATTTAACCAAACATCATCTGAAAAAACTGCAATTAATTCAAAATTCTGCAGCCAGGCTGGTAACAAAAATGAAAGTGAACAATCTAATACATGTCACCCCTGTATCAATACATGTAAACCCTAAACTTTCATTGGCTTCCCATAAGATAGAGAATTTAATTTAAAGTTTTATGTGAAATTTTTTAAGCTGTTACAAAAAAAAAAAAACACTTAACATCTCAGAACTCATTAAGTCACATCAGCAGGGACGGGTTACTAAGTCTTCAACTTTTAGCCATTTACTCTTATTACATGCTGTTTTAGAGGGAAAAAAAGCTGGCAAATTTTAACGATAAAGGGCTTTCATGATATATGCAACAAAGCTCTGGAACAGTTTACCCGCTGAAGTAAGAGCGTAAGGTGACATAGAAATTTAAGGAGGTTTTTAAAGACTTGCATTTTAATAAGAGTGAATTATTAATTATCAAACAGTTTTTATCTTTTAAGATACTAGCATTCTTAATTGGCAATGTTTAACTCTTAAACTTAAGATTTTAGGTTATAAATAATCTATATCTGTAATTTTATAATTGATTTTTAATGTGCCATTTTAAGCTCTCAACTTTAATTTCATATATTTTGTTCGTTTAATTAAAAACAATTGTAATACGCAATTTATCCTTTGGTATATAATAACTATGGAACAGCTACGTTTTGCTCTTGTCATAGATCGTTGGGTGCTGGTAGACTTTCGAGGGATTCTCACTCGACGTAGTAATGGCCTAAAGTTTATTCTGTGTCTTGCGCTTTTGCCTATGATTTTCTGTCTGCGTTTTGCTTGTTAGACATTTTCCCTTCGTCAAGTAATTATTCTACAACGATTTCAATTACTAGAAAAATTGAAAAATAAACTTACCGCAAACTTGACCGTCTGCATAAAATCCTGACATCAATAAAATCACTAACTTTATGGAAATCTTGTAACAGCTGAAATACCCCATAGTCTCTTTCAGCATATTCTCATTCCGCTTTCTACTCTTTTATACTTTTACTTGCCATTTACAGAATTGCCGAAAAAACTGTGAACTCGGTGAGCAGCATGCAGGTCTATTTTTTATGCACTGTCACGATTATGAAAACAGAACGGATTCCCAATCGTATATGTTGACGGCGGCAGCCAAGCAGAAGACTATATATAAATATCGGGCAACTGAGCTGTTATATCGTCAATCTAAAGAGTGGTTGGACACTTTGACGTGTGAACCACTGCAAATTATAGAATGTCCTGTGAAAGGTATGTTGACTGCTTACTAGGTGACGTCATTCAGGTATATGTGTTTTTGAAAGCCAAAATGGCTTTCGTCCTACTGCTTTACCTATGGAAGTTGCCGCCCCCAGAAGGTGAGAAGCGGACGCTTTATGATGGTATCATAACGCAC
Source organism: Lingula anatina (assembly GCF_051362555.1). Classification (NCBI taxonomy): domain Eukaryota; kingdom Metazoa; phylum Brachiopoda; class Lingulata; order Lingulida; family Lingulidae; genus Lingula; species Lingula anatina. Next base: position 17,535,894 of record NC_141776.1, on the reverse strand, counting down.
ATGCCAATCACTGTAACAGCATGACAAAAATATGCTCTGGTTTTCAAGGAAACTGTTGGCGTATTGATTGTTGTTTGCAATTGGTTGTTAGGAAGATATGTGTTAATGAAAACCTAAATGCCGCTCGTCCTATTGTTTAATTAGTGGAAGTTGCCGCCCTTAGAAGGTAAACTGCGATTGATTTATGATGATAGCACGACGCATAAATCGTGAAAAAGTAAATATCTGTAACGTGACAACCGTGATCTGACTTTATCGGGGGAACTGTTGGCGCATTGATTGTGACTCGGATTCGAGAAGTTAAAAAGGTTAAACAGGCGGAACGCAGGAAAAAAAGAAATGAAAACAAATAACTAGGAAATATAAATAAAGATGAAAACCGACACTCGTGATGACACACACACACACACACACACACACACACACACGTGGGCAAACCTGGCCACGGTTTCGCAGAAAAATTTAGGCAATTCCAGTGGCTAACATCTTTGTTACCTAAGATACATCTGATCCTATCAGGAACAGTCTTACACCCTTGTAAAAAAAGCCAGAGAACTGACTCACTTTTTTTTTTCTTTCTTTTTTTTTTTTTTGGGGGGGGGGGGGGGGGGGCTGGGAACTGACCACTAGCAGAAGTGCAAGCAAAACACCACGACATGGGTAAACCTTTTACTGTTTACAGGAAAAACCACTTTTGCTATATAAATGCTCAACGCTCATTGAACGCTTTTAACTATTTCCTGTCCATTATCACTTACAGCGTCTAGTTTTTTTCCTCCTTTGTGGCCTAACCTCAAAGCTAGCTGTTCGCTCATATTTTGTAGGTTATAGAGAACACCCCTTTCTCTTTCTCGTCTGCTGATTTTCTATCGCGCTGTTGTAAGTCATAAAATATTCACGTCTTTTATCGTTTTTTGTTAATCTACCAGTAGCTGAGTGCTTGGGTGCCCCTGTTAACTCATCCTAATCTCATTTCCTCTGTCATATCATAAAATATTCATTCATAACATATTGATTTACTTTATTCATTTTCGGATTATTTCATTTACAAATGGAACTTTTTATTATTTTTATTTCTGATAAATCTACAGTCTGTTGCACCTGAAAACCATGTGCATTATGCCCTAAGAATGAGATGGGACTTATTTGATTGTAAAGAGTATAACGTACCAGGTTTACAGACCTCGTCAAGTCGTATGGCTGTTTTTCATTAGCTTATGTATTTACATAAAATTAAAAGGTACTCGTTATACTATACACCTTTGAAAAGGTCCCAGAGCCAAAGTTTGTTTATGACTGGGTTCCCATAAACCTATCGTACAAGCAGGATCGATCTAACACCGAGGGGATTCTCTCTCAATTGCATTCAGCTTACAAGTCTGTCACACCCACTGAAGGGGGTAATTAATTTTTGTGCACGCTTAAACTAGATGCATTTTAGCTAGAAACCCCTCGGAGATAGATCGATCCTGCTAATACGATAGAACATGGGAATGGTCCCTAAAACTACCTTGAAATGCTTCATATCTTTCCAAAGTAAACCTTACAAACAATGGAAACCCTAAAATGAAGTAACCTGGATGGGTCGATTCATGAGCAAGTGGATTTTTTTTTTTTTTTTTTTTTTTTTTTTTTTTTTTTTTTTTTTTTTGCTACTGACAAGAAATGCATTTGGAACAAAAAACTGGAACTGGAAATAAATATATATCAATTAACAGCTTAATAATAATAATAATAATAATAATAATAATAATAATAATAATAATAATAATAATAATGAAATGTAGATTGTGAACAGATAAATTACAATGAAATAACTAACTGAACTAAAGATAAACTAAAGATAACTAAAGATAAATAGATATGGAGAAAACATGATACAGACACCTTCCACGGTATCCACTGGGAGTCACAAAGCGCATAAAACAAATTACAGCAATTATATCTGTTTAATGATGCGAGCGTGCTACAGAGGAAGTGTTCTCCTGGGCTCACAAGGTTATCAAAACATCTGTCATTTACCAACGGTTAGACGTTGTGGATAAAACAGATGAGTCAGTAAAAATGATCTTGATCATTCAATCAAACTGACGATCACGTTATGGTTGTGTGTATATATACTCCCAGTTGCTTGATTCCGTGTGCAGCTATAGTTTTAGCCTGCTAGCTGTGCCCTCCCTTGGACCCGCCTTCAGCATGAACATTCCACCCAATGAAAATAACGAAAACCATACCCGGGGACCACCGAGTGCGACGCAATCGTACATTATGTCGTTGCACAACTATCGCAATCGCTAAACGACTTCCAAGAAAGCGCAGTCACTGGCTATTACATTATCCTCCCACGGATCGAATCCCCAATTTAATGACTGATAAATTGTAAAGTTTAAACAATCGTAACAGAGACAAATTGTCACTTGCTTCAAGCTACGCTAAAGAATTAAAATATTTTGAGATACATTTGCGGTTCATTTTGGCTTATTTGTGTAAATAATGCGTTATTCGCATACTGTAACATACGTTTTAATTCAGGAAAGACTTAACTGCATTTCACGCTCTCTAAATTTCATCTAAATGTAGGGCAAACTTCCAGTGTTTACTATTTCCATTGATGTTCCATTGTTAACAAGACGGCGGACAAAAGATCTACGCATTTTGCGCACTACCATATCGACAACTCTGAGAATACCCTGGGTTTCCTCCGTGGAGGGTAACGACACCTGTATGAAGTCAGACTCTGAATACATGGTCACGTCACTTGACCGTACCGCCACATTGTCCCGTTTCACCCTGTTGACCCTCCGACAGCGTTGTCACAATAGCCACGCATGCGCACACCGTCCACAACTCTCAGTTCTCACGCTAAGCCAGCTGAGAGATTTTCTTTAAGTGCAGGCATGCCTTACAACCTATACAGCCTTAAAGCAATACGACTAATAGGTTGAATGGTAGTGGGAATACCTGGCAGAGGGTAAATGACTTCCACCCACCTGTGTAGATCTTACCTTTAAACGAAACGCTGGACAGGTGAGCATTTCAGTTGGACTTTCATGATACAGGTAAGGTTTTGATTTTTGTGATTCAGCAAAGGCTGGGTATGGATTTTTTGAAGTAGAAAATTGTGACAATGGCAGAGGCGTCGTAATATAAACAAGATTAGTTCATTCAATTCGAAGGGTGGAAGTCGTAGGCCTATAGGTAAACGGTGGTTTTGTTGAGATTTTTACTTGCAGTGAATGTCTCTGTTAAATTTTTTTTTAAAAAAAGTAGGATTTAATCAAAATAGTGGTAGTTCTATCAGTTTGTGTGTGTGTGTGTGTGTGTGTGTGTGTGTGTGTGTGAGAGAGAGAGAGAGAAAGAGAGAGAGAGAGAAAGAGAGAGAGAGAGAGGTACAGTGATGTTAAACGGTATAGTTGAGTGTTAAAGGAACTCCGTGCCGTCATGCAGTAGAAATAGAAAATAAGGGTGTCGCCCCAAGAACCTGATTCATAGCGGTCTTGTTGAATGCTATGTGGGAAGCATTCATGAAACATTTGAACGTAAGGACTGTGTGTGTGTGTGTGTGTGTGTGTGTGAGAGAGAGAGAGAGAGAGAGAGAAAGAGAGAGAGAGAGAGAGAGACGTAGCATCGTAGGACACTCATGCCTCCTTTTGGGAGGTATCAGAGGGGGTGGGTGGGAAGGGGGTGGACTTTAAGCCGGGGGGGGGGGGGGTGGAAGTGGAAATTGGCAAGTTCAGACAACTTAACAAACAGAAAAACGAAAATGATTCATGAGACATCAGGAACTTCCAAAGGGTAAAATTTATTTATACCAATTCGAAAGTCTCAGTGATACACAATGTCATAACTGCAATGACCTCTTCATTTTACATATATTTACACATATAATAAACGGACTCGTTTGATGAATGTGCGCACCCTGCGAGTAAGACAGTGTGTTTAAACTGTGTGTGTACTCACCCTGCGGGTCGGAGAACAGACATGGATTTCTACTTGCATCATCGCACTAATAATGTTGCCGCTGCTGATTAGGATGTGACTATTCAAAATCGAAGTCGGCGCTACATGCTCTGAGCGTATCCTGTGACGAGGGACTTCGCAAGATAGAATAAAGGTATTTGATTAATTTTGTCGACGAATTTTGTTGTGAAATAAATCACGCAAGGGATTGTGATGGCGTTTTTTAGCTGCGTATCTCATTGCATTTATTCACCCCTTCATTCATTCATAAACTGTTTCCAATCGCGTTTTCTTGAATATCTGTTCTCTTCACTGTTCTTTATTTGTGCCTCGACAGTGGGAGACCCCGCACGTGACCTTGAATTTCGACAATAGTGGTAAATATAAAACATAGTATCGACAATCGACTTCATTCAGGTAACTTCTGCAACACTTATCGCGTTAGTGATGCCTTTATAGAAAACGCCAAAACCGCTGTAAAACTAACCCTCTTTTTAACAAATCGTCTTACGGATTACGACTCTGCCCAGTGAAGTCTATCGCAGGAGAGTGCGACACGGTAATCCGTACGCGACCAGGGAAATCTGCAGCAACACAATGGCTAGGTGCAATACTACCGTCTACCAGGGCCACAGATTGACTTTTCACAGGATATTCACAGATGTGTCTTTAGATAAATAGACGGTCATTTTACTATCTCTGAATTTTGCCATTTTCCCTATATAATCAGCCACCCTGGTAGAGGGTAATGCAAACAGGAAGTGGTTGGGTCCACCGATTAATAAATATGTGGCAGTTAGAGAAGTTATAAGCTAAATCAATGGAATCCCCCCCCCCCCCCCCAAAAAAAAAAAAAAAAAAAAAATGAGTGATGTTTTAGAACTGCATTGAATCTGTTTCAAAGAATTCTTAAGTTGGTATCATACAACATTCAGCGCCGTGAGGCTGAAAGTGAGGATAAGGCACACGCACGCGCGTGTGTGAGAAAGAGAGAGAGAGAGCGAGAGACAGAGAGAGAGGGAGAGGGAGGTGGAAAACCCTAAGATTGAAATAAAATAAAAAAAGAGAAGGCTTCACCCTCTTTTCAGCTTTTCAGAAAAATAAACGTGTGGCGTGTCGTTTCCATGAAACTATTGAAACTGTACCGACTTAATGAAGACGGTCTGTTAAAATCTGCTGTTAAAAAAGGGGAAATCATTTGAACAGTCATAATCGAATCGGGGTCAGCGCCATGGTCATCTAAACCTATTTCATATACACACACAACAGGGGCGGACCCAGAACTATTTTCTGACAGTCTTCCAAATTATCTTTGTTGATTCACCCTCTAATTCTGACCGTCTTCCAACATGAAAAATTGGATACCTGTCAATGTAAGCTTGAAAATCTGACCGTCTTCCGGAAGACCCAGAAGACGGCCTAAATCCGCCCCTGCCACAATGTGTATGGTCACACTGGTATATAAATGCATATATAGAGATCAATACAGACGCACCTGAACAGACTCGCGGAGGGTACTATATCGGTACTGTACTATACTACATACTATATACTATACTATTTACTATAGTATACTGTATTATACTGTTTGACCGAGTGTGTGAACAACCGTATTAAATGTTACGTGAAGGGAGGCGGTGCGTTATCCATTATAAGGTGGTGATCGGTGGTGGGTGGTGAATTATTGACGAGAGAGGAGGGGGAAGATAAATGGGTAAAAACATCCCCAGGAGGCATCGTCCCGATTTTCATATCAGAGACAACGATTCTATCGCTGTTACACTGACTATTACATTGATCGCCCTGATACACACGACAATATTACATGCAGGCACCACTGGTATATAGGACACCTGAAATCGGTACTCCGTTATTCTGGGTGAAAATCTCAATGTCGTCCATTCCGACCCGTATTTTCCATTAATTACCACAGTAAAAATATAACCAATGGCAGTGAGCGGCGGTGATTATTTACCGTGCATGAGCCCAAGGCTCCGGGTCGGGCTTCATTCCTCCTGCTCGATCAAACGATATATCTTGAACACATTATGTCCTGGTGGTAGAAAATATAACCACAGGTTGTCGCCAAGGTATTCTAATTGCCGGACATTATAACGACAGGGAACCATTCTGGAAGGTCTCCTGTGGGTATACGTATAAACTGACCGTGCCTCATAAGTCCATAATTCAGAGGATTTAGGGTTGATTGTGCGTGAGTGTATCTGTGTGTGTTGCGCTCGCGAGTGCGCGTTAGCGTGTGCGCATTTCAATCTCCATTACCTGTGCCACGGGCGTGTTCGTGATTACCTTAGAAGCTTTAACGGCAATATCCAAAGTAGATCTGAGTAGATGCCTCTCAAACTAAACCCCCACACTGGGACTTGACGGCTGGTAAATTACTAACAAGTTATCTGATGAAAAACAGGAGCGTGAAAATAATTGTAGACCATTAAATGACTCAGGCAAAAACTGTTTAGGATAAGTAATTGTAGCTTTCAGATTCTAATTGATAAACACGGTATTCCTAATTTGTGGCTACACAGTTTAAGACTACCCTCTACAAGGGTCACAGATAGAATTTTCTCACTAGGATAGTCACAGATATCCCTCAGGCTAATTCTGTACACATTTCCGTTCCCAGTTTCACAAAAAATCTCAAGTCAGTTCCCTGGCTTAGCTGACTAGGATTTCCATGAGAGTGCTGTAACACTGTGCCTGATAGGATGAGATGTGCCCATGTGACCATGTTACCTTGGTAATTAAGTTCTTAGCCAGGAACTTGACGTAAGTTTTTTTTTTTTGTGAAACAGGGACCAGGAAAGAAAAAAGACGCCTTCACCTAGCTGAGCCCTAACAGAGGGACGTCAAAGGCGATGTGGGTGGGGAGGGGGGGGGGGGGGGAGCTCGCACGTGGTCATAGCCAGATTTTAGTCGATTTCCAAGCCTGATTAAAAATACTGGTGCCAAATATGCGTATTAAAAGCACATCCTGCCATTTCAATGCCGATCTTTGGTTTCCGATGTTAATAAATGTTATGTTACTGTTAATAACACGTTAGACAATACATTTCAGCATTCTGAGTACTGATATGCTTTATCAACATTCCATAACTACTTCGTAAAATTCCATATACAATATATGGAATTTATACATCTAGCTATTGAAATCTGCTCATCAGGTTTGTAAACTGATTATAACGTAAATGCCCTTTTATTACATATTAACGTTTCTTGTGAGCATCGTAAATCATTAGTTTGTAATTAACACATTAGACAATACACGTTAATATTTTGAGTACTGATATATTATCAATAGGCCAACTTCAGAAATATTTTGTCATCACTTGTAGTCTGGCCTATGTTATTATCACAATTTTACTAAACGGAAACAATAATGACGTGTTAAATGCTTTATGATGCTCAGATCAATAAATAGACGCCTGGTACGTACATGTACTTCGGGGATTTACGTTCAAGCTGCTACATTGCTCATAGATCCTGAAATATATTTTATTACAAATGTCCAACGGAGGAAATTTTTGTGTGTTAATTTTTTATGGGGTCGGTCCGAGCGAAATTTGGATTCAAAGGAGTTAAAGCTCTACTTTCGAATAGACATTTTGAAACTTCATGGGGGAAAACACGATGCGTTGTTTGAATTCGTTCGCTTTACTTTTAACAGCTGCTTCTAACACACAGGGATACTTGTATGCAAAATAAGAGGCATTGTTAGTATTTGCAGTGCATATATATTCTGATAAAACTTTGTGAGAGCTTGTGTCGAAAGGAAGGGTATCCTTTTCTGAACAATAAAAATCAGTATTAAACATTCATTAAAAATAAGTGATAAAGACTCTTATTTCCGACACAAATCAAACCAAATTATCTTTGTTGATCCATTCTCTATTTTGACCGTCTTCCGACAGAAAACATAAGATACCCTTCATTGTAAACTTGAAAATCTGACCGTCTTCCGGAAGACCCAGAAGACGGCCTAAATCCGCCCCTGCCACTCTCCATAGCTCTCCATGTAACGAGTACTACATGTATATATACAGCCATTGGAAATAACAGAAGGATATCGTAGGAAATGCACTGCATATATCGATCACAATTTTTAGATGAAATATTTACATGAAAGTAACAGTTTCAGATAGCCTTTATTATTATTATTATTATTATTATTATTATTATTATTATTATTATTATAACAGTTGTAGAAAAAGGGAGACTTTATTTTTGCCGATATTTTAGGGGCAAATTTAAGTAAACGCTGTACACTGTAACACACGGGGTGGTTGACGCAGCGGAAGGTTTTAACCGCTATCCTTTCTACAAACTATAGATAGCCACGTTAATAACCCGCATCGGGCGATTAAGTCTTTTACAGTGTCCTATCTTGTACCTGCGCCATGTATTGAGCCGTTATCAGCGTGTCTATTTTGTTCACAGAGACCAAGAAAACTGTTGCGACACTGCCAACACGGACATAAAATTAGTACTCCGGTGCAGTGTTATACATGTATAATTTGAAAACTGCCAGGCAGATTAATAGGGAAATTGTGTAATTATGATTGCATGGTGCTTTGAAAACATAGGATACTTTATTTTTCTATTTATTTTTGTTCACAGAAAAAAAACGAGGCCCTTGTTTCGCGGACGTGGGTATCAGTAACGCCCCACGCAGATAACTAAGTGATGATTGGAGGGAAGTCTTACCACGCTTACAGTTCAGATAACAACCAGCGAAGACACAAGTGCGTGGAGGAAATTTAACTACACCTAAAACACAGAGGACGACTTTCACACAAAGGAGACAGCTAGAGACGTTAAGAGAGAAAAAAAGACAGTCGCGGGCAGTTTCCGTTACAGAGAACCCGCATGATATACACACGCTGTTTTCATAAACAACGCCTCCAATTAAGGACCCTGGGAGCTGAAGACAGGAATATCTCTCATCAATTCGGATGTTAGGGCTGCCTGCCTGGCAGTGCATATACTTTAGGATTACAACTTCAACATTGGGGAGATAGTGAGGCGTTATTTGGGGCAAAGGATTTGTCGTGATTAAAGCCCTCGGGAAGCGTATATTGTACCATTTTTCCTAAGGAATATACTACGCTGCGGTTGTGTTGTTTCGGATTTCGTCGCTTTTGCTATGAGGTGACGTCACGCTAATTACTGTGACGTCATTGCAGGGGTATACAGAGTCGTGACGTCATTTGAATGGTAGAAAGTGCCAGGATGCCGCAGGTTTGGATTTACGTGGTGGCACTGACTGTGCTGAAACTTTGTGGGACTGAGGAGGTGATTGCAGGTAAGGGATTCTGTTCTCTCTCTCCCTCCCCGCTGCCTCTCTTTTCTCCTCCCCAGCTCTTTCTTTCTCTCTTGTTTCTGCCTCCTGCTTCCTGTCTTTCGCCCTTCTCCCTCTCTCTCACTCTCTCCCTCTTTCTCTCATTCCCCTCCCTCTCTCTCTGTCTCTCTCTCTCTCTCTCTCTCTCTCACACACACACACACACACATACACACAGTGGAGTATTCATTCAAACACAAAACTACCTTCAAAAACAAATTTATCGCAAAGGCCTCCTTTTGCCACCCTGAGCTTCAGAGCTAACTTGACACTAACCTTTTCACTGTAGCCTATCTCCATCGTGTCAAGTAACCTCTGACCAGATTCGAGTGCCCCCGCCGCCCGCCAATCAAATTTAAAGCCCGCACTCAATGACTCATTGAACGATCTAGCCAATGAACGCGAACGAGTCAAAGCGCGCTTTGTTCAAATCCGGACCAATCAAAGATAAGGCTGAATATCAGGGACTTGCCGTAACCTGTGGGCAGCACGCAAAATACATCATCCCTCAGTAGATAATGATGCAGGGCATCATACTGCTCTGGTTTCAATTCCGATATACTCCACGCTTTCTTTGTGTACGGTTATGCACTCGGAACCACTCGGAACTACTCGGATGTCTCCGCACTCGACAATAACTATGTTGTTAGTATGGAGCTTGCGGAATCAGCCGAGGATTGCCGATTGACGATCAACCAATCAGCGTTTTCACCAAACTTTGGTGAAAAATTTTGAAACATGGATTCGATTGGCTTATATAAAATAGGTCAAACTATTTTCGTCAGAGGTTACTTGACACGATGGAGATAGGCTACAGTGAAAAGGTTAGTGTCAAGTTAGCTCTGAAGCTCAGGGTGCCTTTTGCTTGCAGAAACCCCAAACGAAATCGATGTTCAGGGGTTAAAAAATTAGATTACAAAATTGAAAATATTTCTGGTAACAGCAACACCGGCGACCAGCTCTAGTACAGGTGCACATACGATGTAATGAAAGAAACTGATTCTTGATACACTCCGGTACGTGGAAAAAAAAAGAAAATAAACACTAGACAAACTTCACAACAGTAAAAGGAAAATATGAAAGTTCGTGTTGTTTCGTCTCTATTTGTTGACGCGAGCGAAGCAATGCGCCCTGTTTACACTGGCAGTAAAACAAACACGGCCAACACGTCTCTGGTTCTCATGTACACACACTTTCTCTGTTGGATGCATGGAGCGTTGATAAAACAGTTTGAAGAGGGGCTGTGTGAATCACATCGACACTTGTGGTGTGAAAGTCCCCACGTTAGAAAACGTGCGTTACGTCCCTGATACCGCCGGCTACGCGGATTAAGTAAATGTATATTTGTGTTTCTTTTCTTATTATGATTCTGTATGATAAAGCAATATATGGTTTTGTTAGTACTCTCCTGCTTGCTGGTCAGACGTGCATGTTTTTAATGATGTAGACCCAATAAAACTGTTACTCAACATCGTGTCCCATGAAACGTTTTTAAATTTAAACATCTGGTAGAAGCTGGTGCCCATTCTCCGTTTTCTACCGCTGTTAAAGGTTCAACCAAAGTCACTTTACCTTCATCAATTTCGTCCAGAGAATTCAGAAACGTAACGAACACTTCTGGGGCATGGCACTATAAGCACGTCTTTTATCTCAAGTGACACGGTGACTGTATGTGCAATTACACAAATTACACTGCAAGCCTTCCTGTGAAGAGAGTCTTGCTAGTCGTTCCTCCAATGCAAAAAAAAAAAAGAAAAAAAGAAAGAAAAAAAAACTGCAAGTACAAATAATTATTGTCGAGTCAGGATTGATCAAGTCTCAAAAGTAATGAACACACTTTGTTTCGTTTATTATTATTATTATTATTATTGCGTAGACCCCGCCGGTTCTCAGTTTAAACCCGTACAAGATCTGAAATAAATGGCGTCACATGTCACTGCTACTTTGTGAGAACAAAAAAAAAGGTGCAGGCAAACTATGAAAATTTTGTCATATCAGTATCACATTTGTACAAAAACCACTGGATTGTCGTCCTAGTTATGAAATTGTCCCCCCTTTCTGACGGTTTTTCCCCCTAGGGGTTAATAATTCCACTGTCATATATCATCTGTGTCACGCAGACGATCAGGGCTGTGCCGCTCGTCTAGTGTCGTCTGCTACGGAAGCGGTGTTAACTGCACTTGCGCACCCTCACGTGATGGCAAAACGCCCAGTTCAGTCCCTTAAATAAAGTCATACTTCTTCCAACGATTCTGATTTCAACGGCAAATAACGGTTCAAAAGTGAAACTAGTATTTTTGTAGAGAATGATTAGCTTTTCAGAGTATATTTAGCAGTATTTTCTTTTTTTTATAAGATAACGTAATCCCTACTCTCATCGTGCCAAGAAGCCCAAATATTTTTCGATTTTCCAAATTTCATGTTGGAGTTTAGGCCTATTCTACGTTCAGATATATCAGAACATTTGTTGAAGTTTATATATGCCTAAGGCGGAGGGGGATACAGGGTCATTGCCATTTTGTACATTATGTAGATGCGCACCAGAGACCACATGGTTTACAGTCCGTGCCTTACTGGTGCAGCCATTTCACCCTCGAACCATAGCCATTTTCAATACCTAGCAACGAAATTCTAAACATGGTCATTTACTACTCGTGGTGTTCAATATCTTTTTGATTTATGTATTTTTTTCATCTAATGTGGTTAGCTTTTTGTTGTAATATGATTCATTCCATAAGGGTGGCATTTTTTAAATTCTTTTATACTCTAAGGCGTTTTCAGTTTTTACGACTTTGTCAGCCGTGACTTACAGAAGAAAAACACGACTGCCCTCAGATCGGTTCCTTTTGCCTTATTTGTCTGCGGGACAGTTGATCTTTTGTCCGCTCTTTGTCACTCGATAGCTCAATATGATGGTAGGTTTGAGAGGAATAAAAAAAACACACCAAAACACCTTGAATACTTTTCAAAACTGTCGCTGAAGTCGATATTGTGTATTGTGACAGCGCCATTCCCAAGTTACAGGTCGCATTGCTTTTTACACGCCAGTGCATCCCGTGTATTTTTTGAAAAGCATGTTTCTTCATTCTTTTCTCACTCGTAGGATAAGGCACAATATACAGAAAGAACAAACCCTTAACTGTTTACCAATTCTGTTGTTAAAATCCAAACACCTATGGTTGTTTTGATAAAATAGTTTCTGGGACTGAGTAGGGTGTTGTAGGCCTACTGTACAGTGTATGGGACAAATCCCAAGCTGGTCTCAAAGCCCACATGAGGGCCTGCCTGTGAAGAGCCTCTAGCTCAACTCAGACAGTCATCTTCGGTAACGAAGGACAGCCTGATGATGATGATGTAGGCCTACAGTGTATGGGGCTTGGTAGGCCTACATTTGTATGAGTAACGTTCTCCTATTATTTCCTTGTCATTGTGCAGGATTTTGTAGGTGGTCGCCATGTAAAATAATATAAGAGTTTACCATTCTAAACATGGTTTCGTGGATATCCTCTACATGATTTGGCATATGTTACAACTAATTAGGTCACTTTCCGTAGTCTAATTAAGTTAATTTGAATTGCAATTAACTCTGAGACACGACACACCTGTTGGTGTATACATTAACACACCTGTATTTTGATTAGGTGATTTTGACAGTATCAAAGGGTTCGATAAGGCAGGCATTAAATAGAGTACAACTTCAACGGGTTTTCATCAGTTTTCAATTTAGTTTTAAATGCCAACTGATCTAAGTTGAAATGTCAACCAGTCGAGACTTAATTAGTTTTTTTTTCACAGCACATGAGTCACAACAGTTGAAAAGCAAATAGCGTTTTAAGTATACAGAGACATCTAATTTAGTACTACGGCATATATCAGCAGTTTTGAATTTGTCCCTTGTGTGTGGTATATCAGTGATCACATCGGCGCTATTCAGAGTCAACTTGCCCAAGGTCATAATCCGACACCGAGACGCTCTCGTTTCGCGCTCGTATATACGCGCCCTCTCTCCCCCCCCCCCCCCCACCTCCCGCACCCCCCCCCCTCTCCCCCATCAGTCAATTTATTTCCGCCAGAGAAAAAATTTTTCAGGAATTCGTTTACCTCTTTGATCTCTATTCAACCAATAGGCATCAGAAAGCTTGTCTCTGGGGTTTGGAATTCATTGTAATTTCCACTGATCGATTCAGAAGGAAAGATCGCCCCTCCCCCCACCCTCAAAAAAAAAAAAAAAAAAAAAAAATGCGCCGTTTCCATCTCCTTCTAAGCGCTGAGGTTAGATAAGGCTAACCTCTCTCTCTCTCTCTCTCTCTCTCTCTCAGGCCCAAATCTATGAACTATGCCAAATTATTGTCGCAAAAATTTTATTAATAAAGTGGATGGGCTGAAGACAATGCAGTTGTAAGAGTTTTTAACTCGCTGTGTAAACTTTGCCCTACTTCACCAGATACTAATTACACCTCTTTATCTTCATCATATTGTACTGATAATGATATAAAAGTGGATGACAATTAAGATGACTTTAAGATGACGTTATTTATCTCAATATTAACAGCTGTAGGTGAATGATTTAAGATACAGATTTCATAGGGAGCGCTCAAACAAGTAAATATTACCTTGAGTCGGTCGGCTACACAAACGCTTTGAAGAGCTTAAAGTTCTCCCCCCTTCCCTCTCTCTCTCTCTTTCTCTCTCTCACTTCAAAATGAAAAAAAAACATAGGTGGCATGGCCGGCTGAGGACCATGGGCACAAACTTTTTCTCCGTCTCTTTATTTTTCTGATATCTCTCGCTTTACATTGTCATGTCAATCACGTTGAAATTGATCGTACTCATAAAAACGAGCCGACACAGGGGTTCGTGTGATTGGACTTTTCGTGACATCCCGATGACCGCCGATCATTGTAATATAGCCCCCGTCTGTATCTGATAGCATCAGTGGAAATAATTCTCGGTATTTTTCATTGTTTTTAAGTGATGAAGACATTTACCCTAAAGTGGAAAAGGTTAATTAAAATGTCCACATTCATAACTTGTAATCGCAAACTTGGCGTACCGTTACAGATATTTATGGGAAAGGGTCTGAAACAGTATTAGCTGACAAAATTAATTATTTATATTAAGAAGATAAACAAATAAAACTGGAGATAGATAAATAAATATATTGAAATAAATAACAAAGTTGATGATGAAATTACCTGTCCAGTTTTGATCGAAGATGGGAGGGGGTAAAATAAGTAAGTAAATAAATAAATCACAGGTTATCTTTTTCGATCCAGCACGTACTGAATATAATATACTATTTACTCATATTAACGAGGAGACAACAGGTCACTCTACAAACACTAATAAGGGCGGACGGGCCGCGCGAGCCCCGACATCGACCGGACTTACGGAATGTTTTTCCTGACCGCCGCCCCGCCTCGCTTTTCCATTAGTCTCCATGAGATTAGTGTTAGAAATCTCGTCAAGATCAGGGAGATAGGGATCTGAACCCAGGGGCTTTGTTGTGTTTGTATTAAGCTTACTGTTTTTAATTATCAAGACAAGAAGGCACCACCCATGCCAAGTTCTACAAAAACACGATTTTTACTAAATACTGAAAAGAGAGCTGAAGTTTTAAACCGAACATATAGGCCCACTAAATCTGAAACAGTACACTAATGCAAAATTAGTAGTTATTGGTTCGAAATACGGATCACTTTTAAAACACAAGCGTCATATTTTATTTAGAGGGACGCCGACAAATATATCTTAGGTCACATACTTAGATAAAATCTGTAAGTCTGTAAGTTTTGCCCAACTTTCGTCTGAGAGGAAGACTCCAAACAAAAACATACCTAATTGTTATGAAAATTATATTATATGCACTCCTGTAGTATTTTTTTTTCTCTTTTGTCATTTGCTTTTCGGTCAGTACGGGATGTTATAGGAAAAAAACTTGTTATATACATTAGTGGTATGAATGTTGTTTTATTTGTTTCTATTCCACAGACCCTGACCCCAGCTTGTGCAATGAAATAGGCACCGGAGCCCCCGTCGTCTTTATTCAGGGCGTCAGAGAAGATATAACAAACGGTAAGCACAAATAAATAAATTAATAAATTAATAAATAAATAAATAGACACTTCCGTTTCATTTATAAGTGAGAAGACCATATATAAATATTGTCGTACTGTTTCAGTATTTTCAAATTTTTAATCATTCTCAAGGTGTATTGATTTTTATATAATATGCGACATAATCGAATAATCCCACTATAATGATTATTATACTTTCCCTTTTTAAAGGTTCTGTCATTGATTACGTGAACTTAACGGGTACACCACAACAAATAGACCTGAGGATTAAAACCCCTAGCGAATATCTAGACTTCAATAGCGCCACCAGAGCCATCATACTGAAGAAACCAGTAGATTTAGACAACAGTACGAACGTCCCATCGATATATATCGTGCTAGATTGTGTGGTAAAGGGAGCACAAGTTTTAAACGTAAGTCAAAATTTATACGCGCGTTACAGCTTACTTGTGGCACTTAGGACGCGTGCGTTAGGATACACGAGAAAGATGCCAGGAGAAATGGCGGTCAATGGAATTTGAATCTGAAGCACGTGTTCGGAAAAGTACATGTGTGCTCGTTGGAAGTTCTATTAAGTCACTTATATCCTTTTTATTTGATGTAAAGTACATGAATACAGACTAAGTGTTTTAGATAAGACCATTTTTATTTGTGGGTTCAAAAAATGGGGGTGAAATCGCAACTTTATTATTTTTATTTATTTTCATAATGGTGATCGTGAATTTTTGGATTATGTTCTGCACCTTCACGTGGTGAACATACATTATTATTATTATTATTATCATTATTATTATTATGCTCCAGATCCCAGTCAGGGTAACAGTTATAGTCACCGATATCAACGACAATGCACCAATATTCCTGAAACCTGTTTATACAGTAGAAATATCAGAGGTAAGTGAAACGTGCAAATATACAGAATCCTCACAATGGGGATTATATCGATGAATGACAAAAATGTTTCTTTTTTGGTAAAAGAAACACTACTCCCTTAGAAAAAATTTGAGTCTGCAGCAAATTTGCAAAAAGGAATTTACCATGCAAATGACAGGCATTAGCTTTTTCCACAGAAACTTGGAGTTCAGCATTTTTAAATTCAATTCTGATGGTTCCTGAGATTCGTCTTGTCTAAGATTCAATAAATGTTCAGATGTTTTTTTTTTTAACCTAGGCTCATGTCTGAAGACTTTCTTGTAAACTTCCAGCAAACTTTCACTCTTCCTTAAATTTGCAGCAACTGTAATTTTCCTTGGGACAACCTGCAGACAGTTTCTTGTAAACAGTTTAGTTTGCAGCAAATCTGCCACAAATTTGCTGCAAGCTTAAAATTTGTTTAGGACAGTGGCTAGTGTGAAGTGGCATCATTGCTGTGACATTATAAGATCAGGGTCCATTTTCAATAAGATATCAAGAGGCTGATTTCTTGACTCTTTAAGCCTTAGGATGATCCCATGAGTTAAATGGTAACATTGTCATATATGTCCCTGAGTAGTGGTCAATAAATTAAATACCTGTGAGAAACTAATCAAAATACTCATGGAGGTCTGACCATATTAAATTCTTCCAATAGATTATCACCCCTAATGGGTACTATTGTAACAAGAGAGTTTCAGAACTTCTTATATACATTGTACTCACTAGAAGAGTGCACTTCATTAGAATAAAGTGCTCCTTTTGAGGAAGCAGTGATCTACTGCATGGGGAGGTCAGTTAATGTCCCTGTTCTATTACTGGTCTTTTGTGGACTTGACACTTTGAAATATTGGTGTAGGGGAAAAGACTGGGTTGGCTATTAGGCTGATTTGTGACAATGGTGGTCTTTGAAATTGCTTGTGTCCATTGGACAGTAGTTGCAGATACAGTATCAAATATACAAAGAAACCAGTTAAAAATAAAAAAAAAAATTGGGATGGAAAAGAAAAAAATAAGTAGGGAGTAGCCTAACTCTGCTATTATTGTAAAAAATGTATCGTCAAAAACCAGCACTGTCACTGGAATATGCAGATGCATGCAGATATTCATGGTAGACCTCTAGCAATTGCTGATACTTGGGGCTTGTGGTATCTACATATACAAAGGTGCCCTATTGTAGACATTGTAATGTGATGGATTTACCTATGTTTCACATGTGGCAGGTACTCCAGAGTTTGCACCTAGACCCCGTCATCCCTATTAATTGTGTAATTAAGAGACTGACATTGATCTATAGGAAAGTGAATAAAATAGGCACCAGGTCTAAATCAACAACAAGGCTCAATTGTATGGTGAAATCAATGAATGATTTCTTGTGCAGTGGCCCAGTAATTGGACAATTTAGAGATCAGAGCCTTTTTAGCAATAGTGATAATTATTAATGCTACCCTCGGCATCCACCTCAAAAAGAAAAAAGAAGAAAAGAAACAGTACATTTAACTGGACATAACAGATGCAATCTTTCCTCCAGCTCCATGTGAAAAGGGCCTAAAAATCTAACCTCTAAGTCTTCCAACCCCAGCACAAATTCAATATCTGCACAGGTAGCATTTTCCCATGCTGTTGGTACACCAACTCTATGACAGGGCATACAAGGTTCTTCTTAGCATATGTCAAGTTTGCCATCGCCTCTTTCTACTCCAATCCCTTGTGTCAATGTATAGGTCAGAGTGGATGAGGGGGGAGTGTTTACTTGTTAGGAGGAGCTCGTCGTGTAACATAGGGGCAAATTCTTTAATATGTGAAAAAAATTAAGTAAATAATTAAGTATAATCATCTAGACCCTTGGCAGGGAATTTGAGTTGGGGGGGAGGGGCTTCTTAAACCCTGTCGTCCTTTTTGTTATACCAGTATCAATATAAAAACTAATGCAGTATTTTTTTTCAAAGGTTTCGTCATCAAAATATTCCTGATTCTTTTGACCTACCCTGATATAGGTGTACATACAGTGGTTATCAAAATAAGCTATTGTTCCCACTCTCTAATTCATATCAGCACCATACTCAGACTAGTAAAAACATTTTACACAGCTAAGCAGCATATACTAGTATAAGCTTTATTCAGAAATGAGGTATTCAGTAACTGACTTTTAAATACCATTAAACCCTTATAATAATATTTCCCCTTCCTACTCAGTGTAGCTGACAGCCCAGGCACAAAAAGATCATGACGCATGCCATACCTGTTTGCCCACACTTCACTTTGTTTACCGCATTTGCGACAATCACTGGGTCGGTGTCTCAAGGTGACGGTCAGCCTCTGTAAATCTCACTTTGTAAAGAGGTGCCGAACGTATCACATGAAACCCACCCTATTACATGTATCTCAGAAAAAAAATGTAATTTTAAAAAAGTTTAAGCACAAAAATAGTACTACAAGAAATAATGCATCAAACAAGAATTATAATTAATAAATTGACCCTGTTGCCTGTATTCTTGTTAGATAAGCATCTTACAAATATTGATCAAATACATGTTATATATAATTGGTTGATAATCTCTGCAGTTAAAAAAGAATAAAATACAACCGAAATGATAAAGGCAGCCAACAAAGATAGCTGGGGATGTCATTATATGCCCATGCACACACAAAATTTAAAAATAATGACTAATAATAATATAGCGCAATTATTCCAACCACATGCAGGGAAGAATACTACATGTGTTACTGTACAGAGCACATTGCCAGTGGCGATACACCCATCGGCCTAATTTTTACAAGATAAACATAATGACCACATGAGGTGTACATGTACACCCATATATTACTTTATCTTCCTCCCTTCCTTGACCTTTTTAGTATGTGCTAACAATTAACTTCTGTAGTGTTTGACTGGTCCTTGGTTATATACTGTCCAAAGGTATCGGTATATATATATAGGGTAATATTGTATTGTCACCTAGAGGTCACAACTGCTAGTCTCATCAGTGGTCACCAAATTGTAGGGTTCAGAAAGGATCCAAATGTATAAAAAAAAGGTCTATCCAATCTGTTACCTGAGGATATAAAGGCCTTATGTCAGAAAGTTGTTTTTAAAGGGATGACAAGTCTTCATATGGTATTCAAAATTCCGCAATAAAAACAATTGTAAACAACACTTAGAAATACATAATGAATTCCATTTTACCACCAAAATGGTAGTTTTCGCAATTACTCTGAAATCTGTGCTTGCCGTTGAACCACATATAGGCCTTCATAGAAAGGTACCCTCCATAATAATCTCTAAAGAGATTATTACATAAAACACACTTAAAAAAGAAAAAAAAAACTTAATGAGTAACTTTGAATCTGATGTTGAAAGGGATTCATTAACCATTGGTACAATGTAAGAATGGGAAAGTTGTCATTTACCCCAGGAAAATCCATTTGATGGCACTTTTACCACCAAAATAAATAGTTGTTATCCCTTTGAATTTATGAAAAAAAATCTTGGTCTGCTTTAACTCACAATAATCCCTGACCCTCACCAAAAGGAAGCTAGCAAGTGCCCCCTTCCCTTCATTTTGATAGCCTGGCTCTGACATTTCAAATGATACGGTTTGTATTACAAGCATTATATCACAACAAGACCTGGTTCAAAAGGTCCCCGTCCATTGTCGTGTTGAACTTTGATGATTCTAGAGTAACAATTTGATCATATTTCAAGCAAAATTCTTTCATTTACAAGGAAAAAATGCTCTGCTGAAGTTAAAAGTTCATGTTTGTAAAGCTGACAAGGAAATGCTCATTTATTTGGCCCTGAAGATATGTAATCACTTATAGAAATAAACACGACAACAGGCTGGATGATGATGGTGATAATTACCAGGGAATTTTTTTCTATTATTCTCTGCTATCTAATTTGGCAGACTGTGCATTTCCCACCACTAGATGTAATGTACTTGAAGTTTATCTTTAATAAAAAGGTCTGTATTTCAGACAGCACAGCTCCAGTTCCTAATAGAAAATATCATGTCTGCTGATTATTTCAATGCACTTACTTACTTGAATGTGTACTTAAGTTTACAAATATATTGTACAAGGCGAAAAGGTACTTGTACATTTTAAATTTGTATGGATAAAGGTGTCTTATCGGCCTGAGGCATTGGTTGAGATAGCTGACAAGAAGCAAGGAGTTATAACTCCTTGCAAGAAGCAAGTTTAATAAATCAATAAATGACATGAATAAAGAAACGGTTCTGGTGTAGAAAGATGGTAAAATTTACAGCAGACTGCTAATTGTAGAAGTGCATGTTGCTAGCTCGAGGGGAAAAGAAAGTCAAATAACATTAATGCTCTTTTTAAAAACGACCGCAGCCTTAAAATCTTGACACAATCAAAAATAAGCCCTCCTTGCAATAACAGTTTTCATGAGTATTGCACTTTGGTTGTTGTAACTGATTGTTGTGATATTTGAACAGCAGAAAATGAGGCAGGAAGTTGGGGAATTTGGATGTGAGAGTTCACATAATGGTGCAAATGGCAGAGACATTTGGTGTCAATTGCCTATGTACACCTTACTGCGTCAATATTGAAACGGGGCCGTAGCGATAGTCCGAAGGTTCATTGGTCCGAATGTTCATTATAGAACCTTCGGACCAATGAACCCTTGATTAAAAAATCGATGAAAATGTTACCACTTTTCGGACCAATGAACCTTCGGACTAATGAACCTTCGGACTATCGAGACGCCCCCATTGAAACAAATGCACTATGGGTTTAAATGGGCATTTTGGCTCCAATAAAGACGGTGCCAGTATAATACAGTAATATAATGCACTGCATTTATGACCCGTTAATGTCTTAATTGCACGGATACTAACTTTGCTGTCCAATTATTTTATTTTCAACTGAAGGCCGGCTCACTGTTTATAGTTTGGCTTAAATTACATTATGATACTGCATTCATTTTACTTTGATGCAGGATGAATAAATATTCATATTCTACCACTTTCTTGAGATCTATTTAATGTCCTTTGACCTAACGGCACCAAGTATTTACCATTTAATTTCCACTTTGAAATACAGATCAATTTCTCTTCTTGTTCCAATTATATTTAAGCAAGAAAAGATTTCTATAAAATGCCATATAATACATTTACTGTACTTCTTACTGTTGTTAAGATCAAAGTCAAATTTGCCCAATTCAAAGTGCAATTAATTTATTACTTCAAATGGAATGCATTAGTGAAAATGTTACCACTGTAGCGCTAAAGGGTGTTTTCCTAATATACTGTAAACTATTATTAAAATTAACAAAAGTACATGTACATATGTAGCTGTAAGATGTGTGATTGATGTAAACAAGAAGTGCTGACAAAGGGCATCTGCTAGTGTGTCAAAAGACAGGACAAAATCTCCATCTTTACAGTGAACAAGACCTGCATGCTACATGGTTTATTACCTGTTGTGAGATGTGCCATGTCCACTGACCAGAAAATTTGGTCTACTTTCAGATTGTTGACAAAATCATTGCCTTTATCATAAACAGTTTGTTCAAGAATGTAGCTGACACATTTTTCTGTTTATATGTTCCATTCACAGTGTGCATTGTTGACAACAAAAGGCATAACTTCATAAAAACATTTTTGACCTTTTCAACTTTCTCACAGAAAGATTTGTCACTTCTCGATCTCACTGTACTGGCCAAGGTCATATATGGACATATGCTATAACAAAGGGAACATGCCCAGCTTTTGGACACAATTTTTTCTCAATTAAACAGTTCTAAAAAAGGTATACGCTGTGGAATTCCACACATAGAAAGTCACTTTCTGGGAACATTTGTCCATTTTTTTTGTATTTCACTCATCCAGTTGGGAGGGGGGAGGCAAATGCACAACTTATAACAAAGTATAACATTTGGTAACATTGTTTTTCAGCATAGTTTTATAAAGGCAACATTATAACACTTAGCAAAATTTTGGAACCATCATGACCGTGTGCTAGTAACCTGATATGAAGGGTGCCAAACAATATAATGATTTCCAAAATGGCACTAGTATTTCTATAATATTTTAGCCATTTCCCTTAACGCATGTAACAATGAATAGCATTTAATTACATTGTATCTTTCAACTGGAGACCACTTCACTGTATTTAACATTTATTAATAACACAGTAACAATTTATAACATTGTATCTTTCAGTTAACACCAGTGGGGACAACCATTGTCACTGACATCCTGGCTACAGATGCTGACAAGGATAACAGTTTTATAGAATATTCTATTTTACCTGGGCCAAACTCAGTGAGTATTGCAGTATCTGGTTGTTGAATGTAAACACTTGTCTTTTTTATTATTATTTATTCATTTATTTATTTGGTTTACTATGTATTAGAGTAATAATAGTCGATGATCGCTTTGTATGTGTTAAAGAAAAATTATCTCCAAAAAAAAAAAAAAAGTCCAGTTAAAGCAAGCAAACACATGCAAAGTGCTAAATGAAAAAAATTTAACAAAAATATATATTACTGTCCAAACTTATACTGTTACCATGCAGATAAAAATTACGGTATTAAGCTGCTACCATGCAGTCATTTCACATGAGCCAAGTTTACAAAAAACTAAGTCAAAAAAGTCACTGTTGAATGTTATCCTAATTCAAACTTTGAATGGCGTAAAAACTGCTACTGATTCGAATAAAAGCAATTAATTAAGGCTTAAATGGAATTTATCAGTGCCATTTATTTCACTCTGTCCTGGATTTAAGGGCTGTTCTTTTACGTTCTGTCTCACGTTCAGTGTGGGGTTTATCAACAAACGGGATTACATCAAGGGATGATTTGAGCTGTATACAGACATTTTATTCTACCGACAGAAAAATCTCACGGCAGCTGTCTTTGAGTCTTGCTGAGTTTTGGAGTTTACCAGATAGATGAATAGATGCAAATGTAGATAAAGGAGTAAATATATAAATAGATGCACCAGTATATCAGGCCTGCAGCCAGAAATTTTAGTGTTTTTTTTTTTTTTTTTTTCCTGAAAAAAAATGGACTTTTTTCATCCCTTTGACTCAACTTGAAAAATGGAATGTAATAAAATAAAACGGTGGACCTTTTCTGACCAAGAGTGTGGTTTCTTAAATTTGACCTCTCCCCCCCCCCCCCCCCCCCCCCACCACCACCACCACCACCACCACCAACAAACCAACCCCCATGGGCCTGTAAATATATTTCTTACTGTCATTTGTATATTTCACTAAAAGACTTTAAGATTCCATAATCATGCATGTAGATGAACATGGAATCCAGCGGTGAATTTATGTCCCTGGGATGGTTCTCAGTTTTTCAATCGATATCCCGGCAGTTGACAAGAAAAACAGTGGAACTATGTGGCAGGTACAGGCAGTTTTCTGAACAACGCAACTTCCTCAAACAACAATACGTATACACACCATACCACAGGAGAACAAAACTGAAGGGACACAGCCTCTGCCACTGCAAAGTAAATAAACCCCATTTGAAAACACTGTGACTAATTATAATTTACTTAAGTCTGTAAATGTTTGTGCTGCTTTTGATAGGGCTGGATAATTCACACTTTACCCGTGTGGGCTTTTGTGTCTGGGAGTTGATTTTAGATTGAGAAAATAGGATCGGGATCAAGAAAGGTGTTCAATATGTGTCACACATTATTTGCTGGTCAATCAATGAAATCAGAGGGGACTGAGCCTGAATTTCATCACTGCTTATATGATAAATAATTAAGTCATCAAAATAAAAAGCACTGGGATTGTTTTTGGACAAAAAAAACAAAACAAAAAAACTGAAGCCTAGTCAGAGCTGCAGCATTTGAACTAGTACATGCACTAAAAAAAGTGCATATTTTTTTTTTTTCATAATCAACATTGTAGGCTTATTAGTGTCCATGAATTTGTTAAGTAAATAGACTGGTCACAGTCCAGTGAATGACCATATTATATGATATGGGTTACATTATCATACAGTAGCAGTACATGTGGAATCTAATGAATAAGACTGAAATTGGTGTTGGCATGTGTGTTTCCATCTATAGACATTAAACAAAAACACGGTCCATGTATGAGTATCTACATGCAGTAGCTGGTGAAAATAAAAGAGAGACACAAAGTAAGGAATGTCAGACCGTTGTAATGGGGAATTGGACACAATCTACCAGAAAACCTGTGTTATTATTATTTTTGGGTGGGTGAAATATAAATTTAACACAAATCTTTTAACTGTTTTTCGTGCAGGAAAATGATCAGATCAGTTATACTGGTATGTGTTATATGTTGTGGGTGGTATGTTGTATTCTTAAAACAACTAAAGCTCATGATCCATGATAAATTAGAAAAAAAATTGGTTAATTAAAACCAAATTAATAAAATAGTTGATAAAATAAGGTAGTGGATATAAGTAAATAGATTTCAAAAATTTAACAATTACTTTTTGCCTATACATTAAAAAGAAATATATTGGACTACATTTTTTCAATTGCCAGAAATTTTTATGTCCTTTAAGTCTGTATTTGCCTAAGACAGATTACGTCCTGTGCACCTTATGTTTGAATTCTCACCATCAGAAATAAATATAACCACAAAAGTTAATAACAGGCATGTCAGGTACCATGTGATAAATTTGAATTTAGCCGAAAAGTACAAGGAGTCTGTGAAATCCAATTCTCTCATCATTATCTGAAAAAAAAACTGCAAACAAAACACCTCAGGAAATAATCTCGAGTAAAAAAAGTTACCATACACAAAAGTTCTGTCATCATGGTCTAAAATTATAGAGATAATTTCTCAGCAACAATGCACTTTTACTAACCTGTTATTTGACAGTACTTAACGGAGAGTATATTATGGCTTAAGTTTGATAGATGTCTCCATGCAACACCCTGAAGTTAAGACCCCATTCCCATAGATTTTAAATCGATCTATCCCTGTGGGGAGTCTCACTAGATTACTGTCAGCTTAGCTGGCTTAAGCATCTGTCCTGCCTACTTAAAGCTGTAAGGGGGTAATTAACTATGGTGCGTGCTCAGCTTACTGCAATTTAGCGAGAACCCCCAGGGAGTTAGGTCGATCTAAATCTAAATCTCTGGATCGATCTAAATCTTTGGGAATGCACCCTAAGAGTCCACTTGAAACAAACACTCTAATATCAAAGATACTGGTGCATTAATATTATAACAGGGATCAGGTGGAGTTGGCAGGGTAGAAGAAGAAAACCATTCCCTTATGGAAATCTCCCATCAGGTCCTAAAGAATGTCTTATAGAAAATTGGCCCAAAGTCCTCTTTGGTCCTTTAGGACAAATATCCTAGATATGAGTCCTATAGGACATGTTGGATTCCTATAGTGGCCCACAGAGTTCTGTAGGATTCCTATAGAATAATTCTCTAAGGATTGCCATTACTTTGACCTCCAGGGTACAAATTATGGAGAAAATTTCTTTATTACTAATAACAGTTACAGGTAGATGTCCTTGTCCTTCAGAT
The DNA here is from genome assembly GCF_051362555.1 of Lingula anatina. Lineage (NCBI taxonomy): Eukaryota > Metazoa > Brachiopoda > Lingulata > Lingulida > Lingulidae > Lingula > Lingula anatina. The sequence goes on along the minus strand of NC_141776.1, from coordinate 17,510,089 downwards.
TGACAGCTATGATAAAGCCATCATGGCTACTGGAAATAATAATACCTAATTAGAGCAGGAGTTTATTGTTGGATTCATATACAAATACTGTACATGATTCAGCGAGGCACTTTTGACATCCTTAAGCATCTTCAATGTGTGACTGATATATAGATAGATGTTATATAAAGTACATACAGTATAATATACCAGATGAGTCACAGTCCTTATAAAATTTACCGAAAAGATAACAATAAATAATGATAATAATAAAAGTAACAATAATATAATTTAAATTGCATGGTGATTAACTTAGGTGTGTACTGATATCTGTAATTTCCATATTTCACTCGGGGCAACAACTACCAAGCCCTTTCAATACTATTTATGGTTTACAACTATTTCTACTACTATGAAGTTATTTCAGTTTGCATTTATTACATGACAGCTAAGTTAGATGTAGAAATATACATTCAAAAACTGGCACTTAAAATAAAAATGTTAACAGTGTTTTTATAAATATGAAGCAAGAATATATATGACAATTAATTGAGTAAAAAAAAAATCACACAAAGGTTGACTGTTAAATAACAATTTTCCAGTCTTTGAGGAATCAGCTTGGGTTTACAGCATTATCCCCTTAGCTAAGAAAAGGTCATGTCTTGACTCACAGGGCCATCTATCTGAAGGCAAGTTGCTCCTTTCTCTCACCTGCATGTCAAAGGTTAATTGACGATAATGATGACAATTTTTCTCATATCCACAGGGCTTGTGAAACATATCTTTTTTAGCTTTCAGCATACAGGTGCTATTATTCATGGCAAGGGTTGAATTATAATGCTGTCAGTGAGTTATGTGAATTAACAGACCCATCTTGCTGAGACCGCCTTAATCGCTGGTTTGTTCATTTGTGTGAAAATTTTAAAATGCTGGAAGGAACATATTGCAGGCGCAAGCAAATAGGATTGTGCATTAAATGCGGAAAGAATATTAAATGCAGGGAAAAATTAGTAATAACGGAGAGGACATGCCTGTATATAAAACAAGGAGAACAATGTGTATAAATACAGTACATGCTAATAATTATAAGTAATAATATTAAAAATGCCAGAAATATTGCAATATTGTATAGATAACTTCAAAACATTACTGGTATTATAAAAAAATTCATCAGCACAAACAATTTTAGATTTAAAAAAAATTGAAGAGTTTGGAATCTTTGATATTTAATGTCAAGTCACTGGTTCAGTGCGTGTCAAGGCCATAGGTCAAGGTCACACATCAAGGTCATCAAACAAAGGTGAGATCCTGTCAGCTAGTCAAAACTATCCCCTGAATGATGAAAAAAGACCAGAAGTTACAAATTAATTTTTGACATGTCAGTCACCTCAGGTTTGCTCCTGTTAAGCAAAGTTTACAAAATCCAATCAGAAAAACTGGAAAAAAACTATAGGATTATCTTTACCATGTTTGCACATACAGTAATCTTATTCTAAACAAGCTATCTTAGAAACCAGGCAAATACATCCTGTTGTTGCTGTGTTCTTTAAGACTCTAGATACATATATGTAGTCAACAAGGCATTAATTAAATGTAAATGACAGGGGGGCTTCTTTTAATCACAATTTTTGTATCAAAGTGACTGCTTTCTTGAGGATTAATAGCAGTATCACCAAAATACCATGTCAAAACCAGAAAATAATTGAGTGCAACAGATTACTTTATAATTGGGCATCTTCTACGGCTGATGCATATCTGACCATTAAAAAGAAACATTTAAGTTTAAGCTTAGGAAATGTCACTTGTAACTATGTTATTTAAGGAACATTTTAAGGTGATTTACCATTTTAAGAGGTTGACTCTGGTGGGAAAGGAAAGGTGTAGAAGTGAAAATATATCAGTAATATATAAGACACTGTGAATATGTGGAAAATGTGATAGTTGTGATGTCATTAAAATGTGATAAGATATGAAGTGGAACATCATCCCTTCTGTTGCCCAGCATATGCTACGGTTTGATGGGAATGATAATGCCCATGCCTGGAGGCATGCACATTAGACCATTTATGCAGGGACATGCTGTCTTGCACTTACGTACCTGTGCATATGCACACATTCTCCTTTAAGCACATTTCTATGCAGCTATATGTACTATGCACACACGAGGGCTGTAGGAACAGGATGTGGGGATAGGGGGTTCAAAAAGAACCACCCTTTTTAGTAGGTGAAGCTTGTCAGTTCTGCTTCAGAATTTGAACCAAGTTCTGGTATATCATTTCTCAATTTATCAGAAAAAAGAAAAGCCTACCTTTGAAATTGTTCTTTACAGGCCTACACATACAGATGCATGCACAAATGCACAAGCATGCACACACATACATGCATGCACACACTCTCAAACACAAGATAATCTTCAAAGCTAGCACTGTAACCCACTCTGACAGGTACTTATTATGAAAGTGAAACCTCAGCCAAATTATCATTGAATTTTTTTTTAATTTACAGACTTACTTTGACATCCCAATACCCGCCCAAGGCAAGGTGACGCTGAACAGGTCCCTGGACTATGACAGAGGTCAGAGGGCGATGACAGTTGTCATCATGGCAAAGGTGAGTTGACATGGGACAATATAATGTGAAAGATGTTCAGTGATAGTTGACACAATCATGTGAGGTGTCAATGACAGTGGTGTATAGGATGTTAATGACAGTTGTCTCTGTGGCAAAGGCAAGTTGACACAGGACACAATCACATAAAACCATCAGTGACAGTTGGCACAATCACCTGAAGGTGTCAATGACACAATGATACGGTGGTGTTGAGGATGTCAGTGACAGTTATAGTCATGGCAAAGGTAAGGTGACACAGGACACGGATCATGTCAGTCATGTGAGATGTCAGTGACATTTGACACATTGGTGTATAGAATATCAGTGACACAGTGACAATCATAATCATACCAAAAATAGGTTTTCAGCTGCATGATGTGCATTATGTGTCAATGAATATTGACATGAAATAAAATTGACACATGGTTAAGATGTCAGTGACAGTTGACTTACTTTAGGAGGTGATTAAGTTAATTGGCAGCTGACTATGTTGCAAACAGCTTATTTCAAAGCATAACAAATAATAAGAACATGAAATATGTTTTTAAAAAACTGCTTTAAACTGTGTGACAACATCACCTTGAAAAATTTGTTGAACTGGCATCAGTAGCAGCTGACTGTATGTTGTGGTTCATGTAAGTGACAATTGTTATCAATTATTGAAGGCACAGTAATATCAGCTGTCGTTGAAAGCAGTTAATTCTAAGATAAGAGAATGCTTGTGGAACAGGTCTTAAATATCTTAACTGTGTAATTGTTTCCTCAGTTTTTAACCATGAGTGTCAGCATCAAAACAAATATTTATTAATCCTGTCATTTTTGTTACCCCTTTAAAGGTAAAAGTTAAAGATTAGCACAGTATAAAGCCAAAACCCATGCCACGTCAGGTGTAGACCTCTTATTTTATCAGCACTGCACGTTTTCTGTGGACATTTCAGTCTATCATTCAAATCGATTCACCCAAATAATAGAAGGAATAACAATGAGAATGACTTGCACGATTACATGTATTATTATGGCCAGATCACGATGAAAGTGAATACAGTATGACAAATGTTTTAAATAATAAATTACTTCTGACCAGATTTTCAATAAATGCTTTCATTCAATTTTGAAACGTTGTATCATCAGTTCTGTTACTAATGTAACTATAACATGTTCCAATTACAAAGGACATGAACAACAATCCTCCTTTTAATATACACACATGCTGTATGGAAAAGAACATTTGCATACTTCATGTGTAGGTAGTCAGAGAGGCTATCAAAATACCTGGCTATTGTCAAACAAAATGTCCGCAAGGTGTAAAAGTCCCACGAGATATTAATCCCTCCTCTGATATACACAGGTATGCAAGTCAAATTTGGAATGCTTTCGTTAACAATCATCGGTGATTAAAAGTTTGGGAACACAACAGAATGGTTTCAAGGTAAACACGACCGAAGGGTCATGGTATGTACACGGTACCTTATGGCATTTTTCTCTACATACAGGTGGAGAAAACATGCCCTAATCTGCAGATTAAGTTGTAAGCTAAACTGTTGAACTCGATGTTGAGTTTACACTTGTGCAAGGTAATGGTGTAACACAAGTGTCCCATTTGTTAAACATGAGATTCTTTGTTGGCAGCCTGGTATTCAAAACTCATTTCTACAACAGCGTAAACATGGGACCCATTGTCCAAGCAGGTTGCTGGATTTATCCTAACCCACGGGTCTTGGAGGGTATTTTAACAGGTGATTAAATAGGAAGTCCTCAGGTGGCCAAAACCCTCGGACATGTGAGAGGTTTTATTTGATCATTGAAATTAATTGAAATGATGTTTAATTTTGCAGAAAATAATACAATATGGATAGTGTAAACCCCTCCCCCCCCTCCCCAGTCTAGATAATGATATAAATATAGGTAGAAAATTTGGAAGTTTATGGCTTTAAAGGATTAACAATAGGATTTGATAGCAATGGGGCTACCACTTGAGAATACTTAATATATAACCCTTTTGTGACCAGAGTAGCCACTTGACCAATATTGATCTCTGATATGCACTTGTTGACCTGTGTGGGGTCAGTTTAATAACTGCTTTTAGGTAAACATGTACCAATTTGTGTTTAAGAGGAAAAAAATGATATGATTAGAAAAACGCCTGTTATATGCCCTGTCTCAGATTTAAAAAGAAAAAAAAAAATGAAAGAAGACTAAACTCACATTGACATTAAAATGCACACAGTCCAAACTAAAATATATACTTTGTCAAGCTTTTCAATGGATTAGAATTGTGAAATTAATAGTGGTCTTACAAGGGAAATAAATTGAAAACCATTCACACTTCACCTGTAGAAGTCTCAAGGACAAATACAAGTCCAAAGCATTTACATGTTGTCCAGCTTCATTACGTTAAAGGGAATGTGCCTCTTACCTGAGGCAGGTAACTTAATACAAAGCAGCTAATCCCCCCTTATTTACTTACGTAATTGCTTATGTAACACAATAGAGATCAATGTAAATTATGTTATTTGAAGGAGGATGATGTGGCTATGCACATTACTTACAAGTCAAGTTAAGAATGGGCTAAAATAATATGCTTGATTTGATATGCAAATCTGCCCATGGAGCAGAATTAAGAGCAGGAACATTTATTCTAGCTATGTATGTTTTGGAAATTAATTGCTTTGGGTTAGACGCTCTGCATTCCTATTTATTGTGGCCAGTGTATTTGCGTGCTTTTGAATAATTAAGAGCAGAGACTAAGGTTTCTTTGAGTGTCTTTTGTTTTCTTTACATAATTCAACATAGCAGAAATCCATCACTTGTGACAGCTTTCTTCTGTTATCACTATTCTACATACTAGCAATGCCATGTTACATTGTATCAGTTTATAATATCATAACATAGGTGTATAATGGGTATTGGCCTTGTATTGTTTAACAAAGTATCAAAAACTGTCACATTGTTATAGTCTTATGTTATAAATTTCCCACAGTCCAGTATGTTATTTGGCAGATGTTTAATTGTGATTATTTATTTATTTATTATTATTATTATTATGGTTGATAAAACCCACCTCATTCCATTATATACAAGTCAGTTTCACAGTTTTCAAGCTGCAGGTGTTTTAAGAATGCAATTTTTACTTGCTTAAAATTATCTGAAAAATATTTCATTGTAAATTTGAATTAAAAGAAACTACTTATGCATCAAAATTTTTTAGTAACATAAATGCCTTTTAAATATTTATTCATCAATCTAGAAACCATCAATCCTACACAGAGGGTTACCTATTTATAATCATGGTTTATATGGTTTATCTGCATGAATAGGATAAATGTAAGAACCGAACAAAATCATTTGAAACTTTTAAGTCATAGTCAATGCAAAATGTGGCAATGTTTAGGAAAAAAGAATGAAAATGTAGAATTACATTAAAAGCTAAAGAAAAATAAATAAATAAATACCACAATAAATAAATAAATAAGTAAATAAATAATTTCCCTCTCAGGACCACCCAGCCAATGGGGACCCCCAGTTCAACACCACTGTGTTACTGAAGGTCAATATCACAGACGGAGATGACCAGAATCCTAAGTTCCTACACCCTGTCTATGAGGGGACAGTCCTAGAAAATGCCACCAGGGTAAGATGGCAAGCGGGGTCTTGAATTACTCCTAGGATTTGTTTCTTTAATTTATTCTCCAGTTTTCTGTATGTAAACAAGCCTCATCACAAGATCAATTGAAGAACTGTATTTAGTGGACTAACATAAAAAGTTAATTTTGATGAGAAGTAAAATAAATCATTGAAATAACAATACACAAATTTGCAACAGACTTGATCTTTCACTTATTTTCTTCTGTTTACCTCTAGAGTTATACCTTATCTTATCTATCAACTATTTCTTTCTAGAACACACAGGTTCATATGTTTACACCAATATTTGCCATAGACCAAGACACGGGAATAAATACTGGAGTATTGTACACCATAGAGAGGAGTGACAGCACTGACACTGGTAGGTATATGTATAACACTGTTCATCTGGACTGCGAAGAACATTAATTCCCAGTTCAGACTATTAAAATGGCTGCAAGATTTTATAAAGTGCTCCTCAATTGAAACAAACTTGGCAATTAACGCTTGCAGTTTAATTGCATTGGTCAACATCACATAAAAATTTATTTGAGTATTTTGGCATTTACTCACACATACACACTTAGGATAAGAAATATCTGATCTTTCCAGGTGACAGCAGCTATTTTTACATTGACCATAGAACAGGGAACATATTTGTACAGAAAGATACACTGTTCAGAGGGAGAGAGTTCTTCTTTCAAGTGAAGGTATGAGTAGGATGTGTGAGATTTGTTATCATTTATAATGAACATTCAAGTTATAAACTTATAAAGGTGTGATGCTTAGTTCATCATCACATAGTACTAACAAAGCACAGTCACACCATTACAAAATACCATATCTCACACACACACTCTGTTATGCCTAAGACTTTGTTAATACCAAAAACCAGTCAATCAGAATCGCACCTAACACACTGTCACACCTAACACACTGTCACACCCAACACACTGCCACACCCAAAAAACTACTGTCACACCTAACACACTGTCACATCCAACACACTGCCACACCCAAAAAACTACTGTCACACCTAACACACTGTCACATCCAAAAAACTACTGTCACACCTAACACACTGTCACATCCAACACACTGCCACACCCAAAAAACTACTGTCACATCCAACACACTGCCACACCCAAAAAACTACTGTCACACCTAACACACTGTCACATCCAAAAAACTACTGTCACACCTAACACACTGTCACATCCAAAAAACTACTGTCACACCTAACACACTGTCACATCCAACACACTGCCACACCCAAAAAACTACTGTCACATCCAACACACTGCCACACCCAAAAAACTACTGTCACACCTAACACACTGTCACATCCAAAAAACTACTGTCACACCTAACACACTGTCACATCCAACACACTGCCACACCCAAAAAACTACTGTCACATCCAACACACTGTCACATCCAAAAAACTACTGTCACACCTAACACACTGTCACATCCAAAAAACTACTGTCACACCTAACACACTGTCACATCCAAAAAACTACTGTCACACCTAACACACTGTCACATCCAAAAAACTACTGTCACACCTAACACACTGTCACATCCAAAAAACTACTGTCACACCTAACACACTGCCACACCCAAAAAACTACTGTCACATCCAACACACTGCCACACCCAAAAAACTACTGTCACATCTAACACACTGTCACATCCAAAAAACTACTGTCACACCTAACACACTGTCACATCCAAAAAACTACTGTCACACCTAACACACTGTCACATCCAAAAAACTACTGTCACACCTAACACACTGCCACACCCAAAAAACTACTGTCACATCCAACACACTGCCACACCCAAAAAACTACTGTCACACCTAACACACTGTCACATCCAAAAAACTACTGTCACACCTAACACACTGTCACATCCAACACACTGCCACACCCAAAAAACTACTGTCACATCCAACACACTGTCACATCCAAAAAACTACTGTCACACCTAACACACTGTCACATCCAAAAAACTACTGTCACACCTAACACACTGTCACATCCAACACACTGCCACACCCAAAAAACTACTGTCACATCCAACACACTGTCACATCCAAAAAACTACTGTCACACCTAACACACTGTCACATCCAAAAAACTACTGTCACACCTAACACACTGTCACATCCAAAAAACTACTGTCACACCTAACACACTGTCACATCCAAAAAACTACTGTCACACCTAACACACTGCCACACCCAAAAAACTACTGTCACACCTAACACACTGTCACATCCAAAAAACTACTGTCACACCTAACACACTGTCACATCCAAAAAACTACTGTCACACCTAACACACTGTCACATCCAAAAAACTACTGTCACACCTAACACACTGTCACATCCAAAAAACTACTGTCACACCTAACACACTGCCACACCCAAAAAACTACTGTCACATCCAACACACTGCCACACCCAAAAAACTACTGTCACACCTAACACACTGTCACATCCAAAAAACTACTGTCACACCTAACACACTGTCACATCCAACACACTGCCACACCCAAAAAACTACTGTCACATCCAACACACTGTCACATCCAAAAAACTACTGTCACACCTAACACACTGTCACATCCAAAAAACTACTGTCACACCTAACACACTGTCACATCCAACACACTGCCACACCCAAATAACTACTGTCACATCCAACACTGTCACATCCAAAAAACTACTGTCACACCTAACACACTGTCACATCCAAAAAACTACTGTCACACCTAACACACTGTCACATCCAACACACTGCCACACCCAAAAAACTACTGTCACATCCAACACACTGTCACATCCAAAAAACTACTGTCACACCTAACACACTGTCACATCCAACACACTGTCACATCCAAAAAACTACTGTCACACCTAACACACTGTCACATCCAAAAATTACTACCAAACCTAACACACTATCATACTCACAGAAACTATTTTATCCCCCATTACATCCTCTGTATCTTCCAGGCCACACAGCAAGACAACCCTGACAGAAATGCACTCGCTGGGGTAAAAATCAGAGTACAGGCTTCCAATGTCAACCCTCCCAAGTTTCTTAAGGACACTTACTTTGCCACTCTGGTAGAGAACGTGCCCATAGGCACCTCTGTACTCACAGTGTCAGCAAAGGATATGGATTTGGTGAGTACCTTTATTGGGTGGGATTTAAATACACAGGGTTTCGTTTTGAGGCCTGTAACTGAATGTGTATACAGAAAATTTTATAACTGTGTTTAATGTGGGTATGTCTCAATGACATGTGGATACCAGACACTGACATGTGGATACTGCTCACTGACTTGTGGATACTACCCACTGACAATTTGTTGAAAATCACTTCTACAGCTTTTGATTGTTTGACAATCAGAGCTTGTTTGATTTATTACATGATCCTTGGTAAAATATTTAGATTAGTAAAATGGTAAGTTTGTCAAAACACATGGACTTTTTTCAAAAGTCAGTGCATACTAATGCTAGAGCTGCTGATCAAATAAAATACAAATGTGCTTGTTATGATTTAATAGTTGTCATGTTAACTGCATGGATGTATTGAGCTGTATGATTTGTCAGCAACAAAGTGAAGTCATATATGTTATAAATTGAACCAGATATATCTGAAATTAAGATACTGAGATGTAACATTTAGATGTAACACTTTTCTCAAAATTTGGAAAATAGTGATGAAATTAAAGAAAACTAAGAAAAGACAAAACTGACATGAGATAAATTTGATTTCCTTCTTGGTGACAGATAATATCCACACATTATATCAAGGTCAGTAATAAGTTTAAATTTAAATTATACCCGGTAAATTGAGATCAAAACTTGACCACATTGTGCAAAAAAATGCATGCATAAATTATATAACATGACAGGTCTATGTGTTTCTATAGCAACATGTGGTAATTTTGTTTCCCCAGGATGGGTCTCAGCCTCAGGTGGGTAAAAACAATGATGGAGTATTCACCGTGTCCCATAGCATGAAGGGGCACCTGTTCTTTGTGAGGCAATTCTACAGACTACTTCCCTGAGTTTCAGAGATTTCTGGAAACTTATGACCAATAGTGTCATATCTCCATCACAGCTTAATTGCTACTGCTGATGGTTAGTCTCCAGATATCTCTGAAATTCAGGATGCACGGAACTCGGGTTGTGATGGCTAAGTTGGCAACACATTATTTCCACTGACCATGTGATTTTCAGAATGGTCTAAACCACAAAGAGACGATTTCATCAGTTGAGAATTTATGGTCTAACTGGGAGAAAATGTTGCCAAGTTAAGCTGTCATGTCTTACCCCATGTTTCAGAAGTCACTGGAAGCACACTGCTATATCATCAGCATACATGTGCCTCTGTCATTCCCAGTAATATACAGGGGCGGACCCAGAGATATTTTCTGACAGTCTTCCAAATTATCTTTGTTGATCCATCCTCCATGTTTTGACCATCTTCCAACAGAAAAATTTGATACCCATCAATGTAAACTTGGATAAATCTGACCATCTTCTGGAAGACCCAGAAAACGGCCTCAATCCGTACCTGATGTAGAGGAAAGTTTCCAGTGACCCCAGATACTCTGGGTGTCAGACTAGACTGTGAAAACCTACACAGTGATGATCTGCATGTGTCGTACTAACAATTGTACTCAGATTTTCTTGTTTCAGTTGACTTCTTGTTTTCATTTACTAAGATGTTGTTTGTTTTACTTTCTTTATTTTATAAACAAATGATATATTGCTGTGCCTGTTCTGAGGGTGGTGATGGTTTTTCATCTTTTCTGTGTATTAATTTGGTTTAATATTGCGTAATGTTTTTTTTTTTTTTTTTAATATGTATCTGGTATTGCTGAACTTTGCATTGTTAAATCTTCAAATTATATATATCTCTTTGTACTGATCTCTACATGAATTTGAACACCAAGACACATCAGTGTCAACTTTCTTATACTTACCACCCTGTCACACCTAACGCAATATCGCACCTAGCACCTTGTCACACCTAACACAATGTCATGTCTTACATACATTTAACACACTGTTTACACTTATCACAGTTTCAAAAGTGGATCCTAAACCAAATGTTTCACACTAGTTTTTAACCAAAGTAACTGAGTTGCCTTATAGACTCAGTTCATTTCTCTTTCTATACCTTCAAGACTCTCTTCCGGTAACATTGTCCAGTAATGTTTTTCTGTGCATAACAAACTGGGCCGTTATTCTAGCAAGCCCTTGAGAATAAATCAAGTATAGGAAAAGGAAATAAACTGGCCACCGTTTATTGAAATTTTTAAATTTTTTTTAAAAATTGAATATAATTTGATTTAAAAAAAAAAGAATTAAAAAGAAATTTGCCTCAAAAATTCCAGAAGTGAAATGCATCTGATGAAAAAAATTAAGTTGATACAATTATTCTGATTTTAGATAAAGAATTATGTCATTTATTTATTTATTTATTTATTTATTTATTTATTTATTTATTTACAAGTTTTTTTTTCAATAGTTGACTTTCACTTTTCACATTCCAGGGTTCCTATCTCAGATACAGTCTTAGGCCTGGAAAAGGCTCTGACAAATTTCAAATAGGTGAACAAAAGTAAGTCCAAAGTTGTGATAATATTCAAATAAATTAATTAATTAAGTATTTATTAGGGTTAAGGATTTTACCCTGGTAAAAATCGAATTGAACATAAATTTTGAATTGATAAAGAATGAGCAATTACCAAAAGTTAAATGGGATTTAAGTTATGAAATTATTTTTTACTACAAGGCCACTTACAAAAATAAATGTTTCATAAACCCTTTATTTTTATTCTTAGTAAATTCAGCAAATGATATCTTTGCATAATCTGACTCCAATTTTGCACATAAGAAAGAAAGAAAGAACTTTAATATTTCAGTTCTATTTTTGTATTTTTTCATTACTTTCAGTGGTACAATCAGGACGGCTGCTCAGATTGACTATGAAGAGGATACCCAGATCACAGCCACAGTACTAGTCACTGACGGCAACTATGTAAGTTGTGGAACTATGTCATAGTCCAGATGAAAATTATTACTTAATAAATTTCTATATTCATATATAAAGAGGATACCCAGGGCCAGATCACAGTCTTAGGGAAAACAGCAGGCATGTGCCCCTTCATTTACTTTCGGGGTGTCATGTTCTCCCTTGCCATTCCCCCCCCCCCCCCAAAAAAAAAAAAAAAAAAAAAAGAGGAAGAGTATAACAGGCAACAAGAAGCAAAAACTACAATTGTCCATACCTGTGGCCTATAGATTATTGTACAATTATAATCATTTTATCCTTGTACATTCCCCTCTCTCCCTTTAGAAAAATCTTGGATGAGGGATTGAGGCCATGATACTAATCTCAGTCATTCGATATCAGTTTACTTTTCTCTACATTTCAGACCGATACAACACTGTTAATGGTGACAGTGATTAACGTCAACGACAACAACCCCCAGGTTTCCTCAGACAGCTACCACTTCAATGCCACGTCAAGGTCACACGGGGCCGTGCTGGGGAAACTTAATGCCACTGATGCCGACCCCATGACTAGTTTTGTGTTTGAGATGGGGAAGTATCAGGAGTAAGTGAACTTTTGCTGGCTTGTGTGTGTGTGTGTGTGTCGGCAAACCTATAATATTAAGACAGGATCAACATGATTGTTTTTTGTTGGTTTGCCTAATTAATATATAATAATTATTACCATCATTATTTTTATTATTCAGTTTTGTTGCAGCGGGTGGGGGCAATGCTGTTTCTCCATCACTTTCCTTATTACGTTTCTTTGAATTTTTTCTCCTCACTGTGGAATTCAATTTTTTATTTGTACATGATGTGCACAATGATGTGCAACATGAAATATCATAAAAACAGATATTTTACATACATGGACATCCCCTTCAATAGAATTTTAATACATATTTTCCAGACTATTTCAAATCGACTCCAGAGGTTGGATCACAATACTGGCCCATGGGGAAAACATCACCCAGAATTCCTACACCTTCTCTGTGAAAATTTTCGATGATGGTATTCCGCCAAGACAAGCCATAACGGAAGTCACACTCCAGTTCCCGCCTCTACCCACAATGCCCGCGGCTGCTGAAGTGAAAGGAATGGCAGAGGGCGATTATGTCTTGATTTACATACTTGGCGCCCTGGTGGGAATATTGCTCATTGTACTTATAGTGCTTCTGGTATACATAAAGAAAAGGTAAGTAGATGCTGGTGAATTAGTTTTAGTGTGTAGCCTAGATAGAATTTGAGGATTTCTAATCTCACAACAGTGAGGGCAAGGTCTGGTGAGCTTTCAGCCATGATTGATTGATATTTTTAAAGAAATCGGCTCTGAAAATGCTACTATATCTTCTAAGTCACCTCATGGTTTTTGGGGCAAAGACAAATAAAAATGCAAATAATCTTTGCCCAGGAAGGTTTCCTTTTTGAAGCTTCTGAGGTGAATTATTGTAACATTCCATCCTACTTACTGATTTCTGATTCTATCTGATATAGAACCTTCACCATGTATGTATCTATAACCTGTTTAGATTGTCTCTGTGTTTTCATCCTTTCTTTTTTCAGTATTTAGTGATATTTCCCATATTTCTTAAACATGTCCCACCTGTCATTAAGTAGAAAATTAATATTCTATGTTTCTCATAATAATCAACCAGGACACGTGTCTCATATTCCCTCTACTTAACAGCTACTCCATATCTATCACTATTGTGTGTGTAGTGTCTCTCTGTTTACTTACAGAATAGACAAGGACCGCAAGCTGCGAACTCCCCAGTTTGATCCTCTCTATAAACCTACTATGTATGCCCCCAGTGGCATCAGTAGTATAGACTTATGATGATCTCTTCTTTTGTGTAGACAACTGTAGATAGTGTGTATATAGGTAGGAAAAACTGACGTTACATTCCAACACAATCTGGGAGCACACCTACTGCAATTGGGACACAATCCAAAGGCCTACTTACAAAAACAATCTGAAAGTACACTTACCACATTTAAGAAGAGCCTCTGTCACATTTCAACACAATCAAAAGGTACACCTACCACATTCGGTACACCTACCACTGTCACATCCAAACAATCTAGCAATACACATACTTCTTTGTCCACCACATTTGGTGGGAAGTGCAACCACCACACCTCAAACAGGTCCAAATACCTCATTCGGTGGGAGGAGTTGTCACATCCCAACACAATTCTGTATCATATCCACAACAACTGGTAAGAATTGCTATAGGAATGAGCACACCTAACACATTGAGTTAGATCTATGTATCCAGTCATCAGCCATTTGTGTTGGAATGCCTACAGCTTGAAGCATGACAGACATCAGGAACAATTATTTTGTTTATTTCATTTCTTCTAAGTTTTACAAAGCATGAGCATGTTATCATCCTTATTTATTTTTATCTATTCACTTGCCTTTTCATCATCATCATCATCACCACATTTATTTATTTTATATCATTCTTATATACCAGTAATTATACATAAATAGACAGGGGGCTGTCAGATGTTTTATTTTATCACCTGTTTGCCACAGCAATTTGTTCATCATATGTCTTTTATCAGAGAATGATTTTCTCCATACTAGGGAATGTCTTGTGTATTTTGTGCATGAATCATGTCATATTCATGCATGAACAGAATCAGTATTATTTTTTGCTTATGGCTGGTATACAGTTGCTTCTTGCCAGATTCCTTTTTTTTCTTTTTAACTATACAATTTTTGTTTGGTTAACTGAATTTAATGATATTAATAGCATTATGTTTGTGATTAAGATAAGACGTTTTCTACATCTTAGTCTAGTTCAGATACGTATGTTCATTCATGTCATGCCTCACAAGTGGTACATATTTATTTAAAAAATAATCAATATAGTCAGTGTTAGAAATGAACGCTGGACCGTCTGCCTGGGACTGATAACTTTCAGAATGGGCTGAGAAGTTTTCCCACCTGGCAGACATTCAGTCCAGCTACTTTTCAAGATGGCCGGACTTTTGGTCCAGCAACTAATTTTCCTAAGAGGCAAACACTGAATATAGTGATTCCACATAATCAAATAGTTAGACAACTGACCGTTACAGTAGTTATTAACCAATAAATGTCAACATCTATTTAGTCAACAACCCTATACTACATCAAAATTAACCATTCAACTTCAGTTTACCCTAACACGCTGTATGTTGTGTAACCTAACATCTTGATGTAAACCTTAACCTTTTTCTTTCAGAGCCACCGCATGTTTTAAATCTTTTCGTGTTGGTTTAATATTCAAAAGAATGTGAGTGTTTAAAGTTACTGCTTGACCCCCCCCCCCCCCCCCAACATTCCCCCCTCCATCCTGACATAGTCTAGGCAATCTGGGGGTACATTCACAATGAATCTATTGTACTAGCCAGTGCACACTAGCTCCATGGGGACTCTTTCTGAATGCAGTACATTTAACAGATTAACACTCCTTTTCCTGGCATTAAGTAGAATACAGAAAAAAATTGGAAAACTTGGAAAAGGAGGTGTGTGAATCTGATTTCATTCAGTAAGAGTCCCTGTGGAATAAGTGCATACTACCTAGTAAAATAGATTCATTGTGAGTGCACCCTGAGCTTGTTTTTGTAGCTGCCATAATGATAGCTATACAACTTGCCATAAAAACCTAAGCATCCAGGTCTGTAGCAGGCAAATCCAAAGGGAGATCTTTTTCTGAAAAAGTGAACCTCTTTTTTCAACTTGACCCAACTTGAGAAATGGCAGAGAACCTAGACCATGCTTTGATTCAGAGTGAACCTTTTTTTTGGCCAGAGGGGCAGTTTTCTTTTAACCCCAAACTATCTGCCTGTAAGCCAGCCAGCCAATGCTGCATGAACCCTAACGAACTGCAGCTTTATTCTCTAAAAGCCTAAAATAAATGTTTTACCTTTGCTTGTCCCAACCTCTTGACATAATGGAGACCATTTTTTGGCCAAAAGGGTGGTTTCTTTGAACCCTTGGACACCTGTCCCCCTCCCTACGAGCTTGTCATCAAACTGCTTCATTCTCTCTCTTAGTCTAGAATAGATATCAACCTTTGCTTGTCCTACCGTAAACCTCTTAATATCCTGGAGTGGGTTTTTTTATTATCCAGAAATTAACACGTCCATTAGAGATATGCTTAGAACATATAGCTGCTAGTAAAAGCTTAATCATTACTAGTCAAAACTGAAATCTTTATAAGCCATCTGTAGATTAATAAAGAAAGTAAACCATGTCTGCATAAAGTAAATAAAACGATATTATAACTATGGGGCAGTAAGTTGCGAACTTTCATCAGGAGTCCTTGATATCATGACTGATTCATTGAGGAAAACTAAAACATGTTACCTTACTGGTTAAAAAGCTAAATTTAAATTGGTCTTTTTTTAGAAATGATTTACTTTCTGATCATCATAACAAAACAGACAATGAAAAACCATTTACACCATGTATAGCTTTTGGCCAAATTTAACAATGTTAACATTAGAAACTTTTTCCTTTTATTCTCTGTAACAGTTCTTTCATATTTTTCATATTAAAACTATAATATTTACCAACAAAGTAGATAACAAAACTAAAAGCCTACACAAAATTTTTTGATTTTATACTATAAGGATGAAATTTTATACCTGTACAATGTCACTGACACTCATTATTTATTTTTTATCTAGAAAAAGTCTAAATCCAGAGAAACAATCCAACCACATTAACACATCAAAAGCAGTCAGAAACTACGCGCCATCTTTGTCGCCTGCAGAGTCTGTGAATTCTGACCTCCATATTGACCTGGACGCCATGACAACCACCATGGAAAATCCACTGGCTTTAGAGAATCCAGCGTTCAGTTTTCAATATGGGACAGAATCCACAGACGAAGTTGATACCACAATACGGGGTGTGGGTGAAATTGAAATTGGTACAGCTGTCGCTCCATATAATGAGAACGCAGACAGCGATAACGATAGTGACAGTGAAATGAAACCAAAGACTCCGAATGGAGATATATCATCCCGTAATTCCATAGTGTCCCAGAATTCCATAGGAAATGGAAGCATCCATAGCTCGGGGCCTGAAAGTTTGCCAAATGGTATCCATAAGGGTAGCACACAGATGCTGGTGCAGCAGGAAAAAGCCAACAAGGCCAAGAAGGTGAAAAAGCTCTCCTGGGGAAAGACACGTCACATGGATTCACAAACAGAGGTTTGTATTATGAATTACAAAGTTTTACTTTGTGAACGCTGAGTAAATTTTACAAAAGGGCAGTACTGCAATCTTTTGCAATCTGACAACTTGAGTAGGTGTACCTTTAGGCTATAATTAAATGTGATAGCTTTTTGTGGTACTTATGGCAAATAGTGGATAATTTCTGAAAGCATTAGAAAATACTTTATGCTTTTACAACATTTTCAACTGTAGATATTATTTGTTTCATGTAAAGATCCCATTGGACCCTGATGTCAGTGTGACCCCATATGACAGCAGCACAGACTCTCTCCCACAGAATGCCATGCAGGAGACAGCAGATGGCAAGAAACCAAGTATAACAATTTACTTTTAAGGAGAGTTGCAGTGGCATATCAGTGGAAAATAGTGAGGAATTTTGCCTAAGCAAAGTGGAAATATTTATAATTTTTGGCTTCATTGTGACAGAGCTGCCCTAATCAATGTCACAGATCGTTGCACCACTGCAAAAATCAGTGCAAAAATTGTTTTTACGTTGTGAAATGAGAAGAACAGCAAAGGCTGCAATTCTTGTTTTGCAGTGACATCTATGCTTCAGTCGATGGCCACCTTATGTTTGGTATGGCCAAGAGGTGCTTAATTGGATTCTTCCCAATACCAATCCCACTAGACAGGGGAATGTGCATGTTTAATTTGTAAATATACATGCTTTCTTAATTTGAAGGTCATGGCTCTGTCCAAACAAAATATGTATGTTATTAAGATATCAAATCCAGACAGAAAAACTGTGAAAAAGGTTAAAATTAAGAATCTGCTTCAGTTGCTATACAGTAGTTTTGAAGGTTGTACTGGTATTTGAATCCTAGCTCATGATTTGATGTAGTGTTTCTTGAGTGAAATCATTACGGCCTTACATCACCAATGGCCACCATGTTTGAGTTCTTCCAAATAACTGTGGCACAATACAAAATGATCTTATATGACTTTGTTGGTAATGTGATCAGTAAGGATTTATATTAAGATTTATATATTTATAAAAATAAAAGAGTCATAATAATAATAATATTTTATAAGAAATAAATATAGCATTGTACAGAATTTAAAAATCAGTTACTGCAAGTCACACGTATAGAGTAAGGGCATAAATATTAACAACGAGTTGTCATTTTGCATATTTTTCCAAGTGTTTCCAAAGTGAAAACAATAATTCCTTGTTAACATTATTTCTAATGTCAGAAATTTAGTTTTGAAAAACAATTTTTATTAGAGTGCAGCTGAAAGTGCAATAACTGATTGAGATGGAATATGAGCATCCACGTTCAGGTTACAAAAAGGCAAGATAAAAAAAACAGCTTTATATTTAAAACTTGTGTGATTTTACAAAAATACATATACCATGTAACCATTTTTAGCTTATAGTATTTAGCATTTTTAAGGAAAAGTTTGAACTGCTGCTAATCACTTTTTATTTTCACTTATGTATA
Organism: Lingula anatina; assembly: GCF_051362555.1. Taxonomy (NCBI): domain Eukaryota; kingdom Metazoa; phylum Brachiopoda; class Lingulata; order Lingulida; family Lingulidae; genus Lingula; species Lingula anatina. Next base: position 17,491,113 of record NC_141776.1, on the reverse strand, counting down.
AGCTTGTGAAGAAATCTGAAGTTATTTTGAAAGCATGTGTGCTATTGTAAAAAATAAATGCTATAATTTCAGGGGTTTGTAAATACACACACTGGACAAAAGAAGTGTCACCCCTACTGAGCCAATACTATGGGGGAGATAAATGACTGTGGAATGATATGCTCCTGGTATCATTTTATTAACATCAAATTTCACAAAAAAATCACAAAATGAGAACAAAATATACATTCTACCAAAATATGCAATTTCAAGTCCAAAATTAGTACTTAGTGGCATAGCCACGTGACCTAATAATAGGTACCAGTATACGAAGCAAGGATTCATATAATTGTCTGATGCGTTCAGGGCTTATGCTGGCCCAAGCATGAAACACTGAATATAACAGAGTTTCTCTGCTTGTTAGACGGGCATTTATCCAAAGTTTTGACATATCATTCCACACATTTTCTATTATGTTTTCAACCGGACTCAGGGCAAGCCACATCACCCTGCGAATGTCCTGTTGGTCAAACCAATCATCAACTGCTCTGGTCCTGTGACAAGGAACATTGTCATCCTGGTGAACAAATGGATAATTCCTGTCACCAAACATGTTAGTAATAGATGGTAGCAAGCTTGACTCCAAAACATCGATATATTTCTAGTGATTCATGTTTTCATCAACCACTATCAATTCGCCCACGCCATGGATGCTGATGCAGCCCCACTCCATGATGAATATGCTGCTCTGGGTTCGAAAATTAAGTACATGTGGTTTAAATGCTTTACCAGCAGTTCGCTAGCATCGTACCCGTCTGCCATCAGAGGTAAGACCAAAGCGACACTCATCAGAAAAAAATATGTAGGACCAATTGTCATGGACTGTCCAGTTCCAGATCCTGTTGACCCTAGTTCACTCTACGTTGCCTGTTTTGTAACGATAAAAGAGGTTTCAGTCTTGCTACCCTGCTGTACACTCTATGAGCATGTAATCGACGCCTAGCAATTATCACAGACACATTCTTATGTGTGAAATTGTTCCACTGTGTTGTCAACTGACAAGCAGTGTCGAACTTTGACAACCTGGACATCAAAATCAGTCGTCGGTCTTTACGGCCAGTAGTTTTTCTTGGACGACCCATCAGAGACAATTTGTCTCTTGATCCAGTGTTTCTATACTGAGACCAGACCCTCTGCACGGTTCTGACTAAACAATTCAATTGTATCGATATACTGACATTGCTTATATTCCGCCTCTTCAGGTTTATAACTTGCACCTATAGCCGTTAGATAATTACCTGTATCCTGCCATATTGGAGGAAGACAGGAATAACATTTGCTGTACATGTACAAGACCAACAATACAATTCCTTGGTATAGCAGTTTTATACTCATTAGTGACATTATAAGTAGACCAGGCATTATAAGTACCCAAGATCTGCCTACTTTTATTACTCTGAGTTAGGGGGTGACACTTCTTTTGTCCAGTGTGTGTAGATGCTCTACTGCTGTTAATGTACGCTAGTATGGGCAGCTTTCTGGGGAAACTGCTGAATTTTTACATAAATAACAAAAATAAATTATAAGAATTCTACTATTTAATTAATTTTGTAAATTGGTGCAAATATTTAATTCGACTCCAACCTGTTATTCATGTTGTCATAATGATTGTATATAAAATGCCGATCATCAAGTCCATGCTTCAATCATCATGTATATTTCATTAAACTTGAAAACTTTTTAAGTACAAGTTATCATATGTTTAACTGGCTTGTGCAGTTTTGTTTGAAGAATCACTGGAAAATACCTTTTATTTAATTTGAAGTAATATCAGTGACACTGATATTTAGGTTATGTTAATGATAAAATCATAATCAGAAGCAAGGCATATGAAAATTCTTAATAAATAATTTCAAAATCATGTCTGTTGTTCAAATTTACTGCATGTCTTTGGTATAGAGTTAAAAAGGCCAAATGCAGAGAACACATACAATCCAGTCAAATGTACAACCATACATTGTTGCTATACCAGCAGTGTTAAAGAAATTTTTTGGACTCCCAACTGATGAATTATTTAATGGTAGTTCAAACGACGAGAGCCACTGTGAAAGAAAATAGGGTTATTTTTTTTGCACAAAAATATGGCAAGAGCCCCCAAAGTTTCTCTATCAGAATTACTTAATATCAAATTTTTGGCTTTTGCCAAATAAATAAAATTTCATCAAATCAATTTCACTGAGAAATGCTGTTAAAAATTTCAAATCAAAGTTCATGCATCTTAGCACGTGTTATCTGGCCTGTTAAGGTTTTAAACAGCCACTTTTACAGATAAAAACTAGAAAATATCTAAGAAAAATATAGCACTTTTTACAGAGATGCTAGTGGGGTCCGGAGAGAAAACCTGAACTTTTTTTTGGCAAAGACGGGCGGGGGGGGGGGGGGGGGGGGGGGGGGGGGGTACAAATTGATTATGAAACAATTACTATATTTCAAATTTTATTTAATAAATATATTGCAATATATGTCATCACAACTTCATGGTAATTTTCAACAGTTGTTTCCAAGGATAATCTTGACATTGACAAGATGGAAGTGCCATCAGTACATAAACACCTACCACCCATAGTAGACAGTAATGATCCCTCACGTAAGCTTGATAATCACCAGCATGATAATGATAGTCACTAAATATTAATCCCTTTCATTTATCATTTTCAAAGATTGATAATGACTTTCGTGGTAATGCCCAAGCAACAAAAATGTGTAAAGACAACTACGTGCTTTGGCATGCTTAGTTGTTTTAGCATGGTTTTTCAGAGCTTTTTTACCACTGCTTCCGTACCGGATCACGTCGTTGCACCATACACACCAAGCTTCTCCGGGGGACTTTCGCTTCCGAACATAGGTAGAAAAAAAATCGTCATTATTTTCCTTTTCCTCCAGCCAACTCCAACTAAATCTATTTTTGACAGTAATGTCGATGTTTCTAATATCGTCTGTTCCCCTCTCCGCGAAATCCATTTAGTTTGGTTTAGTTCAAAATTCCGCGCACGCGGTGTCAAAACTTTCCACATGGGTGCCGACATTAAAGCCTACATTTCCAACCAATCAAGCGCCATAAATAAATCACGTGCTACGGTTGTGACTAGATATTGTGTTGAAACGCAGCTCTGTCGCAATGGTTGAAATGCGACGTTCGTCTGACGCATCGTTCGTCCAGTCCGCGACCACGTTAAAAATGAGAATTCCGGAACAAAATATAGTACCAGAAAATTTTATAACTGGACGCAAAAAACCGGAATTCCGGTAAAAACCGGAAGACTAGCATCCCTGTTTTTATTATTTTTAAAAATCCCTACCATAAACCTCCCCATATATAAACAATTTTCATTAAATTTTTTAACTGCATACTGAAATGAAAATTCCATTAAAGAATCCCATTATAAATACAAGTTAAAGGTATTGCAACCCAAGTCCCAGTTTCTGAGGTCCTTTAGTTCCTCTGGTTTTTTAGGCACTGTTCCTCATTAGACCTATTAAGAAATTATACATGCACTCCTTGGCTCCTCTTCTTTGTATACATTTTGATATAAAATGCACCACTTGGGACAAAAAACAATGTAACCTGGTAGTCCTTGTCCGAAACTGTGGATTTTCAACCAGAAATTGGATCATCATCAATTGTACCTCTTCCACCCCCCCCCCCCCCCCAACCAAAGGAAAAAACATTCAATAAATATGAAAAAATAAATCATCAATATGTGTGCACCAAACATGTAACAGAGTTTTCTATATCAACAGATGTTTTACTTGTTCAGGGGTTCGAGGCATGAGATTTTGGGGGTCTTTGTACCCATTCTGAGGGTTGGTGATAGCAGTGTACAGCTCCTCATACGCTGACACAATCAGCTCCATAGAACGTTTCCTTGTTGTTTCTCTGAAAATTTAGATATATTTTATTAAAAACTTCAGATGGAATGTGATTGGTTTACCATAGAGCATCTCTGGAACATTTCTCTGATTTTTTAAATCAATTTTTTTTTTTTTTTTTTTGTTATTAGTAGACTATAATATTGAGGAAAGAAAGAAAACCCTCATTTCTTTACCAGAAACTCTCCCTATAATTTCATACAAAATCCAGGAACTTTCTTAAATCTCTTTTTCGACCAAAAAAGGAGGAATTTATGGACAAGAAGTACACCCCATCTCTTTTACCAAGTGGACCTTACCTTACAGTGGTACTCTGAAGTAGGCTACACTGCTGTAATATGTAACCATCAGGAGTGGACAAGAAACTGTCAAACTTGGCCTGGAAAGAAAATCGTAAGAAGTGCAATTGTTTAACTACTTAATCAACTAAATAATTCAATGTTTAATGAATTAGCAACTATATTTACATATACATACTCAATAACAAATGGTTTTTCCAACAACTTTTTAAGGAAATAATCTACATCATCATCATATGCATCATCTTCATCAAATATATATAACATCACTAAACAAGAACTTACTCAAACCCCATTAATTAATCTATTCTTCTGCATCATTATACATCATCATCAAATATATAATATCAGTACTTACTATAGCACCCTTGAGTGTCCCTGGCTCCATTCCAGGGATAGATGACAATGGACCCTAAAATATCATTAGGGGAAAAATACATAGATAGATAGAAACAATTCCACAGAGCATCAAGAGGAAATCTAAAACTTTATACTTTATACTTTACATGCACACGCACACATGCACACACACACACACACACAGAGTGAGAGAATCAAAACCCACCTGTTTTGGCTGATGTTGCTGCACTATACCATACGTACTGGCAAGCCCAACTCTGTGCAGGATATGAGATGCCTGTTCACTGATCAGTGTGTCTATATGGGCATCAATCTGAAATTGAACAAGTAAAATTTCATGTAATCACAGACTAGGTTATTAGATCATTTAAATCTCCATTTTTAATACACATGTAAAAGGCATTCAAAATGTTCCTTTTTGTATCCCACCATGCAACTTTGCCAAAATAAAAATACAAATCAAATTTATCTTTGCTGGTGACCACATTATGGCATTACTTTTTTGATATAATCTATGTGATTCAAAGCTAGGACAAACAATTCTATTAATCCTGTATACTTACCTGTGCCTGTAACATCTCCAGTCTCTGGTCAGTGTATTCAAACAGGGCCAGGGCACTCTGCATGGTGTACAGACAGTTGATCATATAGGTGGCCATGTCCACCGTGGTCAGTTTACTGGCCGAGAGAGAGCACATCTGGATCAGGGGGTCAATCACACTGGACATGATCTGGAATACAAATCACTGTGGTCAGCTCCTTCAAGGGGATCAGGGTACCTTTCCATAATACCCAGCCCTGTCTAATCCCAATATCTATATATCTGGGCAAGTGTTCTTGAAAACAAGTAGCTCACCATGTGGATGACTGAGTAGTCTTCTTTTTTGTTGTTGATGCACATGAAACTAAATTGCTGTGTAACAGATTTTTTGTCACTTTTAATTTGCCCTCATGGCAACTTCCATCCAAAGTCACAGTAGGAAGCAGTTGTAAAATTGAGTAAAAAGGTACAAGAGCTCATACCTTACAAACCATCTACCGTCGAACATCAATTAAGTACGTGAATAATTGGACCTTTGTGAAAAGTTACCAGAAAAAGAAGGTCATTAAACTTTAAAAACATGGCCACTGGAATTAAAAAATTATACCTTAGAGAAATCCTTCTGCCTGTCATCTATTGACACCACTGAGGAATCATGGGAAGACAACACATCTTTCAGCAGCTGTAGCGTTTGGTTCAGGGGTCCAGTGGGTCCCAGCTCAGCAGGAGGAAGCTCAACCTGTTGGAGCAATAAAATATCCGAGGTGTGCAAACTTTGTGGTTGTTGCCAAATTCATCTTTTTAATCTGTAAGACATGGTTTCTGGCCTAGTAACATAAAAATTAACCTTGACCCAAGTACAGGATTCCTAAACTGAAGCCTGGCTCAAGCTTATGTATCACAATTTCATTTTTATGCCTTGATACAGAAAATTGTCACCAAAGTGCTTAATTATACATCAATATTTATAAGAATGATTTTTATCTGATAAACTACAATACCTTATCCAGAAGCCTTGCTGCATGTATGTTCAGACTGTTAAAGAACATCTTAGAGCTCAAGACGTGAGCTTCGTCCAGGGTGCCCAGAAGAGAGGCGTCTTTAGACAGCAGCTGACTGGATGGAAAAACATTTTACGTACATGAATATCAATCAATGGATCCCTTGTCAATATGAGCCTTTTTTTCCTTTTTACATTTCTCTGTATTACTTAGTATGCTATAAACTGTTATTATTTATTTCAAGTTTTCCTTCTCTAATCTTTTTTTATTTTGTTGCTAGCTACTGTTGACAGGTTTTTTTTCACATTTATCAACGATTTGATCATCAGAGAAAAACTGAAATTCAAAATTCCGAAAAAATGATACCATATAGCTCACCCTATCGTGTGTTCATAGAACTTGAGTAGATTGGTGAGTTTATACAACAGGACAGGTCCTGGCTCTGCCACCACTACCTGCTCCACTCTCACCTGGAAGAACAGACAAGAATATGGGCAAATACCTTTATAATTCTCTCCTACAAGTCATGATAAAAAAGTAAAGCATTCTAAAGAAACTTTTATCTACAATGACATAATCACTCGAGTGTCATGTGACCAAGGCCCTTTGATGATGGTTAAAAACCTCATTTCATTACTTTTTTAACAGGTTAAGTCTCAAGCTCTAAATGACTTACTCTTTTATCAAGAGTGAAGACATCAAAAAACGCATTTCGTCTCTGTTACAGATGTGATTGGCACCTGATTTAACATTTAAGTACAAATAATCTAGGTCAAACCACTCTAAAAAACTAACCTTAAAAGGTCTGCAAACACCCTCTGTGATATGGCCTAAAATGTCTTGAATTGTCCCCTCATTGGCTGAAATGCAAATCAAATATTATCTAGAAAATCAAGGCGCAGATGAGGTATTTACTTACTAGCCAATGTTGTAGTGTGTCTCTGCTCTGGACAGTGCCCTGGTAAAGCAATAAAAAGTTATTCACTAGTTTTTACAGTTTTTTTTTACCACATGGTGACTTTATTTTAATGTTATATTCCTTCATAGTTTCAGTCCTATGCTTCCTAGTAAACCTTCAAATTTAGTTCTTCACATTTAAAGAGACAAAGGAACACTATTACCCATCTGCATTCTATATTTAAATAACTAATGAAAATTTTTAACAAGTCCATTTCTTTCGGTTGATCAATTTATATACTTATGTTTAAATGTTTGGCCATAGTCAATGTAATACGCAATAGTAACACAATAAATAAAATTTTGTCTTTTCATTAAGAAATATTTAATGTGACACAAAGATTAACCTGTATACTTACAGATGTATAAACAAAAGAAAACATTTATTGTACATTTCTAATTTGTGCCACCTTCCCACTCCTAAGCTGCAATTAAACTGTAAATATAAATAAAGATAACTAAAAATTATTTAAAACATATAGATTTTCCAAAGCTAGAAAGAGGAGAGAGATAGTATTTTCAAACCCAAAAACCCAAGTGAAATCAAAATTAACAAGAATTCTAACCACTTGGGAGCCACCGGTTCTGAAAACCAATAAAAGTCAATGACAATGATACCACGTAAAAGGGAAAGTACAGTTAATACGCGAACTCTGTTTGCCTTTTATCTTCATAATATCTATTCATTACAATGCCATGACACTCTTCTTACACAGAGGTAAAAAAATAATCAAAAAGTTTGACCCTCAGACTACACCTGTAAAAAAAAACATCACCCAACCAATTCATTTACTTGAAGTTCACAAAAACAAATACATTGATTGGTCCTGCCCTCTGATATTGTACAACCATTTTGTTTCCCTAACAACAGCAACAAATGCACCAAATCTGATAGGCCCTGCCCTCTTTTAATACACAACTATATTGTTTCCCTGACAACAAGTACACCAAATGTTCCCATCTTCTGACCTTCATCAGCTTTCATGACAGCCTCTTCTATCAGTTCATATCCATACAGACCACTATATATACCAGTCTTTTTCCTGTACATGGGGCCGTAAAGGATCTTCCCTGAGTCACAACAATATTATAAAAATATCCATGAATCCAATGTAAAAATGTTAGTACAAAATAATGCAGTGGGTAAATACAGAACAAGCTATTTATAATCAAAACAATGTGATGTACCTAAGGCCCATCTTTTAATGTAGTGCCCCCTACAGTTAATACTTACAACAATTATTGCACTTCTTCAGTAGAGTCTGTAGATGTTCTTTTTCTGATGCTGTTGCCTGGTGTAACCATGCCAACATGTCACCCACGTACCGCAAAGGATCATGGGAATGTAATTCAATAGGTCTTGGTGTTCCTCCTGGACCTTAAAGAAAAGAAATGATGCCATTTGCACGAGCAGAGTATCTCAGGAAAAATATCTGAAGATACCTTTATTTTCCTGAATAAATAAATATTATTTAAAACATTCTGTAAATTCAAGAATGGTTATTCATTGAATCATTCTATAAATGAATAATCATGTAGGTCAAATGAGTGAGATATTCATTTCACATTATCTAAAAATGAAACTGTTACAGTGTTTCATTTGAAATGCCCTTAACAGGGTTTGGGCAATTCATTACTAAACTAGTTGGACTATTTGAACAAGTGAAACATTCAGTTGAGCCAGTACTTACCTCCTCTTGTTAAAGCATCAATGAACCCTCTCACAATGGCTGTCCTTCTGGCTGTACCAAACTCATCCAGAGAATACCTACAACACACACGAATATGCAATACTGATAATCTATACTTCAGTGAACAAAATAATCAAAAACAACCTCTGACATTTTATCAGATTACTGAGTTTGAAATGTATAATTTTATAAGACTAAATAGTCCAGTAGTAAACTGATCTCAGTACAAGTACTGTAGGAGGCTTATATCACAAGCTGATTTCAATATATTTCAATAATAACAATAATAATAATTATAATAATCAAAATACACTACATAACTACCTGAAGAGCACTGGTCTGTCCTGTAGTGCCTCTAAACCCAAACAGAGCTGAGAACTGATATCTGGAGACTCATTGCTCAGAGCCCTGCATTCATCTGGAGAGAAGAAATGGCAATATTTTCTACTAGTTTCATGGTGGAGATTCAAATCTGGGCAGGATTAATAGGCCTGAAAGACAGATTGGTGAGACACCAACTAAAAATCCTCTTTAAACAGATTTCAAATCTAATTACAAAGACCCTCTAATAACTGCCTTACTCAAAGTTTGAGATTGTAAGAAAATTGCAGATTCTACATTATTACACAGGCCTGTAGACAGTAATTTAAATCAAATTTGTGGCCATTTCTAAATTTGGATCAACTAAAAGGGTCAGAAGGTCCCATTTTTCAGAAAAACATTCCCCCCCCCCCCGATAATGTCTGCCTCCAGGCCTGACTTACTCTGTGTCCACCTGTACAGTCTCTCGTATGCTGACTCCTGATGTAGTGCCATTGATTCCATTATCTCCAACCTACAACACTATACATCTTCAATTAATTAACTCATACAATAATTGATTAGACATATATTCCCAAGCCTCCCTCTCATTTAATATCCCCCTTCATTTGATTTTGATTTAAAATAGTAACACTTCGTGCGCTTCCTCTTTATACTAGGCAATGTTCCACCACTCACCCTGCTGTCTGTTGATTTGTTCTGAGTAACACCTTGCAGTCAGTGTGGATCTGTTTTACGCGGGCCAAAGCTTTGAAGAAGTCCTGGAATATGACAGATTTTGAAATAAATATATAATTAATTAAATAAATAAATAAATACAAAAGTAAAATCAACCCCTGGTAGTGCTTATAACTGAAAACGATAATTCCAAGCACTGCATACATTTCCATGGATATGACATTAATTCGAGGCTGAATAAATAAATAATTCACAGGCATTTGCAACTCTCTACATCACATACAGTATACCTTAATTTGCAGACACACTTACTGGATGCAGGGCACCATCCCGAGTTCCTCTAAGAATTTTCACCTCTTCTGGTTTTAGCTGGAATTTGGCCAGAAAAGCATCTGCCACTTGTGCTCTCATCTGTAGCCTCTGGCTAATTACACACACAAAAAAGAGAAGAGTTAAATTTATTCTGGAGAATTTTGTTTTGAAAAGCAGAACATGGGCGTAACTAGGCATATGCACAGATGCACTGTGCGTACAATTTTTTGGCCAACCATGATATTATTTTACATAAATTTAATGTATTTTTCACGGAATATAAAAGAAAATCCTCTGCTTATTAAAGTCACCTGTATGTACAAATCCTCTGTATCAACTGTAAAGGCACAATTGTTCTGCCCCCCCCCCCCCCCCCCCCCCCCCCCCCCCCCCCACACACACACACAGTAAAGAAATACAAGTGCGTACAATTTTTAAAGGTCTGGTTACGCCCCTGCAGAAGCTGTGCTTACATTATGTATTAGCGTCTAAGATTTATTACCGGTCATGCAAGAGTAATAGCATTCTGAGAATATGACAAGCAGATATAACACCAAGAAGTGTGTATTGGTCAACACATTTACCTTTCTGTTTGCAACTGAGTTGTCTGGTTGATCAAATCATGGGTCTGCTCCTTTGCTGCCTGGGAAAAGAGACATTCTTGATGTGAATCTGCATTTTACATGCTGCAGATATTGCAAAATAATGACTGTCACAGACTCAGCATATAAAAACAACAACATTAATAATAAAAATAATAACTGCAGGATAGACAATTATAAACAAACATTGAACATTAAAAAAACTCAAAATTGTAATTTTCAATTAATATCCTAATAAACAAACATACATACAGATAAAGGACTAAACACACAAAATAGTGAACCAAAGCAGTACAAAGCATCCCATTTTCACAAAGACTACTAAAGTACTTATCATATTAAATTTGAATTGGTTTATAGGAGCAAAAAAGAATAGGAAGTTTACCTTTAATCTAGTGGTCATGTCCTGACAACACTCACTCATTCCTTTCACATCTTCATAGACAGAGTCGAGTTGCTGAAATATGAATAATATTAATTTAAAACAAAATTAACATGAATTAAGATATCTCATTAAAATTTAAGCAACAAATAAATAACATTTTAAGATGTAAAATTATTTATCTATATATATAGATATATAATACAAATCAGAGAGAGAGAGAGAGAGACAGTGAGACAGAGACCTCTTTAACTTGCTGGAAAGCCTGAATGAAATCCTCATTGATGGCCAAACTCCTCCTCTCGACATCTCCTCTCAGGTTTCTTCTGTTCCTCAAAGTGTTTTCACTGAAGAAACTGGACAGAGCTTTAAGAGCTTCCAGCATTTCCTGAAAGTAAAAGGAAAGTTTGTACTGGCAATTGAAAATATTTACTTCTGATTTCTTTGAAATAAGCCAAGGCTTTAATTATTATTATTTTGACTATTATTATTACCACATGTATTCATTTTTCCCTTCACATTGCTACGAACCATTTCTTTCAAAGTAACAGAACAGCTCCAGCACAGAATGAGGGGTGTGACTGAAATGCGCAATACACTGCAATACAGCGTAACACAGTGCAATATACACTTGATAAGACAAGTTCAGTTGCAAGTAAACACAGGAAAGGGTAATCTCAAATAAAATAGGGTGATATAAAAGCAAAATATAATACATAGTAATTAATATTGCTGATACAACTTGACAATTTTTTCATTGTTTGGTCAGCCGCCATGTTGGGGAGTAGCTCTTCTTGGCCAGTAATATATCCAAGAAGAGCCACTAGCCAACATGGCTGCCAACCGGACAATATAAAAGTCTTGCTGATTTGTTAAGTTATATCAACGATATTACTTACCTAGTAATATAGGTTTTTATATCACCCTACTTTGCTGGGAATAGTAATTTCTTTAGTGTAATTGCAACTGGATTTGAATTTTGAAGTGTATTGCGCTGTGTTGCGCTGTGTTGCCCTATATTGCGGTGTATTGCACATTTCAGTCACACCGAAGAATGAGGACTGGATTTAAAATGAATGTGCGTCCCTCGATAACGATTCCATGGTTAGAAGCCAGATGCAATAGCATGGCATTTGAAAGATTTGAGCCCATGCTATGCCTGATGTTGTCGGCAGGGTACAGGGGTTTCTGACAGTACAGTGTGGACAAAAGTCAAATGGTCCTGGGTTTGGGACGGTAGTGGTAATACAAATAGAAAGTAATTTTGCTGTATTTTTCTTTGTTCCCATGTAAGTGATCCTAGCACTTGTCATCAAAAGGCTTTTATGAGTAGGTGTTTTTCATTTTAACGATTTATCTGAAGGTTTGACAATCTGGCTGCAGGTACAAATTCCTGTAGTTAAGTTGGAAATTCAACATTAATTGTTCACGGCCTGCCGTGCGCCTGTTTGGTTAGCTGCAAGTTGTATACAAAGACGACCACGACGAGCTTTGATACACAAATAATCTTTACCTTATCATTATCAAGTCTTGTATCTAGAATTTTATTCAGTTTTCTAGATAGAGGATTATTCGGCTGAGACGACGGCGAAGACGTGTCAGCGGTCTGCTCTTGGATGGTCGCCATTTTTCAAATCTCGCAAGGTGCACGAGAGCTGAAATTTCACAGGGAAATTCTTACAAACATACACAAGATTGAAATATTTAAATGTCTCAGAATAACATATTTTAAGTTATGGAAGTCGCTGATACAATTAATAAAGTCAGACTCACGTTATACCTTGAAATAGCAACTGTTTTTAATAGGACGCTAAACGAGATTTCCTGTTCTGCAATCTGATTGGACAATCCTGCCAGAACATGGATGAATAACTCCGCTTTGTTGACATTGGAAACGTCATCCAGACTCCAGGGCCTAATCCCTTTGACCATCGTTTTTCTGACAGCGGGTTGTTGCCGGATGCAGTGATTTATTTATCAAAAAAGACGCTGAGACTGTCGCTTTTAGCGCTAGGCATGAAGTTGTGAATAATCCAGAAGTCTACAGAGGGTAAGTGGCTGAATTTTATACCATGCATTTCGCTTGTTTTTGCCATGGGTGATGACTGAAGAGATCGGTTGACACGACGGTTAGATTAAGGCGTAAGGGAAGGACGGGTAGTGCTGCTTTTCCGCATGCCACAGTTCAGTCGGTGCTGACACTGCGTAACTTCTGGAGGTGGAATATGACTTTTTGGTGAGGTAATCCCAGTCACTGGAGTCAGAAACTGAGTAATATAGGTCTTGGTATCTCGACAGCGAAAGGTAAGGGACAGCTGAATTTTTCGTATTAATATGTACAGCAGTTGTCTGGGTCCGTTGTTTTAGTGTCTATTTTGTCTTGCCAGTAATTCTCAATTTCATATTGCGAAGTTAGCCTTCATGTTATCAGTGATCCATTAGTAGATTTTGGTATTGGATAATCTGCAATATATTGAACTGATACAATGTACCCAATAATTTAGACTGATCGTTAATTAGTGCGCCGGCCCTCCCTCTCCCTCTCTCTCTCTCTCTCTCTCTCTCACACACACACACACACACACTCACATTCGAGCATAAGAATACATGCACACAAGCAAACACAGACACATTTTCTTCTTACATGCACCTGGTGTCTTAGTATCATATGGAAGATACTATTGTATTAGATTAGAGAGCTGATAGACCTGCTAATACTTACAGAACTTTAGTATTAACAGAACATGGTACATGTGTTTCTTAATAGCAGTATTTGGCTGCTAAATGCCAGTCATATGCTAACTGCTGTAGGTCCAGTTTCTCTTATTTAAAGCACCTGTCAGAGATTTTGGTTAGTTTGGTTATATACTGAACAAAGCTTTAAGGGCATCTGAATCAATTCTGGCTTGTTATTACAATGGCAAACAATACCTTTTGACCTGTTTATGAATACTGATGCCATACATTTGTAGATAACAAAAGACTTATCGGCTGCCGTAACTGTTTATCTCTGCCAGTGGCCTTTCAGATGTTAACCATTATAGAATAAAAATATAAATTCTGTAGATATTAAACTAAATTTTAACTTGGACCTGTCTTTGACATTGCATACTTATATGCAAAAGTATGATTATTCTATAGATGTTTTAATTACAATTAACATACACGGACTCACAAACACGCTGAAGTCTGAAATCAGAAACATTTTGGCCACTTTTGGATTGAACTGCACTTTGATTGCACTTAATCACCACCTCAGTATTTGTCCACAATAAAGCTTCTGTCACATCATAATACTAAATGAAGTGCTGCTTACTTAATGTATGATATGTTTATTCAGCAGCACATTAAATAGAATTGTACACAATGTCAACATCTTAATTGGTGTTTACAATACAATTGTTAGAGCAGAATGTTTATGATGGCCTTGGTTCAAGACATATTACACCTCGTTAAGAGAACTGTGCAGTAAAATATTTAATGTTGAGTAAATTTCACTGCATCTTTGTAATAAGTGGCTTTTCCTATGGGAACTGTGCCCCCCGCTCCCCCCCCCCCCCAAAAAAAAAATGCAATTCAGGAATGCATTTATTTCATAATATTTGCACAAAGTTAATCCAATAAGATGTTACCGATCTGAAAAGTATTTATGTCATATAATAAGTAATAAATCAGTATAGGAAAATTAACAACTGAAATACAATGACAATCAAGTGAAAATAACTAGAACTACTTGTATACAGGTATGTCTAGTAACAGCAATAGAAAGATGAATCATTTTACCACATGGAACATGGACAGGGTTGAACCAACAAATGATTTCCTTATAAGTGGAAGGAGACAGATTAATTACTGCTGATAAACAATTCCTTAAAAAGTCTGAGAAGAAGTATTAATTACTGTTGATAAGCAATCTTAAGTATCCCACACTGAGTAGCACAACCCTGAGTTTCCAAGGTTAGTGGAAGTTCAACTTTCTACTATCTGCGTGCCTATCTTGTTTTCAGTAATCCTTCGGAGTCAGGTTGACTGGATCCAGTGTTAAACACAAAGTAGTTGGTCTTTTTAAACAAAAAAAAAACATAATTGGTTAATTTTAAATTATGTGACCACAACCTCAAGTTACATCCATTTCCATTGACAGTGTAAAGTTGGGTCCATTCAACAACCAGTCAGGCACATATAACAGCCCCATAATTTGGCAGGCTGCTACCTTTGATAAGTGGCAGGTTTGAAGTTTTTTATCACCAACAGAGGCAATTTCGCTTAAGTCCTTGAAGTACCTGGTTGACAGCCTAAAGTGGCACGACAAGGAAGAATCGAGCTTAAGCCATAAACTTCTTTCCCCTCTTCCTTTGTTAAATATGACACTTGAGAAATTATTCTACTATTATTGATGTGAAAATGGATGTGGTTGATTTTTTTCTCCCGCTTTGTTCGTTGTAATGTGAGACGCATGTTTTTTTTGCAAAATGCCATAAGGGACATCGCAAAAAGTGCCTCCAATATCAAGAGTCGCACCTTGAGGGGGGGCTGGAGAAAAGTGAAAAGACCTGTCATTTTG
The DNA here is from genome assembly GCF_051362555.1 of Lingula anatina. Classification (NCBI taxonomy): domain Eukaryota; kingdom Metazoa; phylum Brachiopoda; class Lingulata; order Lingulida; family Lingulidae; genus Lingula; species Lingula anatina. The sequence continues at coordinate 17,475,496 of NC_141776.1, read as the reverse complement.
TAAAAATGTTGATAGTGATAGTTTATGCGGCATGAAATGCGTATATCCATCACATTTGCAGGCTTGCTATTTTCAGGAGCAGGTCAAGAGATATTCTCTGACAGTCTTCCACATTACTTTTGTTGATTCAGCCTCCATTTCTGACCATCTTCCGACAGAAAAATCAGTGTCAACTTGAAAATCTGACCATCTTCCGGAAGACCCAGAAGGTGGCCTCAGTCTGCCCCTGATATTGCTGTGATTTGTATTAATGCCATATACAGTATGTAATAGTGTATGCAATAATGGGAGAATAGACATTACAAATCGCTTGCCGAACAATTGACCTGATCATGATGAAACAAGGCTTAGATATTTTATTCTTATCCCCTTCCTCTCGTTTGACTGTCAAGAACAGACAAAGACTGCCTGATGACCAGATATTGATTTTTACGGGGAAAAAATCTCTGGATGAGCAAGATTATGATGATTCATGCAATTTATCTTCTACTGCATAAGAAAAAATTCTTTCCACCAGAGATTTATACAATGTTTTAGAGTAAATTTGTAGTCTGCTTGATTAAAGATAAATTCAGATTTCATTTCATTGGATCAATTAAAAGACTAAGACCCCATTTCCAGAGATTAGATCTATCTACTATAGATCGACCTAACTCCCTGGGGGTTCACGCTAAATAGCTGTCAGCCGAGCGGGCATGAAAGTTTACTTTCTCTTACAGTTTGTAGTAGGCGGGACAGACATTAAAGCCGGATTATCTGACAGTAATCTAGTGAGACTTCCCGCAGGGATAGATCTATCTAAAAGCTCTGGGAATACGCCCTAATCCACTTGAAAGAACTGTTACACCTGTTTTATAACAAGAAAGAAATGGCAAATGTTTCAGACGAGTATGCACTTTATTAAAGTCTTCCACTATGGATTTAGCTTTAACTAAAGTTCAGGCTATTTAATCTTGTGTATCACATATATAAAAAATCTCTCAGGACATTGACTGACAGCAACATGGCCATGCTAAGTAGTTTACACTTCCTGCAAATGTGGCTTACATTCCTTGACAATGACATGGAGATGTTTGTGGCATTACAGAATTGCTAAGGATCTCGGTGTAGTACTCTCTTCACTAGAGTACTGTACACTGATCAGTCCGACTGTTGCTGTTAATTTTTATCCCAATGCTCACTCAAAGGAGTGTCTGATATTTAAGCCATATTTCTGGTATGAGTTGGTTCTGTTGATGCATAGACGAGAGAGAGAGAGAGAGAGAGAGAGAGAGAGAGAGAGAGAGCCCACTGCCCCCAACCTCAGGCCTACCCAACTACTGAGTACCAGACTAGGCACCAACTGATCCCGAATTCACTGGTAGATCGGACCACACTACCCTTTTTCAAGGTGTGCGTCAGTACACGCTTCAATGTATCAATCGCAACACCGCTCTTGCCTAGTATGCAATGTGATAGTGATGATTCTCAGCGGGGTTGAAAGTAGTGCATCTCATCTCAAAATTTGTTCCGGGGTATGATGCTGTGAAATGCGTACTGACATACACCTTGAAAACGGGTAGTGTGGTCCGATCTACCGGTAAATTCGGCATCATTCGGTGCTGAGTCTGGTAGTTGGGTAGGCCTGGACCTGTGTAAGAGAGTGCATCAGTGGAGATGAAGTGCGGAATGCTGAGAAGATTAGCCGTATCATCAATGGAAGAGGGATTAAAGGGAGTTACACACCAGTAAACAACCTACCACAGGAGTCCCACTGAAATATGTACTTACTTAATATAGACTAAGGGTGCTTTCCCAGAGATTTAGATCGATCTAAAGATTAAGTTTTAGAGTGACCTAACTCCCTGGGGGTTCAGGCTAAATTGCAGTCAGCCGAGCGGACACCATAGTTAATTACCCCCTTACAGCTTTTAGTAGGCAGGACAGACGCTTAAGCCGGCCAAGCTGACAGTAATCTAGTGAGACTCCCCACAGGGATAGATCGATCTAAAAATCTATGGAAACGGGGTGATAGTCCTTGTAGTATTTCTAGTCTTATGTGTAACAATGTTAAACTTTGTAAAACTCTGGATGAATTTTTAAAGCTTTATAAGGTCTTTACCGCAGCTGCAGTAGAGTTTGTACTATGACTTGGTGGTAGTATTAATTTAGAGGTATTTCGATGATCAGTACCTCAGTGCATATGTGCTTGCGTATACATGCACCCATACTCGCATGCACATACATAGGCCTACTTTAACAAACTTGATTATTGTTAATAATTTTTTTCAATTTTTTTTCTTTCATTAAATTAAAAAGCCAGTCAAGTGTTTTAAGTTGTGAAATTTATTAATGTTTAAAGCCAAGTGGTCTAAAATGAGAAATCCTAGTAGGGCTGGTGAAAAAGTCTGCATAGGCACAGTCAGTGTAATACCATATACTGTAATACCATTTAAGTAAAATTGTAAAATAACAAGCAGCTTAATTTAATGTTAGTATTGGCTTACAGGTTGATCCCCAGAATTCTGTAGTTTACTGCACTTCAGTGAATTTTACGAGGCTGTCACCTCCTGAGTTTGAATTAGGCAACAATGTCTACAAATGTATTACTTTGTTCACATTCAATAGCTACTTTTATTTGCTGGTCGAGGCTCCTAATCCTTGTGTTTATTTTCTAAACTGAGCCATGTTTTAACAAGCTATTGACTTACTAAACCAGTGTTTTAAGAAGCAGAGGGTTTTAAGTAAGTGCAGGGAGTTAAGGTTAAGTAACTGTGTAATTTACTGTGTGGAAATTAAGTAGAAAGTCGTTCAGGTGGAAACTGCACTTTTTCAGTTAAAGGGTAATTTTGAACAGTTATAGACTGATTGAACTACAGCGTGTGTTCCACATCAGTAAAGCGCTGTGCAAATGTGTGCACATAGTTAGATACATTGAAATAGATTGTAATGCTGAATTATACTTATAGTCATTATTTTGATACATTTCATTAATCATTTTGCACAAGTTGAGGAGGTTTTTGTAAAACTATAACAGTATTTAAGCACTAGTAGTAGACTTGTAGGTAACATGTTGTCCAAAACCTGGACAGTTTTTCAAAACATGACCAGACAAAGTTTCCTTGTGAAGAATGCAATGTTGTCAATGGTCAAACATTAAGTAGTGATATACTGACTGACTGCTGAGAAATAGATTCAAAATTGTATTTGTATATGTTGGAAATGCAAATATAAGCGATTATCTACAACATGAAACATGATAAACATTTCCTCTTAGCATGCATGTGCATACATGCATGCAAATACACATGGTCATTTCTGTCAGCATTTACCTTGGAAAAAAATACACACATCGTTCTCAACAGTTGATCCTGGCTTGATGAATTAGCAAATTAATCACTTCAGATCAAAGTGTTAATTTTATGTTCTCTGTGCGGCTTTGGCACATATCCTAGACTAATGTCTATATCCCAAGCTTTATCTTCAACAAAAAACCCCAAGGTGTGCACATTCATTATACATCTCAGAGGCCCCATGATCAAACAGTTCTATCAGACATATGTATAGTGAGTTCGTTGATGGGTTATACATGAGAGAGGCATATAGGCTAACTCACAGGGGAATGGCAATAAGCGTAGATGTGAGAATGACTAATGTCTATTTTCTTCATATTTCCAGACTTTATCTGAAGAAATATAGTCTCCGCGCACCCCATCATCAGCTTAAAGCCTCGAAATGGTGGATAAATATAACTACTACAAGAACAAGCTGGACCCTATGAAGTATAGGGCTGGCAGACAGAGCATGGGGACCAGCCTTACTGGAGTCGGATATCTCTGGGCCTTTTTATCCATGATATCCATGGGGTTATCCGCCACAGGATTCTACTTGCCATTTTGGCTACAAGGAACAATGCCTGGAGTAGAGAATAACAGAACTTCAATTCTGGTAACGTTCGGACCATTTCGGAGGTGTACATATCCCAGGATAGACCCTGACACGCAAGCTTTGCAGATTATAGAGGAGTGTGGACGATACACGACTTTCACAGATATTCCCAGTTTTTCGTGGCAACTTGTGACCATACTCGTAGGAACTGGATGTGCTCTGTCAATGCTTGTTGCATTTACTGCCATGTTTTCCTGTTGTGTACGGGATGTAATATCACAAACTTTAGCTCGAGTTGGAGGAGGCCTCCAGTTAATAGCAGGTGAGTTAATTCAGGTGTGATGTACCCTGGGTTTCAGAGTTTAATGCAAACTCACTACAGTTATCAGCATTGGGGGCGGCTCAATAGTCCGAAGATTCATTGGTCCGAAAAATCGTAGCATTTTCATTAGTTTTTTAATCAAGGGTTTTTGGTACGAAGGTTCTATAGTGAACATTCGGACTGTAGAACCTTCAGACTATTTCTGCGGCCCCATCAGGATAGCTAATATATATTGTGCTGTTTCCAGTCAGCAGTAGCAGATCGAGATTATAGGCAGCAGAGAGGTAGAAATATGTTACTGTCATTGTTCAGTAGGGGATTGTGGGAGTTTGAAAGGACTGTCCTTTTGGCAGAGAAAAGACCCACTCTGAGTCCAAGTCTTTAAAGTTCTTTGAACACACATGTGATAGGTTTGAAGTTTCTAGCTACAGTTCTGTGTTGCATATATATAGTGTCTGTCTGTACAACACTTTATGCTGCACATTCTGTACAACAGTTTTCCCTATTGGCTAACATTCAGAATACACTTTGTCCCTGGAGAGAGAAGACCATTACAGTGTTTCCAGCACCTTTATTGATAAAGATGAATTACTCTACCTGATCCACTTAGCTCTAATTGAAAAGATGCTACCATTGCAAGTTCTGCATACAACCATAATTTTCACTTGCATGAATACATGTATCTTTCTCCATTGGGACTAGTATTCTAGCTATAAAGGCATTGTAAATGCAAGCCGTTTTCCATGCCTAGTGTTAAATGCAATGTGCATAAGCCATAACAACGTTTACTCCCTCAGAAACTGGCACTGTTAACAAGTCCATGTGTTTCTGCAACATTTGGAGACTATTTAAAGGAGGCAATTTACAAGGAAAAAATGCAAATACATGTTCAGTTTTTTTATGAATTATTTTTCTAGCTTTCAACCTGTTTTTTTATCCACCACCATTTAAGTCTTGCCTAGTATAACGTAGGTTGTTAATCTAAAGGACATATTTTGCATCAGGTTTTCCTATTATTTATTTTTTTGCATTAAGAGGGGGTAATCTTGCAGTGCAGTACAAAGTACCAACCACTGAAGCACAGCAAAATACCAGAAAAAGGAGCAGTGGAATGTTTATACACTTTCAGATATAAAATATGGTGCCATAAAAACAGAATACAATAAACAAATATAATGCAATAAGGAAGTAATGATATATAAAAACAGTACAATGTGAAATATGTAAAAAAAAAATAGAAAAATATTGTAGGTTATTGCATGGCAGAAATGTTGATCATACACAATAGGGAAATAAGTTTTACAAAATAATCATATGGCAGAGCGTGTACAAGATTCCCACAGCCCACGGTAATCAATGCATGTGATAAAGGATGACTCTATGAGAAAACCAGATATTTTTAAGTGTGACATACAAGTTTCAAAGCTGACTGTTTAACTTTTAAAAACTTGTATATTTTTAGTTCTTGAATTCGTTTCAAGAACAAGTTATCTCAGAAAATTGGGATGTAAAATGTCTGATATTAGATTGACTTCTGTATGCAGTAGATGCATGACCAGTAGGGACAGGCCATTGTCCTTTACAGTGCAGTAGCCAGTCATTTATAAAGATAATGGATGACACTGTCAGATGAAAAAGGTCCTGAAGGAATGTGCACAGTAGCTTCACTTGTCTCTCCTCTATCTTGCTGACCAGTCTCCCATGTTATACAAACTGGTTATTTGTTGTACTGCCCCTGTTCACTGTACTTTTGTTATTTTAAAGCCAATTATTTTCAGTGAGTGTTATTTATGTGGCACGACTAATGATTGCTTTTACCTTTTTAAATGGAGTGCTTGTAGTGAATGCTTGAATACATCTTGTATATATAATATGTGATGTAATGTAGAGTTTAACAGGAGTCATTTGGCACATTTGTGGTTACAAAGAGCATTTCTTTTAGATATGCCCCCCACCACCACCACCATATACTACATGTAAAACAGCGGAGTTCTGACATTGCAAATTTAGAATTTAGAACCATGTTACAGCAGAGAAAGGAAATTAATATTTGTGAATGGTCAAGGCCTATATTTCTGTGGAAGTCAGCACTATTATTTCTTGATCCATTTGGTCTTCTTTTTTTTTTTAAAGATGCATAATATACATGTAGAGCACAATGTTCAAACTAAGCTTTCTGGAATATGTTTCATTTCACATATAATAACAAGTGTTTAACCTGGCAGACCTGCTAGAAACATCTGTCTAACTGGATATCCTCACACAAAAACTAAAAGATGCACATGTTCCGCAATAGCTTACACTTCCAAGACATTTTATGTTTTTAACGATACATGGATTTGTGTGTATGAGCATACATTTTACATCAGCTGGTCATGCTTTGATTTCCCCAGGGTTCTCCTCCAAGAATTTCCATCTTCAACTACTTTATGTCTCTAGGTCCAATTACAATGCTCGGGCATGGTCCCATTAAAAGAAATAGATCTTGGTATAAAGGCATGAAGTAATGAAATAATGACTAATGCATGGAGTCCTATGATTATGTTATGGAGGGTATGGATTTAATCATCAATGTGGATCCTTCAGATTATCCAGATACCAGGGCCCTAATCAGCTGCAGACTTAGCCGGTCCCAGTTTCACAAAAAAAAAAAAAAAAAAAAAAAAAAAAAATTGTCAGTCTAAAGTGTAGTTCAAGTATTGAATATTTAATATACTTCAATGCAGACAAATTCAACTGCAGATTTCTATAATACTTTAGTGTGACTGTATGCCACTACACCACTTCAGTTGTGCTTACATATGTACAGCAATAGAGAGAAAAATGATAAACATCCAGTACTAAGTGAGGATGACAGTTGATGCAGCTACATGCAGTATACAGACACACTGTGTTAAAACTTAGTATTAATAATCATCTATTAGGGAAATAGTGCACTGTGTAATGCCTATGGTCAAACATTTTCACATAGATATATGAATTAATTTCTGTGGAATACTGGGGTATTTAATTTACACAAGATTTTAAGAGCATATATTTCTCATATTATTTCATGTGTATGACATTATACATGTAACAGTCAGAGGGGTCCTGAAATTAACAGCATGTTTGATCAGTGTAACTCATACATGCACTTAATGATATCACCATCTGTTTCTGTATGGCTAAAAAATCACCAAATGAATGTTAATGATTATACTAATCACAGGACTTTGTGTTTATGGAGGTGGGGCCCCACTACAGGCATAATTAAGGGTGGTAATTTGATCAAGAAAGTCAGATCAATAATGGAGAGGAATTATTGATCTCTTTGTCTGGCTCTTTGTCTGGTACTTTGTAGTAGTGATTAGGTTAGGCAATACTGTGCCTTTTATCATGTTTGTGGAGTTGAGAGATACATAGAACACATACACTGTACAGTGAACTGATGTGTGATTTCTTTTTTTTCTCCTTTTTACAGGGAACGAGGGAGCGAATGTTGGGTTAAATGCTGCCTCAAAAGAATGACATCGTAGAAAAACCATTGAATATGTATTGAATGTAAAACTAGCTGCTACATGTATGCAACGCAGTTCAGTAGATGAATCTGACAGTTTATTTGTTTATAACATATGTCATAATATTATGGTGTTTATGATGTATGATATCTAATTAAATTGTCAAGAGTCAGGCTTGTAGTCAGGAATTTCAAAGGAGGGTAGGGGGGCATTCTGAAAAAGCGGACCTTTTTTACCATGTAACCTTCATGTACCTAGATCATATTTTACCCAGAGTGTACCTTTTTTATATTCAACCCCTGGACCCCCGCCAACCCCCCCCCCTCCCACCTCCCCCTCCTCGCTTTGGGCCTGAGAGTGATCGGGTAATTTTGTTGGAAATCAAATGTGAAGATTGACCAGCACTTATCAAATTATGACTAAAGTAGTAATAGTAATAATTATAGTATGTACATGTATAAATATTTTATCTCAATTATGAAATTTCACCAGCACTTGTTTTAAGTTCTGCTCAGAGGATGCCACTGGTACATGTTATGTAGTTTGCTTGCACTCTAGCACAGTAGGCAGTCACAAAGTAAGTTCAAGAGCTTTACTGACAGCTTTTTCAACCCCTGATACCTTATCTATTCCCTTTAACTGCCTCACTTACTGTGTACACAAATACTTCACTGGAAACGTTGCTACCATCATAAAAAGGGATGGATTTGAAGTGCACTAGAATTGTCACAAACATTTTAAAGAAAAGGACTTTTAGACTGGGTTTGAAAATGGTTAAAATTGAGAGAAAGTGAGAAAGGAATTAATGAAGTTGAGAAGCAAGGGAAGGGAGGGGGGAAAGAAAGAAAGAAATTAAAAGATCTAGAGAAAAGACCGTTGGATGAGTAAAGGAAAGAAAGAAACTTCAATGAGGTAATTTACCTGTAGAAGGAAAGAAAGTAAAGAGGGAAAGAAGGACAGATAGATGAATAAAATAATACCATTGTGCTCATCTCATTTAACAGACCACACACACACACACACACACACACACACACACACACACACAGGTGTATGTATTACACCTGTACCTCTCTCAACTTAACGACATACTTAAGTTTCTAACTTTAAACACATTGCTGATCATCATGTGTCATCTGGCTTAGGTAAGACTACAATGTGACTGCCAATTATCTCCTCCAGGCTAGGGGAATTAATGGACATATGAGTATCCCTGGTCAATTAGAGTATCTCTTGGTCATTTTCTGTCAAGTATGTGGCTATAAATCTGTTGGACGATGTATTGTAACAGCCATTAATCTTGATGTTTCCTTAACTTGTAGGTGGATTGTGTTACCCCATTTTAATTGTGGTGTTATTTGGGAGTATTGATGGCTTTGTAATGATTACTGTAGTGTTGAATGTCATCCTGAATAATGGTTTCTCTCTCTCTCTCTCTCTCTCTCTCTCTCTCTCTCTCTTAGGTAAATTCATACATGGAAGTTTTAATTAATTCCTATATGGATGCACTGAGGGTGTAATAGGGTTTAATTACAGGACATTAATTGAGCAGTGATTCCATTACCATGTGTCTGCAGCACACAGCAGGGGCAGGTGAAAACTGTGATGTGAGATATATTTATATACTGGTAATAGGGAAGTGGTGTTTACGAAATGGACTATACACATGTATATATGCATATCTCTCTCACCCTGAGTTTCCCCCAGTTTCACAAATTGCTGAAAATGGCTCTCTATGTGTGCTTTACTTCCTGTTCTCCTCTTAGTGTATTTAATGTTAGGAATGAGAGAGAGAGAACAGGAAGGAGCAAGTAGTAAGAAAAAAAAAGAAAGGAGACAGAGATAGAAAAAGAAAATGCAAGGAAAAAAGGAGGGAGATAGATATTATAAATGGAGTGAAAAAAGAAAGTGAGGTTTACAGAAAGGGCTGATAAATATCAAATCATTGTCAAATTCATCACACATTTTTTAAAATCATTTTAACAAGAAATAATATACTAACAGTAACTGTCATGTGAATGTAACTGGAGGTCCCTCTTGAAGTCTTATAAGCTTTTATAAGTTAAGTATTTTTAAATTTTTAACGTTGATTGCTGTACAAGATATTTTTTGGACATCGACGATATCAAGAAGTCCTGGTGATTTATAAGCATGTGTACTGCAGGCAGCATACTCTGTTACCCCCTACAATTTGAGTGACCATTTGAGTGATGTCCAGCTGTTGTTTTGATGGACAAACATGTTGGCAGCATGTTAAATGGTCTGTTAGGAGTCAGCCAGTCCTGACAGTGGACACAGACTTTCTAAGGAGGTTTTTAAGGTATTATGTTAAAATGTTATCAAGACGCTTGGCAAGTTTACACAAGGTGGATTGTCCCTATGTGTGACGAACCAGAATTTGTCCATTGAATATAAATGATATATCAGTGGAGATTTTGATAAAGAGATAAAAAGTCATAAGTTCACCAAGATATCCTGAGATGACCTTGGGTATTCTGAAATGACCATTTTTAGCTGTGTGTTGGTCTCAGTATTTCCCAAGTCAGTCAACACAAAAAGATGAAAATTTCTGGACAACGTACTGATACATGTACTCCTTATGTTTTGATTAGGAGGAGAATGAATTTTTTTTTTGGATGGAAAAAGTATTAGATGAAATATACTGATATGAGATAAGATGAAATTAAAGGACAGAAAATGTAGTGATTGAAAAGAAAATAAGTCAAATGAAATAAAATAAGATGAGAACAAGTGATATTGAATTAAATAATAACAAATAAAAAAGCAAAGTTAATTTATTTAACTACCGGATGTAGAATGTAAAATTCATCAAATAAAATGCCACAAAGAGGAAGACATCAACAAAAATGTCCATTTCTCCCCTATTTAATGTGAGCAGTGTAGTCTTATGTCTGAACTGAAATTAACAGAAGGAAGACTTAACAGCTGGCGAAGGAGGAAATTGAAAAGTCAAGAGGGGTTTTATGGGTGAAATGGACGGCCAGCAGGAGTAACTCACAACTAAATGCCAAGATTGTAGAGGCCTGTTTACACTTGTAGTTTTGGACAACATTTTCTGAAAAAGTACCATTATTTTAGAACAGCCTTGTGAACAGTAATGGACAAGTGTGATCCTATGGTTAAACGATTTTGTATGAGGTAATACAATCAACCTGACCTTGCCTTCTAAGTATGTCACATTATAACAAACTCTTCATTGCCAGGATCTATGGAATCTAATAGTTTGCAGTGATTTAAAGGCATGCCTAATATTTAGATCATTTTAACTGCCATAGCTAGCTAGACCAGTGTAAATATGGCAAGTGGTGGCGAGGGATTTTTTTTTATGTGTGAGAGGAAACTTTAACTCCACTGTCCAGATGTGTTTGGTCTTGAACTTACATGACCAGCTGGTAACTTACATGGGTTGTTTATTGCATGCCGTTGGAAACCAGTGCCTAATTGAAATGAGGAACAGGGTGGAAGGGGGGGGGAGTAATGAACAACCTAGCCTAGTAGTTGCATTTTCATTTCATAGTGCATTAACTGTTTTTCTATGGAAATAATTTGTAATTATTTTCTGCTTAAATAATTTATACGTAATGTTATATATATATATATATATATATATATATATATATATATATATATATATATATATATATATATATATATATGTTCACACATTGGTTGAAAGAAAAGATTTTGAGAGAGAGAGAACAATAATTAAGAATTTCAAGAATGAGGTACAACATATGTAGAAAATGGAAATAAAAACATGGCACATCTGACATTTCCTTGCAACTCTACTGTCCAAACAAACACAGAAAAAGAAGTGGTAATTTTAGTGGGAGTCCATAAATAAAAGTTTAACCAGAAGCAGGTTCTATTTATTATTAGATCTCCCGTGTAGGTGGTAGGCATATTTTCATTAAGGTAATAACTGCTTGACATCTTCTCAGCAGTGGGTGGATTTCTGGCTGATGAAGCTCCAAAATAACCAGAATCAGAAAAAGGGGTAATTAGGATGGGGTTACGGAAGGGACATGTATTGGTGAAAAAATGTGCACACTCTTTAAAAATACATGCAAATACCTCACATTGTTCTATCAACATATGGATATCAGTGATTGATTTTTTTTCCAAATCAGAGTTTTGTTTATACAAACTCAAGAGGCCCAACTGGTTTTCGCTTCATGTACCCTCCATTTTAAGCTCAGACAGCAGAAGATAACATGATCCAACCACTTCTAGACTCATTAGTGCATTGATAGCTTTATGGCATACAGTGAACATGTTAGGACTGCAGCCAGCTATTTTGAAGGGGGGGGATCTTCATTTCTGAAAAAGTGGATTTGCATTGAACCCAGTTCAAATTTTGATTTAGAAAACGACTTATTTTTGGGCCAAAAGGGTGGTTCATGTGAACCCCCCCCCCTCCCTCCCCCTCCTCATCAACCCCCCTCCTGCCTACATATCTGATTATCACACCCGAGACAGATTTCTATTTTTACTCAAACCTAGATTACTATTGATTATTCTCTTTATGTGAACATGCTTGGCGAGGAGAATGACCTGAGGGCACAAGGCCTTGGGGCAGAAATGACCATTGCCTATTGACCATTGTCCATTGTCTGGCCTTAACTATAATAATGTATTATTGACCAGGCTCTGAGCCGAGGGGGTATGAACATGATATGCCATTTGTAAGCACTGGTAGAAAGGACAGGACCGTAGCCAGTTATTTTAAAAAGAGGTTTCATTTTCGAAAAAGTGGACCTTTTACCATGTGTTCGTAGATAAAATTTTACCCAGAGGGGACCTTTTACAGCATAAAGAGTGGTTCTTTCTAACTCCCTAAACCCACCCTGGCATTGGCTTGAAGGAGATCTGTCAAGGTTCTTTGATTGGACATACTACTAATACTTGTACGTGAACACATGGGAGTTTCATGCCAACCCCCCCCCCCCCCCATTTTTCCCTCCTTCCATTTCATACATGTATACATGTACAGTAGTCCTGAAGACAGTGTTTATCAATCTGGTCATGTAAGGCTTCAATTCTTGTTATTTGAAAAACCTGCATGAATGTATATGAATTAATGTGTTTCTTCCTCTCTCTCTCCTCCCTTGTCTTTATATTTTATAGACATAAAGGCAGTTCTTTAAATCACCCTGACCACCTCGAGGCAGAGATTTCTGTTTTCCACTCCTAATTGAGGATGATGTCCACAGGTCGGTGTTCTGAACATGTCCACTGACTCACTGTCTACTCTGTGGCCAACTGTTAAAACCCTGAGGGAGATGAAATACAAGTAGTGTCCATTTACATTATGTTGAATACATCCTGAATGGTGTCCAGTGGTCACCTTGGGGGTATAGCCTGGATCAGTTTCCAGGGTATTCATTTTAGACCTGAGGGCATATACTCCCTTGGTATTGTTGAAAAGCTCCGGCCATGTAACACAATTTAAATATATGGTAAAATGTGTAACTGTACACCGTGGAATTAATTGGATACAAGTAGATAGATTTCACTGGCAATAAGTTTGTTTATCCGGTTGGGAGATGTTATGATATGTTTTCTATGGAAGGTACAATATGTGGTGCTAGAAAAACATGGTCTTTGACGGGGAATGATGTTTAGTTGAATATTTTGTGGTTTTATAGGTCCTGTTGTACATGGGTGCAGGTGCTTGGTACATTTTAGCATCTTGGTCCTATGCACTGGCCATTTTTATTCGTTTCGTGATAAAACAGGCACATTTTGTCAGTTAACTGGACTTGTAATAATTTACTATGAGGCATTAAGGCTTCAATTTTTAGTTTTTAAGTATTGACCAAAATTTTTATCTTAATTTCTTTCATGAAAGTGACCCCAGAAATCATGCCATCATATTTATTTTAGACCACTAGCCATCTGTCTGATTTTAGCAGTCTAAATTATAATCCCCAATACTTTTGAACTATTACTTTACCAGCAATAAAAAAGCCCTGTCCCCCCTCTCCCCCCCCCCCCAAATAAAAGAAAAAAAAAGAAACCCTAGTGTGATAATTTATGTGCAGACATCATATCATCAGACAGTTCCTTCCACCTGCACCATGAAAGCAGGGTTACATAGTCTGCTGCCTGTGTACACACGAAAACGTGCAGCTGCTTGCTCCGAGAAACCTTTCGTCTGAGGTCACTGGGGGAGTGAATGAAGTAATTTGTGATGAGGTATTGTTATGTCAACAAAATGGTGGTGCAGGTTTTCCACTGTCTGAACATGTATGGTTGCACAGGCTGGTGTGAAAGTGGCGTAACAAAAGAATGTACGACCTTTTCAGGGCCATTACATGGCGTCTGGGTTTTTTTTTTTTCTTTATGTGAACTCTGCATGAATGCATACACAATTTCATAAACTGGGTTGCTTATGTGGATTATATAAATGTTGTAACTTAGAAATATTTAAGAATTTCATGGTATCTGTTTTTTTTTTTTTTTTTCCTTTTTTTTTCCTGATATTTTATTCTTTTTGTAGTGGGGTATGGTCTGGGGGGCACCAAAGTTATGTAGTCAAAGTATTTTTACATAAGTATTTTGTTGTCAAAACAGCCAGCAGTTGGAATGCTATGTACTTCCCCATCTCTATGCTCTCCTCAAATAAAGAGAGAAAAATAAAACAAAAACATAATTTTTTAACACAAAAATGACTTTTTTTCTGTTTAAAAACCAAAAATCACAAATGTACTCTCCAGCCCAGACATCTTAGATATGTACCATCCACATGCAGGGCATTTAATGAACAATAAATACACAAAGGAAGAAAGCAGGCATCAGAAATGTGTGGTAAGAGTAAAGTATTCTGGTGCACTATGAGACTAAAGGCTCAGGTGAGAGGTTATCTCAATCATCTCCCTATTTCTGCCCCATTGTGGTAGTAAAGAGGTAGATTACACGGCTGGGTTGTCGTGGGCTGTGTGTGCGTGAAGAACCTGTGTTACCCTTTACAGGAGGAGGAGGGACAAAAGAAAAAACTGAATTGTATTAAAAACAAACTGTGTGTAGAACCTGTACTTTGCTTTGGCAGTGGTACCTGTAAGATGTCAATCAGTGAAGGGGATGGGGGGGAGAGACGAAAGAGAAATATCTTTAAATATTTGCCACCCTTTGGATATATCCAGAAATCACCAATGGCAGTTTTTTTTTTTTTTTTTTTTCAGATTTGTTGAGTAAACAGTCATTCCGTGAAAGGAGATCGATACTTAAAGTTCAAAAGCAAATTGATCAGAAATTGAATGAATACTACTCTCTCTCCACCACTCTCTCCTTCTCTCTCCTTCTCTCATTCCCTCTTTCTTTGTTACACTTCTCTGTTGAGCTGTTTATTTTGAGATGTGTGTTTTGCACACGCATATTTCTTGATGTGTATATTCATTCTTCTCTTTTTTTCTCTGTGCATGCATGTTGCTTTGCATGTGTGTGTTTGTTTGGCTGTGCATGTGTGTGTGTGCACACAATTAAGAGTCATGTGTCTCAACCCAAATGAAAGAGGGTATAGTCTCATTCCCAATGAAACTATCATTCTACATAGGTCTGTAGTTTCATTGGGAATCGGCCCTTACTGAACACACAGTGCCAGTGGGTTCTGCTCCAAATGGCACCACCATGGACCTGAAGTAAGACGAGGTGACAGAAGTGAGATCGGGGATAGAAAACCACAAAGGAAATGAGGTCCTGCGGTCTACCACATCAATTCAAGGGGACACTTACTCACAAAGACTGCAGTATCAAGTACCCTATGTTAGAAGGACATTAAAACTAGTAATACCACTGCACAAATATTTGATATTTGAAAGAAGACAAAGAAAACGTCTTCAAACAAACATGTGGTTTTTGAAAGAGAAGAAATAGTACAGTATATTGTATTCACCGGTACAGGTTGTTATTAAGTCCAGTGATGAAATTTTTATCCACATGCCCTTTTTTTCTATTAAAAAATAGTAAGAAAAATAAGCGATCTTGAAGACTTTTTTTAGAAATTACCACCACCCTCCTTTACAGTAAAATAATCCTAACAATTTTGATGCGCCATATGGACATATGCAGTTCCAACAGAAATCAATTTAAGGTTTGATATTTTGAAACAGGCACTTGCTTGCACCCCCCCTTCAATTATGTAATCCTTAACCTTCTCGTCCTGCCCCCTACCATCTCAGTCATTGTCCAAAGAAGACCCTTTTGTGCCAATCTTTTATATATCAGACATGCATTCAAGTCAAAAACACAGTGATACCACATCTTTAATAATAGATGCTCTTTCACAAGCCCCATGGAAATATTAAAAGGTTTAGTACAAACTGTCATTTCCTCCATCATCTATAGTCATAGAATCAAAGGCAAGTACACTTCAGTGCCCCTTAAATGTTTGACATCTAACAGAACCAAGTGGAACTCTCACCATGGCTTATGCTACATGTGTTAGAGTACTGAGTCAGAATATGCCCAAGGAAGATGTGTTGATGATAATAATAGCGATAATGATACTTTGTGACAAAAAAGAAGTGCATGGATATGATGAAAAATATGATACATGTTTTTAAGTAGTTTGGGAAACTCTCTCTCCCTCTCTCTCTCTCTCTCTCTCTTTCTCTCGTACACACACACACACAAACACACAGAGGAACACTGAGGAGTCCACTTTCATTCACCAGACACACATGGTAAAACTTATCCAAAAATACAGTCTAGGACACAAAAATGGGATCAAACCAATCCCATTAAATGACACAGTCTTTCAAAATACTCTTTTTATGCTGCCATTCCTCTTTTGTATTGTCAGAACCTACAAAAGTTACAAAAGTTTTTTTTTTTCAAGCTTGACAGAGCTAAATGGTTGAACAGGGTGATATAGGTTCTGGTTTTATAGGTTTGATCCAGGAGATGAAAGAAAATGTACCCAGCGTGAAATAAGATGATGACTGCTTTTTGTCAGGAAGCAGATACATATCTGAACTCGGAACCTTCAATTTTATCAGTTTTACACAGGCATTATACAGTAGAATTGAGGAAATAGCAACATTTTTTTTTTTTTTGCATTTATTTTTTTTCCTGATGGCAAGGATCTCATGACATTGGAGCTGCTGCTAGAGCTTTCCTTTTTTATTTATTTATTTATTTATTTTACATTTTTTATTTCTTTGTTTAATAATTTTTCTATTTATGTATCATTTATGTACTCATTTTTTGTTTATTTTATCTGTTTATTTATTTGCTGTAAAAGTGGAAAAGTCCCATTATTTACTCCTCCTCTGCTTAGGAAGGGGAGTAGCAGCTGTACCCAAATATCCTGTGAATAAAGTGAAAATGCATTGCATTTATAAAATCCTTGTTACTAAATTCCATGGTTCTATACCAAGCAAAGTGTATTTGTTTTTTAGATTTGAAGTGAAAGGTAACATCTGGTATGTCCAAACTCAAACAAGATTAACTGATTTATTTCTATTCAATTACTGTATTCTGTGGCCTGTATTTCATTCAGCATTTTTGATATTTCTGTGGAGTTGCCCCCTGTTTCTTCACTTCAGGTAATTCCCGCCTTAGACATGGCAAGGGAGGTTTTGGTTTTGATAAATAAATTACAGCTTTCATTCTGCAAGCAGTTTGAAATGTGTAACACTCCAGTTGTTACCCTTAGAAGGTCAATGTTTGGGAGAAAAGGGATGGACCAGATTTTGTAGTGAAAAGTTTAAACATCAAATTAGAGAAAGGAGACCTTATGAAGTGCAAACAATTCTTTGGCTTCTAGTGGTGCTGCCATCTTTTGGCAGCTTTAAGAATTTTCCAAATGTGAAGAATCCATTTCTTAGGTTGTGCTCTAAATGCCGGAGAAGACAAGTTTCCCTGTCACTGAATCTAATAATTAATTGAGTTTATTTGTTTTCGTTATTTATTAATGTTTATGTTCATACCAGTTTTTGCTGCCTAATTAAAAAAGTCCTGTTTCTTTGTTGAAAGGTTTACTCATTGGAGGCGGCTGTGTATTATACCCGAATGGCTGGAACAGCTGGGAGGTACAGCAGGCGTGTGGGGGGCTATCAGCAGCATATCAAATAGGTGAGATTTTTTTCTTGTTTGAAAATGATGGAAAACAGTTATTTTACATTAAATTGGTTCTGTTAAGGTGTGTGTGAGAGAGAGAGAGAGAGAGAGAGACTTAGTAAATGCATATTTGAAAAATTGTTATACTTGTTAAATTTGAATATGTGGTATTGTCAAATATGTAATCAAGGTGAAATGATTTTCAGATGAGAACTTTTAGAATTATGAAGTTGAAGAACATATCAATTTTCAGATTATTCTTTATAGCAAGACTTATTAGTAATTAGGATTCTTTTTTTTAACTTCAGGCACATGTTCATTCTCATGGGCATATTACCTCACAATAGCAGGTGCTGCCACCTCTATCCTCTGTACTTGTCTATCCTGTCATGCCAGTAAAGAAAAATATTATGGCAGTTATGGAATGTGACAGGTTTGAAACTGTCTCACCTATCGCAGTGAAGCTCTGGAATTTGACAGAATGTCTAAAAGTGTATCAACTGTAGCAATGAAGATATGGAAAGTGAAAGAATTCAACTCAAATAGAAAAATGTGTGACAGTAATGGAGTGTGACAGAGTTAGAATTGCATCTCACATAACGCAATTCGGATTGAACTCTCTCAGTGCAACCAAGAACATCATAATGTCACAGGTGTTCTTCAAGGTATTTCATAACTGTCTACAGGAGAGATGTGATTCTTCATACAGTTGACACACACCACGTAACAAAATGGAGATTTTACCACAAAAGATTATTATTACATAGTTGATAAGAATGTATAATGCAGTGCTCATATAGGAACATGAGATCGAGTTATTACTGAAGCAGTAATGGAATTTGAAAGTTGGTTTACAGGCTGTTCATCAAAGCCATCACTTGAAGATGTAATATTTATAAAGAAAACTTGGCAGAAAAGAATAGATTGCTACTTGAGGAGGAAGCATTTTTGTCTCACATTGCACAATGAACATCAACTTTTGTAAGAAAGGGGCCATAGCAATAGTCCGAAGGTTCAATAGTCCGAAGGTTCATCGGTCCGAATGTTTGTCGTCTCTATGGGGAAAGCACGGTCTTCCAACTAAATGTAAAATTACATAAGAAAACGTCGTCAAGTTTGAAACTTCTCAGTCCCTTTTCACAACAAATGATATACCTAAATTATTTAGGCTGTACTCGTTCACTTAAGGGGTTGACAACATGATGGCAACTCACTTGGAGCATAAGAATGATTTATTAAAGTGGTTATGGTTTTAATGAAGGATATCCAGACTGTTGTTGCTAAGGCAGTATTCAAAACAGCAGGCCAACTTTTCCATGGATTAAATATGGCCAATTCACTTGAGTGCTTGTTGTGCAATTCCTACAGGGAATCTGTGCAGCGTCTATTAAGGAATTAGATGGCAAGCTTTTAAGTGAGTCGCCATATTTGATCCATATTTGTTTATTATTATTATTATTTTATTTATTTTTCATTTATTTATTTATCTATTTTATTATTTTACTTATTTATTTATTTTATTTATTTATTTATTTATGATTATTATCATTTTTTTTTTTTCGCAATAGCCAGGCTACTTAATTGCCAATCTCGCAAAAATAGTGCTACAGTTAATCAGTATACCACAAAATGTGAAAAAGGCCTTGGTCCAACTACATGTATTTCATGGAGTTCTTTATTTTTTGTTAATTCTAAAAATGTCTGTTAAGGACCAAACTCGTTTCTACCAACTTAAGCCAAATCTTTTGCACCATGTTTTGGAAAATGTGAGTAATCAGTTATGTCCCATTAATCATGTATTTATTGTTACATACCTGGATGTTGTAATTTGATATGTTTTAGATGTAAGATACTTCCCTTAAAATCGTGAAAGTTGTACATTTCTTTTAATTTCATAATGCCAAAAATCGAACTTGTTGCAATAATACTGGAATAGTAAAATAAAAACCAAAGTCATTGGCATATTTGTACATTTTGATATACGTATGTGTAGCATAGATTTTGATCTTGTGTCCATAAATTTAATATCTGTTAAAAACATGACATTGACTGGTGGCAAGTAAAAATTATCAATCAGACAATAACAATATCTGATGATGGCATAACTAAAGCATTTGATGCTATCTTGAAAGTCAATGGCATTTGGCTTTGCTTTCGGTCAAAGTTTTGTCTTGCAGAACTAAGCCAGTCTATTATTGTACATTGTCACTAATATAGAATATATTGAGTCACTAACAGTATTGTAACATTGTATTTTATGGTAATAGTGATGGAATGAGTAAGTAATATATGTTACTGTATGTTATAAAAACTAAAGATAACATAAGGAATGTAAGCCAAAAAGTAACAAATAATTTTATAGCAGATTATGTTTTTGTAAAACTGTTTAACTTTGGTGACCATAGCTGTCATTTTATTTGTAATTTGTATTACACAATCATAGTTGAAAAACTATAGTCACAACACCAAAAAGAGATTATGTTTAAGGTCCGTGCTGCCATCTGTTGTCGTCTAACGGAGCATGTGCTGCCACCTACATTGAAATAAAATATGCACCAATAGTACAAACTTCTTTTAGATGCATGCCAGCATCACCTTATTTTGAAGTATATTTTTACAGTATTATTAGGTTTATATTGTTTGAACATGCGTGTTGTAAAATAGTTTTTATCGATACAGAAGAGCAGTCAGTTTGAGGTTGTTTTGTATTTGTTATACAATGGTACCCAGTAGTATGTCTTTTGTTGACATCTACATGCGCTGTATTTAATGGCAAAAGTAGGCACTGCAGACATCTAAAGCATACTTTGGATGGTCTTCAGCCGTATGTACAAAATTCTTAATTATGTACACCTTACTTGTTACATGTAAATGTAAATATATCTGGTTCATTGTCAGCAAGAGTAATGTTTACCATCTAAGTTATTTTGTAAAGAATAAATGTGTTCACCATTTGAAACCCTTTTATGTGTATTTGTGTCATTTATTTTACTTGAATGCAAGAAAAATGGTTGCCATTGTTGATATTTTGATATTGACCCCACCCCTTCCTGTGCATTTTAGTTGGCAGTAGGTGGAAATGCACCCCACCATGTTTTGAAACAGTAAATTGTAAGGCAAATTACATTTTGATTTATTTTATACCATATACATTCATATCTACCAATGTCCAGGGTACCTTGCTTATGTTATGACCGCATTTTTTTCAAATCTGCCTTATAGGTCCACGAAATCTAATCTTGATCTAAGCCCATTTAATTTGCTCAGAATCTTTAATTATTTGACTACATGATTCCTTTCATAAACATATTAACACCTTTGATTTTCTTCGTCGCTAAAGATGTTCTATTTAGATAACACGTGCATTTACTTGTTCATATTTATATAGTTTTCAGGGGATCCAGAATTATTTTTTAAAAAAAGGAGGGGGCAAATGAGAAGTCAACACCCCCCACCCCCCTTGGTGTGGTTCGGGGTGGCTGGAAGACCCCGAAAAATATTGTTACTTAAGAGGGTGTACGTTGCCATTTGGTACGGTTTAGAACTATGATTCAGTCAAAATTCTAATTTCAAGAGGGGACCATTGGTGTGATGTTTTTCAGATATCGAGGGGGGTCAAGAAAAAATCATTCTTACACCGAAAAAATATGGGCAAATTTAAACTATTGCCATTGCAGAAGTTTTTTGTAAGTTGAATCAGAATATTTCCACTTTCTACTTTTTCAGTTTAAATTTCAAATTGGAAGACTTCATATGAATTAAGGTCGTCAAACATAAATCAATTTGCGCTAGCAAGCACTGAAACCTTTTGAAGATAGACCTGTATTATATTTTAGTAATTAAAACCACTGAGAGAATACGTGACCTTTTGCAACACCACTCAATTCTGATAATTAATTAATAAATGATTAATGGTCAACCGCGAAGATCTAGATTCCTTCTTTAAGAACCGCCATGTTCACGTGTATGTTGCCCTATCCGGACATTCCAATCCATTTTGGGGGAAAATAGTCCTCATGGTTGGTGCGCCACCACAAGTAAGTGCCAGGTTTGGGCCAGTCTTTATAGTAAACCACGTCTCCCCCGGCCAACCACGCGCCCCACCAAGAAAAGGTACCCACCGACATTATGGTGTGGTTACAACTTCCTAAGAGAGCTAAACTCAGTATGGGGTCGTTGAATGGGTTGTATCGGATTCGTGGGTGCTGAATATTCTTTTTGAACCAAGACATATCATCAGACAGTACAATAAATAGGATGTTTTTGTAGATATTCTCAAAGTACCGCATGGCTTTTGTGTAGTAACTAGATGGCGCCACATTATAACCATGTTTATATGCGTTCGTAGGCATGTCTTTCCAATTCCGGGCATGGATTCCAATATACGTTACTTTCTCCCTTTTGTTGGTCATCCCAAGTTCTAGTAACGCAGTGTCAAAGAAAGCATTGATTTCTCTGCGGAACTCTGCCTCCTTTCGGAAACGAAAATGTTGCTTTAGATCATCTTCGACATTGTGGAAATATTTCCAGGACTGCAAATAATACAATAACTGTACCGATTGTCCGTTCTTGTACAATGTCTCCGTCCTGTTATCATAAAATGCGTATTTCTTCTCGTGGAATTTCACAAGTTTAACACCAGGTGGTAAAGAGCGGGGAATATAATCCGGAATTTGAAATACTCCTCGTACCTCTGCGTTTTCAAGCAGGACCGGAGTCATGTTGTTACGTTTTCCAATTCCATACATTGACGCAAACTGAAACATACGGTTACCAGTGCGACCAGAAACCCCTGTCATGATGAAAAGTCTCGTAGAATTAATCCAATGTTTTGATCTTTTTTCCAGCTCTGCTCCCATGTCTGGTGAAACAAAACGGTGCGCTTCACGCATATTTTGTTCAGATTCAGTTTTCGTCTTCAGTCTATTTGGTTTGATTTTAAGGACCAAATCTTCTCTGTCCAAAGATCCTGGAGATGTGTTCGGAATTTTGTTTGGCGTGGAGCTTTTGCCTCGGAGGTGACTTTGTGTCGTGTCAGAACCCCAATGTCGTGGCGTAAAGTTTTCTTCTCTACCAGTTAGCAGCGCCGTTTCAGTTTTCAGGAGTGATTCGCTAGTTTCCGTCTCTGGGGGATGGAAATTGCCGACACGTATAAATGTGTGAGTGTACCAGACCATTACTATCAAACCAGTTGCTCCGAAAAACACTAAAATCCGAACTATTTTTGCTGCTGTCGCCATTCTTTTTGCTTTCAAAGTGAAATTTAACCAAAGCTTATGCGGGTTAGTTAATATGATTCGCGAGACGCATTTTAGGATTGTAACCAACTATTATAAATTATACACATCTGTAGGTTTAATGAACAGAAATGTGCCTGCGGACGCCAATGAGATTAAAAACCCTAGCTTCCCTGCTTGAAACCGCTTTGCATGGAATGATTGTATTTTATCACTTTTCTTTCTTTTTTTTTTTTTTTTTTTTTTTTTTTTTTTTTTTTTTTTTTTTTTTTTGCCGAATTGTGACTTGAAACCACAAAACACTTTGTAAAGTTATTATTATTTATTTATTTTTTTTTTTTACATGGGCATTTCCTTCACTGTACAAATCTCTACCTCCATAACAAGGCTGATTAAAAACTAGAACCGAAAAAAGTGTTTGTGGATCGTAATTCTGTAAACGGGGTAGTATAGGGTTGGCTTTGATGATGATGATGATGATTAGTAAAGAGCTGAAATCTCCAGGCAAATTAAAACTTTGCCATGTAAATGCCTAAATCTCATTGATTCCAGTGAAATGAGCTAATATCCAAGCTCGGTTGAGTCCCGTATATACGTGTGATATAAAGCTTCACAGAACCTGCATTCATTTAAATAAATAAGGACAGACATCATTAAAAGTAATCATATATTGAATTATATTATCTTTATTAAGAAATTGCTGTATCTTGGTGTGCAGGAGCAAACTTTGTACGCCTAGCAAGAATGTGCACAGGTATATTATTAGCTAGCAAAAAAAGTAAAGCCTCGGTCACAACCGGACGCACAAATTTCAGGATCGTACGACCTCTGCGATTTTTCGGTGTTGCGGAGGCTGTGGAGGTCGTAGAGGTAGAGGAAAGTCTTGCGAGTCGCAAAGGCCACATGAGATGTCCTTTCAAGCAGGGACTCTTATTGCAAGGAGCGATTGCCGTGGAAATTGTACTCATTTCTTGAGTTTGCCTTGCTTCCTGTGTACGTGGCACACACTCACCACTTACGAAGGGAATGCAATGCACGGCGAAAGTAGTGCCCTTTTGCGTCAGTTTTGCTATCACACGTTTGTGGTGACGCACTGACGGCGTACGTCAGTTTTGCTTCCTGTTCTCCTCTTTTTTCTTCTTCCTCCTCCCTTTTTCTACTATGTAAGCTTCTTTCTCTTGCCTTTTGGAGGCATATTAGAAACTAAATTGAGAAAAAAATTTGAAAATTTTGAAAATTGCTGTACACGTTACACAGTCGACCTTCATTGTAAAGACACGAGCGTGCGTCGTGAGCACGCCTTTCATACACCAGGTGTGGGGGTGACGCACGTGCTCTCGACTTTGTTCGTTAGTTGTGAGGGCGTGTGCCTTACTCAACACGCAAAGGGCACTTGTGCCTTCATTGCTTGTGACGTGCATCTTGCACAACGCGCGTCTCTCTTGCTAACTCCGTGCGAGGGGAGCAAGTTACGCTTGCGGCCTCGCTGTTCGCAGGCTATTCGTAGAATCTTTTGGACATGTCCAACATCCTCCGTACGTGCTTACAGGCTGTCTGGGAACTCCAAATTTCGTAAGAAGGACTTGCGTGGGATGTGAGATTCTGCGCAAAATTTGGACGCAAACAGCCCGTAAGAGCCCGTACGGCCGGTTGTGACCGAGGCTTAACGGAATAGAACACTTTGAAGATCCTCCATGTTTATGCTATCCTATACGGACATTCCGATCCACCTTGTGGGGGAAATAATCCTCATGGTATATATATAACCCACCATAAGTGGGTGTCAGTTTTCGGCAAGGGGATTGTGTGTGTGTGTGTGTGTGTGTGCGTGTGCGTGTGTGGAAAGGGGTTGTCCGGGATTGGGGGTTGGGTGTGGAGTCCGGGGAGGAGGGCGTAGTCCCAATATCCTCTAGACTATATGTAGAATATGTGTTCGGTCTTTTGCCTTGTTTGCAGTTTTTACCTAGGAGGTTGTTTTATGTCGTGTCATAACTCCTTTATCCTGGCACTAGTATCTGATCGAATGCAGGGTTTTCTCCTCTAGCAGTAAGCAGAGCTGTTTTATTTTTCAGAAGTGATTTGCAGGGTTCCATCTCTGGGGGATGAACTTCGTCAACAGTTATCAATATATCAGTGTACCACACCAGTACTGTTACATCGATTGCCATAAAAATTATCAAGGCAAACTGTATTATCTCAAGGGGTTCAATTCTTGGCACTCCTTGAGATAATACAACCCTCTTATTAGCTGCTAGCACCATTCTGTTTTAATTTTTCATATATGTGTGTGTGTGTGTGTGTGTGTGTGTGTGTAAGTGGTAACTAACCTTATGTTACGATGTTTCAGGGTCGCTGCAGGCATTCTGGGATTGTAAGTGCAAATATGCTCAGTCAGGCACATATCACGTGATACACTGTCAATGTGACATTGTTTTCATTTTATTTTTGTGTGCAGAAATGAGGATTGTAGGTAATAAAGTACAAACAGACTTGTACCTGCAGGCGCCCGTAAGATTAAAAAACGATAGCCTTCATGCTTGAAACCGCTTTCATTTTATTCTCATTTTTTCCTTATTGTGACATCCAACCCACAATATACATGCAAGGTGTGCTATATTATTTTCAGTATTTTTATCTGCGAGTTTTTTCGGTATACTAATCTTCATCTCCAATACGGCAATGACTCAGCTGAAAGGAACTTAAATCAAAGAACTTATTTGTGGATCGTTCTTCTCTGGACGGGGTTGGACGTGGGGGACCTTTATGATGAAGAGTAAATCTCCCGGAAATTAAAAGTTTACAATTTAACATCTAAATCTCATTGTTTTCTGGGAAAATTCTCAGATAGCATGCAACTTTTTCGTTTGTGAGTCTGTCATATACGATTCTATTCAGGGACTTTGCACATTCAAACCCAATACAGAGGTGCATTTCACAAGCTGCAATATCACAAGTCTCAAAAAATAAAATTGAATGAATTCAAAACTGAAATCAGCAGGAGTATAGCAGGAGTATAGAAAAAAAAACAGGACTGTCTCAATTTTACATCTACATGTAATTTCTATTGTGACATATGATCATTAACTTACGTAACCAAATGACACTTTTTCATTTTGGTACTCAAGAACAAAATTTGGACACTTAGTGTATACTGGTATATGCACGGGGTTGTCTTTACGCCAAAAAATCCACACAGAATACCTCAAAGAACCACAGTGTTTATGCTATCCTATCCGGACATTCCAATCCATTTGGGGGGAAAATAGTCCTCATGGTTGGTGCGCCACCACAAGAGGGTGCCAGATTTGGGCCAGTCTTTATAGTAAACCACGTCTCCCCCGGCCAACCACGCGCCCCACCAAGAAAAGGTACCCACCGACATTATGGTGTGGTTACAACTTCCTAAGAGAGCTAAACCCAGCATGGGGTCCTTGAATGGGTTGTATCGGATTCGTGGGTGTTGAATATTCTTTCTGCACCAAGACATATCATCAGACACTACAATAAACAGGATGTTTTTGTAGTTATTCTCAAAGTACCGCATGGCTTTGGTGTAGTAACTAGATGGCGCCACGGTATAACCACGTTTATATGCCCTAAGCATGTCTTTCCCATACCGGGCATTAATTCCAATATACGTTACTCTCTGTTTTGTACTGTTTATCCCAAGTTCTAGTAAAGAGGTGCCTAAAAACGCATCAATTTGTTTGCGAAACTCCACCTCCTTTCGGAAACGAAAATGTTGCCTCAGATCATCTTCGACATTGTGGAAATATTTCCAGGACTGCATATAATACAATAACTGTACCGATTGTCCGTTCTTGTACAATGTCTCCGTCCTGTTATCATAAAATGCGTATTTCTTCTCGTGGAATTTCACAAGTTTAACACCAGGCGGTAAAGAGCGGGGAATATAATCCGGAATTTGAAATACTCCTCGTACCTCTGCGTTTTCAAGCAGGACCGGAGTCATGTTGTTACGTTTTGCAATTCCATACATTGAAGCAAACTGAAACATACGGTTACCCGTGCGACCAAAAACCCCTGTCATGATAAAAAGCCCCGTGGAATTAATCCAAGATTTTGATCTTTTTTCCAGAGCTGTTTCCATGTCTGGGGAAACAAAACGGTGCGCTTCACGCATATTTTGTTCGGATTCAGTTTTCGTCTTCAGTGTATTTGGTTTGATTTCACGGGCTAAATCTTCTTTGTGAACGGATCCAGGAGATGTGGTCGGAATTTGGTTTGGCGTGGAGCTTTTGCCTCGGAGGTGACTTTCCGTCGTGTCAGAACCCCAATGTCGTGGCGTAGGCTTTTCTTCTCTAGCAGTAACCAGCGCCGTTTCAGTTTTCATAAGTGATTCGCGAGTTTTCATATCTGGGGGGTGGAAATTGTTAACACGGATAAATGTATCAGAGTACCACACCAATACTGTCAAACCAATTGCTCCGAAAAACACTAAAAACCGAACTATATTGGCTGCTGTCGCCATTCTTTTTGCCATCAAAGAGAAATTTAACCAAAGCTTATGCGGGTTAGTTAATATGATTCGCGAGACGCATGTGAGGATTGTAACCAACTATTATCAATTATTCAATTTAACGAACAGGCTTGTGCCTGCGGACGCCCTTGAGATTAAAAACCCTAGCTTCCCTACTTGAAACAGCTTTACATGGAATGTTTGTATTTAATCACTTTTCTGTTTTCCCGTACTGTGACTTGAGACCACAAAAACACTTTGTAAAGTTATTACATATATATATATATATATATATATATATATATATATATATATATATATATATATATATATATATATATATATATATATTTATTTATTTATTTATATATATATATATTTTTTTTTTACATGGGCATTTCCTTTACTGTACAAATCGCTACCTCCATTACGAGGCTGATCTAAAACTAGAACTAAATAAGTGTTTGTGGATCGTAATTCTGTAAACGGGGTAGTATAGGGTTGGCCTGGATAATGATAATGATGAGTAAAAAGCTGAAATCTCCAGGCAAATTAAAACTTTGCCATATAAATGCCTAAATCTCATTGATTCCAGTGAAATGAGCTAATCCAAGCTCGGTGGAGTCCCGTATGTACGTGTGGTATGCAGCTTCACAGAACCTGCTTTCATCTAAATAAATAAGGACAGACATCATAAGATATAATAATCATATTTCGAGAAATATTATCTTTATTGAGAAATTGCTGTATCTGGTGTGCAGGAGCAAACTTTGAACGCCTAGCCATACTGTGCACAGGTATACGGCTGCGGTGGTATTATTAGCTAGCGAAAATATGTAACGGAATAGAATACTTTGAAGATCCGCCATGTTTATACTATCCTATCCGGACATTTCAATCCACCTTGGGGGGGGGGGGGGGGGGGGGGGGAGGGGGGGTGATTATCCTCACAGTTGGTGCGCCACCCAACAAGAGGGTGTCAGTTTTCGGCAAGGTGATTGTGTATTTGTGTGTGTGAAAAGGGGTTGTCCGGTGTTAGGAGGTGGGGTCCGGGGAGAGGGGGGGGGGGGGGGTAGTCCTAATATCCTCTAGAATATGTGTTCGGTCTTTTGCTTTGTTTGCAGTTTTTACCTAGGAGGTTATTTTGTGTCGTGTCATAACTCCTTTGTCCTGGCACTAGTATTTGATCGAATGCTGGGTTTCTCCTTTTGCAGTAAGCAGAGCAGTTTTATTTTTCAGGAGTGATTTGCAGGGTTTCATCTCTGGGGGATGAACGTCTTCAACAGTTATCAATGTATCAGTGTGCCACACCAGTACTGTAACATCGATTGCTATAAAAATTATCAAGGCGAACTGTATTATCTCAAGGAGTTCCGACAATTCTTAGAACCCCTGGATTAGCTCAGTCGCCATTCTGATTTAATGATTTAATTATTCATATATATATATATATATATATATATATATATATATATATATATATATATATATATACGTAAGCGGTTATAATCCGTGTTTGAGGGTCGCTGCAGGCATTCTGGGATTGTAAGTGCAAATATGCTCAGTCAAGCACATATCACGTGATACGCAGTCATCGTGAAATTGTTTCCATTTTATTTTTGTGTGCAGAAATGAAGGTTGTAAGTTATAAAGTACTTATACAGACTTGTACCTGCAGGCGCCCGTAAGATTAAAAAACGATTGCCTCTATGCTTAAAACCACTTTGTTCTCATTTTCATTTTTTACTTATTGTGACATCCAACCAACAATATACATGCAAGGTGTGCTATATTATTTTCAGTATTTTTAACAGCGAGTTTTTTCGCTATACAAATCTCAATCTCCAATACGGCAATGACTCAGTTGAAAGGAACTTAAATCAAAGAACGTATTTGTGGATCGTACTTCTCTGGACGGGGTTGGACGTGGGGGGGGGGGGGGGACCTTTATGATGAAGAGTAAATCTCCCGGAAATTAAAAGTTTGCAATTTAACATCTAAATCTCTTTGTTTGCTAGGAAAATTCTCAGATAGCATGCAACTTTTTCGTTTGTGAGTCTGTCATACGATTCTATTCAGGGACTCTACACATTCAAACCCAATACAGAGGTGCATTTCACAAGCTGCAATATCACAAGTCTAAAAAAAATAAAATTAAATGAATTCAAAACTGAAATCAATTTTTTAAAGCAGGAGTATAGAAAAAAAATCCAGGACTGTCTCAATTTTACATCTACATGAAATTTCTATTGTGACATATGATCATAAACTTACGTAACCAAATGACACTTTTTCATTTTGGTACTCAAGAACAAAATTTGGACACTTAGCGTATACTGGTATATGCACGGGGTTGTCTTTACGCCATGAAAATCCACACAGAATAGGGCCTACCTCAAAGAACCGCAGTGTTTATGCTATCCTATCCGGACATTCCAACCCAGTTTGGGGGAAAATAATCCTTATGGTTGGTGCGCCACCACAAATGGGTGCCAGGTTTGGGCCAGTCTTTGTAGTAAACCACGTCTCCCCCGGCCAACCACGCGCCCCACCAAGAAAAGGTACCCACCGACATTATGGTGTGATTACAACTTCCTAAGAGAGCTAAACTCAGTATGGGGTCGTTGAATGGGTTGTATCGGATTCGTGGGTGCTGAACATTCTTTTTGCACCAAGACATATCATCAGACAGTACAATAAACAGGATGTTTTTATAGATATTCTCAAAGTACTGCATGGCTTTGGTGTAGTAACTAGATGGCGCCACGTTATAACCACGTTCATGTGCGTTCGTGCGCAAGTCTTTCCAATTCTTGGCATGGATCCCAATATACGTTACTTTATCCCTTTTGATGTTCATCCCAAGTTCTAGTAATGCAATGTCAAAAAAAGCATTGATTTCTCTGCGGAACTCTGCCTCCTTTCGGAAACGAAAATGTTGCTTGAGATCATCTTCGACATTGTGGAAATATTTCCAGGACCGCAAATAATACAATAACTGTACCGATTGGCCTTCTTGTACATTGTCTCCGTCCTGTTATCATAAAATGCGTATTTTTTCTCGCGGAATTTCACAAGTTTAACACCAGGTGGTAAAGAGTGGGGAATATAATCCGGAATTCGAAACACTCTCCGTACCTCTGCGTTTGCAAGCAGGACTGGTGTCATGTTATTTCGTTTTGCAATTCCATACATTGACGCATATTCAAACATACGGTTACCCGTGCGACCAAAAACCCCTGTCATGATGAAAAGTCCCGTAGAATTAATCCAAGATTTCGATCTTTTTTCCAGCGCTGCTTCCATGTCTGGGGAAACAAAACGGTGCGCTTCACGCATATTTTGTTCAGATTCAGTTTTCGTCTTCAGTGTATTTGGTTTTATTTCACGGGCCGAATGTTCTCTGTCCAAGGACCCAGGAGTTGTGGCCGTAATTTTGTTTGACGTGGAGATGTTGCCTCGGAGGTGACTTTGCGTCGTGTCAGAACCCAAATGGCTTGGCGTAGGCTTTTCTTCTCTGGCAGTTAGCAGCGCCGTTTCAGTTTTCAGGAGTGATTTGCGAATTTCCATCTCTGGGGGATGGAAATTGCCAACACGTTTAAATGTATCACTGTACCATACCAATATTGTTAAATTAATTGCTCCGAAAAACACCAAAAACCGAACTATTTTTGCTGCTGTCGTCATTCTCTTTGTCTTTCTAAGTGAAATTTAACCAAAGCTTATGCGGGTCTATTAATATAACGCGCGAGACGCATTTCCAGTTGTAACCGTATATGGTAAGCACAGAACCTGCATTCTATTAAATAATAAGCACAGACATCATTTGATATAGTAATCATATGATTGAATAATATTATCTTTATTATGGAATTGCTATTTTTTATCTTGGTGTGCAGGGACAAACTTTGTAGGCCTAGCCATACTGTGAACAGGTATATGGCTGCGGTTCTATTATTTAAAACTAGCGAAAAAAATGTAACGGAATAGAACACTTTGAATATCCGCCATGTTTATGCTGTCATATCCGGACAATGCAGTCCACCTTGGGGGGAAAACAATCCTCATGGTTGGTACGCCACCACAAGTGGGTGTCAGTTTTCGGCAAGGGGGACTGTGTGTGTGTGTGTGTGTGTGTGTGTGTATGTTTGTGTGTGTGTGTGTGTATGTGTGTGTGTGTATGTGTGTGTCTGTGTGGATATGTATGTGTATGTGTGTGTGTGTGTGTGTGTGTGTGTATTTGTGTTTGTGTATGTGTGTGTGTGTGTGTGTATGTGTGTGTGTGTCTGTGTCTGTGTGTGTGTGTATGTGTGTATGTTTGTGTGGGTGTATGTGTGTGTGTGTGTGTGTGTGTGTATTTGTGTGTATCTGTTTATGTGTGTGTGTATGTGTATGTGTGTGTATGCGTATGTATATGTGTGTGTGTGTGTGTGTGTGTGTGTGTGTATTTGTGTTTGTGTATGTGTGTGTGTGTATATGTTTATGTGTGTGTGTGTGTGTGTGTGTATTTGTGTGTATCTGTGTATGTGTGTGTGTATGTGTATGTGTGTGTATGCGTATGTGTGTGTGTGTGTGTATGTGTGTGTGTGTGTGTGTGTGTGTGTAAGGGGGTTGTTCGGGTTGGGGTTGTCAGGGGGGGCGGTGTCAAGGGGGTTGTCCGGGGGTTTGGGTTGTCGAGGAGGGGGTTGCTCCTAATATCCTCTACAAGATGAGTTCTGCCTTTTGTGTGTAGTTTTTACCTAGGTTGTTATTTTGTGTCTTGTCACAACTCCTTTCTCCTGGCACTGGAATCTGCTTGAATGCAGGCTTTACATCTCTAGCAGGAGTGATTTGCAGGGTTCCATCTCTGGGGGATGAACTTCGTCAACAGTTATCAATATATCAGTGTGCAACACCAGTACAGTTACAAGGTATAAAAATAACCAAGGCCGAACTATATTATTTCAAGGAGTTCCGATAATTCTTAGAACTCCGTGATTAGCTCAGACGCCATCCTGATTTAATTTTTCATATATATATATATATATATACGTAAGCGGTTATAAACCTATTGTACCGTGTTTGAGGGTCGCTGCAGGCATTCTGGGATTGTAAGCGCAAATATGCTCAGTCAGGCACATATCACGTGATACACTGTCAATGTGACATTGTTTTCATTTTATTTTTGTGTGCAGAAATGAAGATTGTAGGTTAAAAAGTACATACAGACTTGGACCTGCAGGCGACCGTAAGATTACAAAACGATAGCTTCCATGCTTGAAACCACTTTGCTCTCATTTCCAGAGAATGACTCAAATTAAAAGCAAAGAACGTATTTGTGGATCGTACTTCTGTGGACGGGGTTGGGCGTGGGGGACCTTTATGATGAAGAGTAAATCTCCCGAAAATTAAAAGTTTGCAATTTAACATCTAAATCTCATTGTTTGCTGTGAAAATTCTCAGATAGCATGCAGCCTTTTCGTTTGTGAGTCTGTCATATACGATTCTGTTCAGGGAGTCTGCACATTCAAACCCAATACAGATGTGCATTTCACAAGTTAAAATATCAGAAGTCTCAAAAAATAAAATTGAATAAATTCAAAGCTGAAATCATTTTTTAAAGCAGGAGTATACAAAAAATCTATGACAGTCTCAATTTTACGTCTACATGTAATTTCTATTGTGGCATATAATCGTTAACTTACGTAACCAAATGGCACTTTTTCATTTTGATACTCAAGAACAAAGGTGTAAACGTGGTGTATACTGGTATATGCACGGGGTTGTCTTTACGCCAAAATATTCACACAGAATACCTCACAGAACCATACTGTTTATGCTATCCTATCCGGACATTCCAATCCATTTTGGGGGAAAATAGTCCTCATGGTTGGTGCGCCACCACAAGTGGGTGCCAGGTTTGGGCCAGTCTTTATAATAAACCACGTCTCCCCCGGCCAACCACGCGCCCCACCAAGAAAAGGTACCCACTGATATTATGGTGTGGTTACAACTTCCTAAGAGAGCTAAACTCAGAATGGGGTCGTTGAATGGGTTGTATCGGATTCGTGGGTGCTGAATATTCTCTTTGCACCAAGACATATCATCAGACAGTACAATAAACAGGATGTTTTTATAGATATTCTCAAAGTACCGCATGGCTTTGGTGTAGTAACTAGATGGCGCCACGTTATAACCACGTTCAAGTGTGTTCGTGCGCAAGTCTTTCCAATTCCGGGCATGGATTCCAATATACGTTACTTCCTCCCTTTTGTTGTTCATCCCAAGTTCTAGTAATGCATTGTCAAAAAAAGCTTTGATTTCTCTGCGGAACTCTGCCTCCTTTCGGAAACGAAAATGTTGCCTCAGATCATCTTCGACATTGTGGAAATATTTCCAGGACTGCAAATAATACAATAACTGTACCGATTGGCCTTTCTTGCACAATGTCTCCGTCCTGTTATCATAAAATGCGTATTTCTTCTCATGGAATTTCACAAGTTTAACACCAGGCGGTAAAGAGTGGGGAATGTAATCCGGGATTTGAAACACTCTCCGTACCTCCGCGTTTGCAAGCAGAACCGGTGTCATGTTATTTCGTTTTGCAATTCCATACATTGACGCATATTCAAACATACGGTTACCCGTGCGACCAAAAACCCCTGTCATGATGAAAAGTCCCGTAGAATTAATCCAAGATTTTGATCTTTTTTCCAGCGCTGCTTCCATGTCTGGTGAAACAGAACGGTGCGCTTCATGCATATTTTCAGTTTTCACGGATTCAGTTTTCGTCTTTAGTGTATTTAGTTTGATTTCACTGGCTAAATCCCTTCTGTCCAAGGACCTTGGAGATGTGATGGGAAATTTGTTTGACATGGAGATGTTGCCTTGTAGGTGACTTTGCGTCGTGTCAGAACCCCAATGTCGTGGCGTAGGCTTTTCTTCTCTGGCAGTAACCAGCGCCGTTTCAGTTTTCATAAGTGATTCGCGAGTTTTCATATCTGGGGGATGGAAATTGCCAACACGGATAAATGTATCAGAGTACCACACCAATACTGTCAAACCAATTGCTCCGAAAAACACTAAAAACCGAACTATTTTTGCTGCTGTCGCCATTCTTTTTGCTTTCAAAATGAAATTTAACCAAAGCTGATGCGGGTAAGTCAATATGATTCGCGAGACGCATTTCGGGATTGTAACCAAATATTGTCAGTTAGACACATTTTATATCAAAAATGACTCTTCATCCATTTCGAGGCTGATTCAAAAACTAGAACTGAAAAACGTTTTTTAAGATCATAATTCTGTGAACAGGCTTGGATAGGGTGGGCCTTGATGTTGCTGAATAAAGAGCTGGAATCTCCAGGCAAATTAAAACTTTGCCATATAAAGGCCTAAATCTTATTTTTTTCCAATGAAATTCTCAGTTCGGTTAAGTCATGGATGTACGTTGGTATACAGCTGCACAGATCCTGCATTCATTTAAATAAATAAGGACAGACACCATTATTTAATAATCATATATTGAGTAATATTATCTTTATTATGGAATTGCTATCTTATTATCTTGGTGTGCATGAACAAACCTTGTAGGACCATACTGTGCACAGGTATTCGGCTGCGGTGGTATTTTTAGTTAGCGAAAAAACATGTAACGGAATAGAACACTTAGTAGATCCGCCATGTTAATGCTATATCATATTCGGATATTCCAATCCACCTTGGGGGAGAAAAAATCCTCATGGTTGGTGTGTCACCCCACAAGTGGGTGTCAGGTTTGGGCCAGTGGAATGTGTGTGTTTGGGAGGGGGTTTTCGGGGGGGGTGTCAAGGGGGTTGTTCGGGGGTTGGCGATGTCAATAAGGTTTTCCGGGGGGGGGGAGGTATACCTAGTATCCTTTACGAGATGTGTTCGGTGTTTTGTGTGCAGTTTTTACCTTGTGTCGTGTCATAACTCCTTTGTCCTGGCACTAGTATCTGATTGAATGCAGGGTTTTCTCCTCTTGCAGTAAGCAACGCTGTTTTATTTTTCAGGAGTGATTTGCTGGGTTCCATCTCTGGGGGATGAACTTCGTCAACAGTTATCAATGTATCAATGTGCCACACCAGTACTGTTACATCAATTGCTATAATTGTTGACAATTTTTGGAACTCCTTGATTAGCTCAGACGCCATTATTAATTTTTCATATATATACGTAAGCGGTTATAACTAAACCTATTGCTGCATGTTTCAGGGTCGCTGCAGGCATTCTGGGATTGTAAGCGTAAATGTGCTCAGTCAGTTCATATCATACCATACACAGTCAATGTGAAATTGTTTCCATTTTATTTTTGTGTGCAGAAATGAAGATTGTAGGTTATTAAGTATAAACAGACTTGTACCTGCAGGCGCCCGTAAGATTAAAAAACGATAGTCTTCATGCTGGAAACCGCTTTCATTTCATTCTCATTTTGTCCTAATTGTGACATCCAACCCACAAATATATTATTATCAGTCCAATACGAGGATGACTCAAATTAAAAGAAACTTAGAACTAAAAACGTGTTTGTGGATCGTAATTCTAGATCTGTGAACGGGTTGGACGTTATGATGAAGAGTAAATCTACGAGAGAATTAAAACTGTGCCATTTAAGATTTTAAGCTCATTGTTTGCTGTGAAAATTCTCAACTTATCCAAGCTCGGTTCAGGTTCCTATGTACCTGTACGTGTACTAAGTGGCATGCAGCTGTTTTATGCTTCACAGAACCTGCGGTCATTAAAAAAGCACAGACATAATAAAATATGCACCATGCTATGACTTAAATCATCTTTCTGATATTGCCTTTTTTATTTTGGTGTGCAAGAATAAACTTTGTACGTCTAGCTATAATGTGCACAGATTAAAAAAAAAAAACTAGCTTCCATGCTGGCAACCGCTTTGCTCTCATTCTCGTTTATTCCTATTTGTGGCATCCAACCCACAAAAATACATGCAAGGTTTTTTATACTGTTATCCGTATTTTTAACAGCGACTTTTTCACCGTTTTCCATCTCCCATACGAGAATGACTCAAAAACTAGCATTTTAGAACTGAAAACCTGTTCTTGGATCTAATGTTGTGGACGGGGTTAGATGCGGAGGACCTTGATGATGAAGTGTAAATCTCCAGGAAAATAAAAACTTTGCCACTTAAGGTCAAAATCTTATTCTTTGCCGTCAAATTCTCAGTTAATGCAAGCTCGGTTGAGTCTCGTATAAAGCTGCACCGGTACAATGTAGCATAAGCTCTTTTGTTTGTGGGTATGTAATACGATTCAGCGGTGCATTTCACAAGAGGAAATATCACAACTCTCACAAAAAAACTGAATTATTTTGAAGCTGTAGTCAACTTTTTAAAAACGTGTATAGAACAAAAATCCAGCACTGATTCAATTTTACATCTACATGTATTTTCTGTTGTGGAATATGATCAGACACTTACGTAACCAAATGGCGCTTTTTCATTTTGGCATGCAGGAACAAAATTTGTACACGTAGTGTATACTGCTATATGCACGGGGTTGTCTTTACGCCAAAAAATTCACACAGAATACCTCACAGAACCGCAGTGTTTATGCTATCCTATCCTGACATTCCAATCCATTTTGGGGGAAAATAGTCCTCATGGTTGGTGCGCCACCACAAATGGGTGCCAGGTTTGGGCCAGTCTTTATAGTAAACCACGTCTCCCCCGGCCAACCACGCGCCCCACCAAGAAAAGGTACCCACTGACATTATGGTGTGGTTACAACTTCCTAAGAGAGCTAAACTCAGTATGGGGTCCTTGAATGGGTTGTATCGGATTCGTGGGTGCTGAATATTCTTTCTGCACCAAGACATATCATCAGACACTACAATAAACAGGATGTTTTTATAGATATTCTCAAAGTACCGTATGGCTTTGGTGTAGTAACTAGATGGCGCCACGGTATAACCCAAATGTTCATATACTACGCGCATGTCTTTTCCATACCGTGCATGAATTCCAATGTACGTTACTTTCTCCCCTTTGTTGTTCATCCCAATTTCTAGTAAGGCTGTGTCAAAAAAAGCATCAATTTGTTTGCGGAAATGTGCCTCCTTTCGGAAACGAAAATGTTGCCTCAGATCATCTTCGACATTTTGGAAATATTTCCAAGAACACAGGTAATAAAACAATTGCACTGATTGGCCCTTCTTGTACAATGTCTCCGTCCTGTTGTCATAAAAAGCGTATTTCTTCTCGTGGAATTTCACAACTTTAACACCAGGCGGTAAAGAGTGGCGAATATAATCCGGAATTCGAAACACTTCCCGTATCTGTATGCTTTCAATCACGACTGGAGTCATGTTGTTACGTTTTGCAATTCCATACATTGACGCAAACTGAAACATACGGTTACCCAAACCACCAGAAACCCCTGTCATGATGAAAGGACCTGTAGAATTAATCCAAGATCTTGTATCTTTTTTCCACGCTTCGCTCATGTCTGGGGAAACAAAATGGTGTCCTTCACGAACAAAGAACAACGCTGTAGGCCTATCATTTTTCAGGTGCGACTCGCCCGACTCGCAAACTTCCGTCACTGTGGGGTGGAAATCGTAAAAAGTTACAAATGTATTAGTGTACCACATCCATACTGCTACAGAAATTGCTCCAAAAATCACTAAACCCCTTACTGCACTCGCTGCAGTTGCCATACTGTTTTCATTTGCAGACTTGTACAGCTCTGTATACAGGTCTGTATACGATTCAAGGGCGGTAAGTGTCGCCACGGGCATTTTAGTACACAAGCCTACACATAGTATGTCAGTTATAGTCAACGTGAAATTGCTTTTTTATATTTGTGTGCAGGAATAAAGGATGTACGCCTAGTGTGTACAAGTGTGCAGCTTACAACGGCTGTACATGGAATGGTTCAATTTTCGCACCACTTCATTTCCCACGATTCATTATTTTTGTCCGCCTTTGACTGTACAAATTTCCTTTCCTTTTACGAAAGGAACTGTAAAAATAGAATCTTAGATCTGAAAACGTGTTTATGGGTCGTTTTTCTGAGGACGGATTCGGACATGGTATACTTGGGGATATTGGAAAATAAAAGTTTTGAAATCGCCGAGATTTTTTTTTCTTTTATTTGCTTTATAAAGGTCTTACGCTCATTTTGTGCTCAATATGCCTCAAGCTTACTAGTATATCGCCTCGTATAATATGGTAATGACTCTTATTTTTTCAATGAGGAGAAAGTAGGCTATCAGTGTAGCTCATCGGAGCCACAGAGTAAAACGATGCTTATGTCAACAACCATTCCTTTCTTTTCAGTATTTCAGGACAAGTTTTTTAAATTATTAAAAATACATATCTAAATTGCTTTTACTGAATAGTATGTAACTGTAAAGTAGTATCCTTTTCGTTTTGTTGCTACCATTCAGCAGGAATGTCCTAAGAATATATGACTTTGAAAAATACAGTATTTGTAAAATCCACTGTTTTCCCCGTTGAAAAGATCGAGCCATCATATTTCCTGACTATCTATGCAGTTGGTAAGTTTGTTGGCCTGGTCATGGGCGCTGCAGGCATTAGTGAATAATAAGCAGACATCGTTTATCGAGGGTCCCACTGGGTATTTACGTTACCCGTAAAAGTCACTTTTTATTTCCCATAATAAGTAAAATGTATTTAGCGAGGTTCGCGAAACACCCAATTCCCGTGACTCGCCAATGCAGCTTTTTAGTCCTTGTCCTTCGTGAAACAGAATGATTCGCGATTTTCTTCTCGCCGGACTCGCATTTATATAATATATGAATAGTTTTATTTACTGTGATTTGATTTTAATCCATTGTGCTGTGATCACTACCCCCTCCCATGGACCCTCTTAATAATACACTAGTCATGCACAGTCTATGTGAAATTGCAAGTGCCATATATATTGATATATAGGCCTAAAGAATGTACGACAAGTGTGCACAGGAATATGCATCCACCGTTGAATATTTCGTGTAGTTTGAATTTCCTGGCAAGTCGCATTCTAACGCACCTGTTCACTTGAATTGTTCTCCTTAATCAAATCTTGTATATCTTTAAACAAATCTTGTATGTTATTTCTGTTACTTTGATTAGCTGATAATAATAATAATTATTATTATTACATGAAGGTTGTCCCACTGTCGCTGAACTTTATTGTCACTTCCGGTACCAGTTGCGAGGGCACTGTAGTTATGCATTTAATTTAAAGCGGGTCTTATTTGTACAGAAACAAATAAAAATAGAAAAAATTGTGCTGTTATGTGTGGAGGGTACGATTAAAAGAATGAGGAGAGGGCACGAACTTTCGACAAGGCATCCTATTTAAGGTCGTAAGGAAAAAATGCTGGAAGGGATAAAATTATTCAACATGAACATGAAAATTTTGTCTTCGACCTCAGGTACCTAGGACATTAATCGTGACTTTTACAACTGTTACAGAAGGCTCATTTCCAAATGAAACTATCAGTCTACGTAGATCGATCTAACTGCACGAGGGCTCTTGCTGAATACAGTCAGATTAACAGAATAACATGCCTCCTCCTGGCGTCGAGGAGAATACAGAAAAGCTGGTGATAATACAAGTACGTTGGATACAAAGGGAGACGTGTGTATCTCCTTATCCGAGCCTACACCGAGTTGGATTGTTCCGTGTAGAACGACAGATTCATTGGGCATGAGTCTGATGTCCTTTGATGTAGAGTTGACATGTAATAAACCAGATGCTTGCAGTTTACTAACAAGCACGGAGAAAACACACAGTGGGCTCTGTCACAGGGTCCCTCGCTTCCTTAACCACCCCCCCCCACCCCATTTTGGCTCCTAGGTCAAACCTTCCTGTCACACTGCTAATGGCTTCCAGAGCTTTCATTGAACACTAATATCCATTAACTTATGTTCGTTTTTAAGTGAAACATTTCACTTAATTTATTTCAATGTTTATTTCTTTATACATAATTTCAGACCAGTCTCTAGTAAAAATTCAGCGTTTATGATGTTCAAACTCTTGATGGATACAGCATCTGAAAAAAATGAAAAGAATATTTAAAGTGAAGTTGCAAATTACATAGTGTAAATCAAATTATTCCCGTTTTCTTGAATATAGTAATTCTCACTCAAGTTAAAAACAAAAACTTATATCTGAAAGTTCGATAAATTTTGCCCATTGAAAAGATTGAGCAATTGCCATAATATTTTCACTGTACGATGTTGACAGGTAAAGTACTGCATTCACAAATTTTGTGGGTTCAACCATCATGAATTTTCACGCCAATCATTTTTCCTAAGCTAAAGTACATCCATCACTCTCTCTAAAAATCCACAACTAGCTACATCTATAACCTAAAAAAATAATGAACAGAATGAATGGTCTTCTACTTACCACTCTGACTCTCTTCCCCATGGCTGATGCCGGCAGATTTTTCCTGAACTTTGCCCTGACCGCTCCACTGTTGCCATGAGGCCGGGTCAC
Organism: Lingula anatina; assembly: GCF_051362555.1. NCBI lineage: Eukaryota > Metazoa > Brachiopoda > Lingulata > Lingulida > Lingulidae > Lingula > Lingula anatina. The sequence goes on along the minus strand of NC_141776.1, from coordinate 17,434,535 downwards.
TTTGCCCCAGATGACGCGGATACGACTGGCTTTATCATGGCCTGGGCAGGCAGACTTACTGTGGACAAAAACAAATGTTTTCATTTTACAAAAAGAACCTTGCACGTAAATGACTAAATCTTTAATGGTCTAGGACCTGTTAAAAAAACAAACGAGAACAGGAAAGGAACTTCAGCCCAAAAACTGGCAAGAAGAAGAATAAAACAAAAAACTTTTAGGCCTAAATTTTGGTAGTCTTTAACCCAAATTAATTCAGTGCCAATTTAATCAAAATTAATTTTATCTTTTTATAAGAAGCTATAACATTTTAGAACATTGCCAATGTTTTCAAACAATCTTTTACATTGCTGTTGCATTACTCCACAAGATTTGAACTACCAAATTCATAAATGGAGTTGTTCTCCAGTGCTCTCATATGGGGAAGTCCATTAAAAACCAACTCAGAAAGTGAAATGTCTGCACCGCTTCCTTGAAGGAAACTTACAGCGAGGCTACTGAATCTTCATCATTGTTGGTGACAGGTTAAAATTCTATATTTCTCCATTATACTGAATGCATTAAAAATTTGCATTTGGTAAATACATAAAATTCTTTACATGTGGGTTATATTAATAAAATTTACAATTCAGGTATCAATTAGGCAAATATGCATGATTCATTACCAGTATACTCATTTCCATTTGTCCAATAATTTGTCCAGTAAACAGATTCAACCAGACACTGATTTCAAAATTTAAACTGAAATTTACTAAAATACTGTCCTAAATATGTTGTATTTCAACAAAATCATTGGTAACTTAAACACTTTCAAAACAGCAACTTACTTTTTAGCCTTGTATACATAGCAGCACCTCTTGCCCAGGTAAAACTCTGTGGCTTTCTTTGTGGTCACCCCCTCCAGTTTCAGCAGAGATGTGTTCTCATGTTGATTACGAAGGCCACGCTTGTAACCAGTGAAGACTGCTTTAACGTAAAGCCTGGAAGCATTCAGCAAACTATGCAATGAAGAGGATTATTATCCTTATTAAGGGAATGCATATCACTCATTAAACTTGAATAAGTGATATATATATATATATATATATATATGTATATATATATATAAAAGTCTCAAGTGTTAACTTATACGTAAGGCCCACTGTGTTTTGTAGCGATTTGGGGTGAGTGCAGAAAAATCACCGACCAGACCAGGAATCGAACCCGGGACCCCTTGCTTACAGGGCGAGTGCTCTTACCTACTGAGCTACCTGGCCGGTTCTACCTGCATCTGGCACTACAGTTTCAACAAATTCTGTAAATGTATTTTAACTAAACTTAAAAAAGTTTCTTCAAAATTTCTGAAATAAAAAATAAGTTCATTTACCCATTTTCTTTCTTTTATTATTTTTTTTTCATTTACCTTTTCATTTATTTAAGTTTAAAGAGAAATGTGAACTTTCATATTCATGCTAATAATTTCAATGTGAACAAATGCTGGTGCTAACTAGCCATTGCCCCTTTCTTTACTGCAAGAAATTGTGAGACAAATTTTAGAATTTTTGACAGCCATAAACGTATGATAAAGTACACAATGGTAAAACACACCACCGTCGTTTAGCATCTACAACTGATAACAGAGCTGTTGTGGCATCAAAGAATGTGGCCGCGACAACAGATTTAAAAAGACAAAGGAACATTGACCCACAAAATGATGCATGGGCTTACCTTCCAGATTTCTTAGGAGGATTTTGCTTGGCTTCTTGGTCAGCCATGATCAGCGACTGAAATAAAAACAGAGTCGTGAGCCCTAATTTACCACACGAATACAACCACTCCACAGAAACACCTTACGGCGAATCCAAGTTTATCTTAAACAGCCCTCCACATCAATAGCCCACACTAACATTTAACAATAACAACATACCACTTTATTTTAATCAACTTTTATTTTTTATGAACAGAGCTTAATAAGTCAATAATTTAGGTTTATTTTCGTGGTTGTCGAACTTATTTCACGAGTACCTTTCCAAGATGGCCGGAAAAGGGCGAGCAGGGAATTGTGGGATAATAAATACTCTTTCCGTTCAAGACAAACCAAATTGTTTCAAAAGTAGATGTTACATTGAAAATTATATCCAACTTATTATACGATCTAAAATATCGAAGGATAAGATTATATTATTCTTACACACTTTCAAATTTTGGCAAATGTTGACATTTTAATGTAAGAGCATTTTGTTCAGCCTATCTTTCCGGATCGTATGGACCAGGGTGATGCGCACTTTGCTGCGCAGTAGCTGTGGTTACCACAGTAAACAACTTCATTGCTGGAAGAAGTTGCCGACATAAAATGTCTCCCTTTCTTTCGTAGTTTTTAAAGGTATGTATAAACTGAAATATTGTTTAAGTATCGAAAATGGAAAGGTGAAGTAGTATATATATAAAGTGACGATTTTGTATTCGAAATTATTTGTAAATATGTCATGTGCTGAGCACAAAATCCCAAGTCATTAATAAGGTCAATGAACGTTGGGTCGATGTCTCATGGATAAAAGATTGGGCATATATTTTGATTATGTTAGAATCATATTGTTCTAATTTTCAGTAGCATGTCCCATTCAAATCTACTGATATACATATCGTTAACTTACTCAAACGTCACTCCTGTTTCAGAGTCTAGATGTGAGAATGTTTCTAGAAAAATAATCTTTTTTTTTTTTCATTAAATTATTTATAAGAATGACATTTTGCTTGTATGTTACAGTGATAGCAGCACGATGTTGACAGGAGTGGATGCCATTCATGTCTCCACAGTGTTGGAGGACTGCGCTGATCAGCTGGCCATTTTGGGCAAAATTATGCCTGGGACCTATGAGAACAGGCCAGACGCTGACGAGGTAGGGATTTTAATTAAAATTATTGAATAATGTTCAGTTTATAATATTAATAATAATAATAATAATAATTATAATAAAGAACATATTCCTTTTTTTTGGCAGGGTGAGGTTCTTGAGACAGACATTTATAAAAATTAACATCATGATGTTTGTTAATATTTTTTCATGCTGGGATTCCATTAAGCCTTTTAAAATCATTTAAGTAACAGCAAATTTTATTTTAAGTGGTAAAATCAAAACATAGACTTCTAACAAATGATAATGTGTGAGTATGTAAAAATATATTACCAATTTTTTCTTTTAGTTTGTTCAAGAAGAAATAGGCCAGTTAGTTGAGGGTCAGAGACAGCTGGAGAGCAAGTATGAGAGTCTTATGTCAAAGAAACAAGATCTGAGGCAGGGGGATGTCAGGACCAAGAGCAATTTACAAAAGTGAGTGGGAGGAAGAGGTTCACATTTGGTAGCTTTCTGATTGATTTGATGTCTGGGATTTTCAAATTTTATTTTGTGACAAAAAAAAAAAAAAAAAAAAATGTTCCCCTCTACCCTGAGTTATAATATTCAGGAAATAATATGAAAACATGTTTTAATTGGTGCACAATTAAACCTTGAATGTACTTTAATATTTATGCTAAACAAACAATGAAAAATACTTTTCTGACATATTTATGTGAAACAAACAAGTTATAAAATACTTTTCTGAGACCATTATATTAGGCAATGAAGAGAGGCGATGTTGTAAAAAATTTACCATGATACCATGAAATCACTGTATAATGTGACAAACACTCCTCATCTCTAGAATGATGGACACAGATCGTGACATCCAGGCAACTGGAGGTGACCTCAAAAACAGCACCCACGTCTTTGGACGGAGTCTGAAGCAGAACCCACTCACTTCGGACAACATAACGAAGATCCAAGAGGACCGCGCCTTCCTCGAGAGGGTGGTGTGCAACACCTTGGCAGAAATTGAACACAGGGGGACTTACGAGTCATTGGTGTCCGCAGTGAGGGAGGAGCGAAACAGGAAGACAGGGCTTCAGGATACGATATTAAAGTAAGTAAAACCTGTTATTTGAGGTATAGGTTGTTTTTGCCTTTGTTGACTTGTTAGATAACTGATAAACCTATGGACAGATTTTTATAAAATGTTAAGGATAGGTAAGAAATGGACTAACTTAGAATTATATATATATATATATATATATATATATATATATATATATATATATATTTTAGTGTTGATCCAGAATAAATTAACTAATGATAAGAATTAAGCTGGTTTGACGAAGCTCTACACTCTCTGTGTACCCCTCTAGTTACCATCTTCTATTGTTTTCTGTGGAAGTGTTTTTCCACACTATGGTGAAATATTTTAGGGACTTGAAAAATACTTCTGGAAGAAGATAGATTTGTTTTTACAAAATTTAAAAAAAATTAAATTTCTTCTCTTTATTCAGGGAAGAGGAAGGCCGGCGTAAACTGAAAACCCTTCAAAAACAACTCGTTGATGTGAAGAAGGAAAAAGAAGTAGAGATTCAACACCGCAATGAGATGATCGCCCATCTCAAGGATCAGCTTCAGGAGATGAAGGCCAAAACCAACATGGAAGGGAAGTACATCCAGAAGTGTGCCCAGGTCTCCGTGGCACAGACCCTGAAGAGATGCACCATGGCTGAGAAAGGGATGAAGGACGAGCTAGAGGTGGGTTTGTGTGTGTGTGTGTGTGTGCGTGTGTGTGTGTGTGTGTGTGTGTGTGTATTAGAGAGAGAGAGAGAGAGAGAAAGGAGAGAGAAGTAGAGGTGAGTGACTGGACAAGTTGGTGTGTTTGAGAAAGGGTAGGCAGGGGGATGGGGGGAGATGACTGGTGGTTCAGACCCTGAGGAGATGTACCATGGCTGAGAAAGAGATGAAAGACAAACTAAAGTGGGTTTCTTGATATGTGAGAAATGGAGAGAGGGTTAGTGACTGGGCAAGTTATTTAGAGTGTGTGTGTGTGAGAGAGAGAGGGAGAGAGAGAGAGAGAAAAGGAGGGGGGTGACTTGACAGATTAGTTTCTTTATGCTGGTGGCCCAGTCACCAAATCAGTTACACAAAACACTAAATTCGGTAGAAATTATCCAAACGTTTCTTCCTTTCTTGGTATCCAGAGCTTGAGAAACAAAATTGATGAGGAGACGCGGGTGAATGCAGAGGTGGAGTCCTTCCTACAGACCCACCAGAAGATCCTGAGCCAGAAGGTGGAATACTGGATGGAGAAGTACGAGAAAGACGTGGACGACATGCAGATCAAACTGAAGGTGTTGGAAGATGCTGAGAAGAAAGATCTGGCTAGAATAGCAGAGCTGAAGAAATTGTAAGTTAATGAAGTTAAGGCAATTGTAGAAAAAGTTTGTAAAATGTTGCTCTTTTTTTGTTATGGTTACCATTATATAGATATATTAAAATGTCACATATCCAAAAATTAAGGAGATATTAGTATTATGGAAAGTGTAGCTGAATGGTCCATTTTGTTGAGGAAGTTGAAGGGGGGGGAGGTCACCCCCGCCTCTACCCCCCCCCCCCCCTTTCTCCTCCTCTTATTTCTGGTTAATAGAAAGGACGCCTGGCTTAAATTTGGTATTAAAAATTTTGTTCAATTTCAGATATGAAGAGTATGAACAGGTAGTTGTAGAGGACAGGATAGACAAGGAAAAAGCCAGAAGGAAGGCTCAACAAGAGGAAATTGAACTCAAGAATGCCACAAAGGTAAGCCTCTTGATGTGAAAACTGCAGTAAATGTGGAAAAATAAAGTTGAGATCAAATTTTTTCATACTCTTAGAGATCCAAATAATTTTTTTTTTTCATTTCTGAAATTTCTTAATTATGGCAGAAATTTATATAAAGGTTATAAAATTAATGTTGATTCTTTCATACTGTGTGTTTTTCTTTTCAGATTTTTTTAAACAAAAAATTAACAAAAATTAACATCTTTTTATCTTTAGCTACAAGCATGGTGGCGAGGTGTTATGGTTCGACGAGGTCTTGGTCCTTACAGTAAGAAAAAGAAGAAGGGAAAGAAAGGCAAAAAGTCTGGAAAGAAAAAGAAGAAGTAAACAATGAACCCTTTAGACAATGCTATATGCTGCGTGGTTGTTTCAGTATTACAAATCATTGTGAAAAAAAGTTTGTTGCAAGGGATGTAATAGGGTTTCAAGAAAAGAAAAAGATTCTAGTGAGTCAAACAGCAATAGCATGTATTTCAAACATATGAATGTTATCCCACCCCACCTCTCCAGAGAGATGGGGAAGGGAGGGGGAACCATTCCATTATTCCATTGTTATGGGAGGAAAAGGTTATTTTAAGGTGATGCAGGTGCACCCAAAAGGAGGAGACTTTTTTCCTTTTCTTGTATAAAACAAGTTTAATCTTTTTGTCATGTCAGTTGCTAAATACCGAGTGTGAACAGCATTTTCAGTTTCACAAACCCTCCCAAGTCTTCTACAGCTCCACATGCCCCAGTGTAATTATCCTATGGACAGAAGAAGGATGGGGGTGAGAACTGAAGGGAAAGTGGCTCCACCTGAAGCTGCATGTTATTTCTTTCATAACCCCAAATGCTTCTGACGTCGATTTCCAAGGCATAGATTTTCTAAATTGTCCAATCTTGAATTCAAGAGCAAATATCTGAATGTCCCTGTAAATCTTGACTTATGTAATCAGTATTCTTGGTAATTTTTAAATAAATATATTTTTATCAAATATTTCTAATTTGATTATGTGCAAGAAAGTGCATTCACAATATTATAAAATTTTCTAAGCATTATGAAATTAATTGTATGTGGTTTGATAAAGGAGACCAAGTATGACTAATTTCATTGTAAATGAAAGAGAAATTAATTATGTATTTTGAGGAAATCTGAAATGTCATAAAAGGGATCAGAAAAGATAAAACACAACTACTACACAGAGTATTAAAAAAATCTGAATTTCTTAACAAGAAAATGGCCGAAATGTACTGAATTTGAGAAGTGAAGAGATACAGGATTCTGGAGAAATAATACAAAATGATAATTTCAAGGCATTCTTAACAATTTTCTAGTCTTTATTGACCATCAATTTACAGTTTTTCAAACTCCAAAATAACCTTCAACATACAAATAAATTTTAAAAAATAAATTGTTTTGACTATAATTTTTCTTAACTTTGTTTAATCTGAGAGAATTTCTTTCCAATATTCTTTGGCATTAGAAATTAAGTTTTTGAGCAGGGAATAATGATTCCATTTCCTCAAAGAAAGCATAATGCCTTCAGAAATGAAGGATAATCTAAAAAAAAAAAAATTGGCAATCACAATCCAGTTTACTAGGTGCTTTCTCTTGAACAGCTTCCAAATACCATAAAACCCAATGAAAAAAAAAAAAAACTGTTATCTACACACATAGTACCTGTTACATTTTGTTGACTAGAACAAGTACAGTGAGCAACCTTTGAGATTCTTTGTGGAATGCAACTTAAATTACAAAATATAGACTAAGATTTCAGCCCGAAATATGACTTTTGAGAAACAGAGTCTTCAGAAATAAAGGATATGAAAAATACTTTCTTATAACACACCTGTACACTGAACAAACACATAACAATTTCCCATTGTAAGAAAAACAAAACAAAAAAAATTAAGTGCTGCTCAACAGTGCAATCTCAATCAAAGAGCACACAAATATTTATAAACCAATAACCAAAAATATAAGAGCAAAATCTTTTCAATTTAATCTAGCACTTAATCAGTTCTCTGAAATGAGCCATTATCTTTGTAGCTGTTTTTGTGCCAATAACATTAGCCATTCTGTTTATACACTTGAAGGAACTGAACAGGTTTCAGGCACCTTGACCGATAACTTGAAAATGATGAGCACCCAACTATTCACATTGACCATCCTCATTACCATGTTTGGATGAGCGCAGCAGGTCCTTTGCTTAAATGTTGTTAAGTTTAAACAAACTAATCAGTTAATTACATCTACCATTTGCAATACGATATGTTTATATGAGTGCAGTAGGTTTCTTGGTTGCTTAGGCTAATCAAATCATTCAGTTACTGACACATCTACCATCCTAAACCACACATCTGAAGGAGCGCAGCACATTGTGATAGCTACATGGCCCAAATGCGTACGGATGCCAGTTTTTCCCATACCGCCAAGTGATGTAACGCTCCATGAATCTGTTCAGCGACAGGCATGGGTCGGGTTCTATAGAGCACATCATCTGCTGCCTAAAGAATAAAAGATTATATAGAATAAAAATAAATAATTTTTAAAATGATCAACAAGCTTTAGTTTAAGGGCGTATTCCCATAGATTTTGGATTGATCTATCCCTGTGGGGAGTCTCACTAGATTACTGTCAGATATTCTGGCTTAAATGTCCATCCCGCCTACTACAAGTTGTAAGGGGGTAATTAACTTTCGTGCCCGCTCGGCTGACAGCTATTTAGCGTGAACCCCCAGGGAGTTAGGTTGATCTAGTTTGGATTGATCTAATCTCTGGGAATGGGGTCTAAGTCGGTGGCTCATTACTACATGACCAATACACAGAAACACAATTGTTTTTAGGCTTTAAAGTTTTAACATGCAAAAAATGCATAGTCACATAAAACTGAACTGAATAATAAAGACCTATACTGAATATGAAGTTCAAAATTTTAAAATAATAATGATAATAAATTAATAATAATAATAATAATAATAAATTTGTGGTACATTTTACCTTTTTCCTCTTTTGACAGCAAGGGCACCACTGAACCAATTGGTTCTCATATACTCGTCTATCTCTTCATCACTGTTTAAACCTAAAAATAAAAATACCTGCTGCTGTAAACAATGGTGAAAGTCTCTATATGACATGAAATAGAGAACTTGCCAAAAAGTATGTCTGAACATCTCCCTTAATTGACATGATTTTGAAAATCTATCCAACAGAAACTAAAATTACTATACATGTGCCTTGCCACAAAATTCTCTAAAGAGAACAACTGCATTGATTTCCAAACAAAATTTGGACAAAAGTATAAGATAAAAGCAAATTGAAAGGGGTGGGCACTATCTGAGCATAAGTTAGGATTACAAAGAGACTGTAGTCTGTACAGCAATGATTTTGTACACACCAAGCACAACCATGTTTTCTTCAAATGACTTCTCTGGGTCTAATGTGAGATGTCTCTGGATGGAGATTTTCTTGGCTGAACTGCCATCTGGTGGGGTGCAATCATCTGTAAAAAAAAAAAAAAAAAACTTTTTTAAAGTTTTATAAAAGAAATTTGCTCGAACAATTAAGAGTTAATTCTTCACGAGTTGCCTGTCTAAAATAGTAGAAAATCATATCAGAAGATTTTCAAATCTGATAGCACTGCTTTATAGAACAAACAAATAAATGTATACTAAATTAATCTCTTTGGAATTCCTCATCACATTTACACTTCTTACTTGTGTATATACCTGATCCAAACATTTCCGCCAGCATTCTTCCTGTGTTTTCCTCAAACAAGGGGCTGGGTTTTTCTTTCTTTGCATCACCTTCTCTGAAAACATTTTTTTCAAGTTCTGAATACAAAATTATTTCACAAAAAATAAAATAAATAAATAAATAAATAAATAAATATATAAAAATAAAAAATAATAAAAAAAGATAACTGGGAACTTATCTCTGTTATCAGAATGTCTATACCATTGCATTCTAAAAGAGCTACCCTTACGAAAATCCCCAATAGGACCACCTATAGGACTCTGTGGGACTCTATAGGAATCCAAAAAGACTACGGAATTCTATAAGAATTCTAGAGGACTCTTTGGGACTTAATGGGACAGCTTATGGAATTTCTATCTAGGAAATGTGTCCAAAAGGATCCTGTAGGGGTTTGGACCAATTTCCTATAGGACAAGCACCAAAAGGGTAAATACATGTTGTACTTACCTAATAATATTCACCACATAAAATGCTCTAGGATTACTCTCCCTTTTGTTGGTATGTGTCTTTAGTTTGGCATAAAACACATCAAATATGCTGCCTGCCACCAACTGATTGGAAAATCCAGAATCTTTAATGGTGTCGAGATGAATGAATAATTCTCTTTCAGGGAATTTCAATTTCTCTGGCTCTCTGAAATAAGATGCAGGCCAAGATAATGAAAAATATGTGTACATGGTGCTTTCATGCAACATGCTGTGTATATCTGTCAGCAAAATGAAAAGTTTGCAGCAAACTAACTTTAAATTTGCCACGAGCAAAATGCTGCAAATTTGCATGAGTACTTTAAGTTAGTGAATATACATGTATACTACCAGCACTTTTTTCTTTTGGCTTTACGAGAATTCATTTGTGTTGGCGTAAAAAAAAAAACAAAAAAAAAAAAAAAAAAAAAACAAACAAACTTACATGCAGTCATAAAGAGGATCGGTCGGTAGTAATTTACTAAGAAATCCAAAAGACTTCTTTGGTACAGCCCTGACAAGCTTCCCTACTGCCCGGTGTACTTTGAGATGGTTGTAAGCTGATGGGATATAGGGAATGTCGTCTGCTGCGTACTTGTGTAGCTTGTTTACATCCACTGGAATTCCCAATGTTGACATGTCTGGGACGTGACATACTGGAAAATTCATAGAAAAAGCAAATAAATAATCAATCAGGGGCAGATGGAAGCCACCTTCTGGGTCTTCCAGAGGATGGTCAAAATTTTTCAAGTTTAAATTGATGGGCATTGATTTTTTTCTGTTGGAAGATGGTTGAAAATGGAGAATGGATGAACAAAGATAATTTGGAAGACTGTCAAAAAATATCTGAATCTGCCCCTGTCTCAAGTCCAGAGTTAACTTAGATAAAACTTTTTCTCTACTTTGATCGTCAGCCCACCTCCTTCTTCTGTTGTCCAGGAACACACCAGTAAACCCATATCATAAGATTCAAGTTTTATCACACTGCCGCCATGGGACACTGTGCCGAGACTTTTGGCGGCCAATCTATGACTGCCAAGGTACAGCAGGGTAATGGGAGAGGAAGCTGGGCGGCCATCTTGTTGACCTCGGCAGACAATAAACTGAAATTGATGACAATTTCTTCCAAAAGCAGTTTTCCAAAACAGGTAAAACACAAAAGCATGTCTGTATGGGATTCTTATCACCTTAAAAATCATTGATTATTTAATAAGAAACAAATGTCCAAAAAATTTTGTTTAATTCTAGCTAAATAAAGCTGTCCAAGTTTAGGGCTCATTCCCATAGGCATCAGTGGTCTACTTAGATTGATCCAACTCTGCAGGGATTCTTGCTAAATGCAATCAGATTAACAGGTTAACATGCCTCCTCTTGACGTTGATTAGAACACAGAAAAGCTGGTGATTATACAAGTACATTGGAAACAAGAGGCGTATTAACCTGTTAAACATAACTATTAACACAATATTAACATATTTAAATGTGACAGGAGTACTTAGGGACCATTCCCAGACCTTATCGTACTAACTGTGGATCAATCTATCTCCAAGGGGATTCTCGCTAGATTGGAATCATCTTAAGCAGCTTAGATGTCTGTCACACCTACTGATGCTGCTGGGATGATTAATTATCATTTAGGAGCCTCATTAGGCATGCCAGACATCTAAGCCACTTAAGCAAGAAACCCCTCGGAGATGGATCAATCCTGTTAGATCGATCTAGGTATGGGAAACCCAGTCTTAATTTTTGGAGACAATCTTCTGTTACCTTGCTACGGGAGAAAGGGCTGGGAACAGTGTCATGGAGATAGCATCTTGAGAGCCCGAACCTGAAAATATACGACTTCCTACAATGTATTTCAAATTGACCTATCCTTGTTCATCATTTAACTGCTGTAGCAATAAAGACAGGGATAAAAACATTGGTGGTACTCTAAATTTAACTAAAACGATCAACACCGCATGTATATATAAGTATTACAGTATAAGGATGTAATCCATGCAAGAGAAAAGCGGCTTTTCTGCACTCTATTCTTTCTGTCTCCCTCTTTCTAACTACCCCCTCCCCCACTTTCTCATCCCCCCCCCCCGCCCCCCCCCCCCCCTTTTTTTTTTTATCTTACCTGTCTGCAAAGTGATAATATGGTTTCTCATTAACTGCACTGGGAATGCCATCAACATATGCATTGGACGGGTATGCTATCTGGAGAGTAAAATTTTAATTATCTATAAAGTTCACTATGTGTTCGTTAAAAATAATTTTACAGATAACAAATTAAAATGCTTATGTTAGAGAATCCAATTAAAATGATTATGCATAAAATAATATGTTAAAAGAAAAATATATAAATGCTCAGCAGTTGAAATGAATATAAATACATGTACATATGCTTGATAGCAAAGACTTGAGAATGGTTAACTCAAAGGACTGAGATGTTTTAGAGGCCATTCAGAATGAGAAGAGCTGAGTGCTAGCTGGTCCATGGCCTAAATATGGCAGACCTACATGAAAGGAAGACCGCTTAATCCTGTAATGGTCTTAATCCTCTTTCATGCCTCCCCACGAGTCGTCCCTGCAGGGGCACAGTCATTAAATCTCGGCTCAATTCGACCGGTCATGATGACACGTGGGGAGGCGTGCCAGATAAAGTCGCCTGACAATTTTTTAAAAGTTTGTTAACAGTTAAGTACCTTGAAATTTCAGGTTTTATAAAAATGAGCTGTTTCAATCTCAACTTAACACGTACAATATTGCCCTGTACACACCTTGAAATTTTCCTTCTTAGTGTTTGTGTACTTGCAGAGGTCACTCAAACTGTCCACCTCCAGAAATCCTATGCTGTTGGTATAGTAGAGAACCTGAGAAGGCAACAGCCATGAAAATTAGACCAAATTAAGCAATGGAGGCTGGTGGGGGTGGGGGTGGGGGGGGGTCAGGTACAAATTGCCTCACCATTGCATTAGAATATCTCTTTCTACCTCCCCCCAAAATATTAACAACAACCATAATAAATAAATAAATAAATAAATGCAATAAAAATAAAATTTTCAAAATTCAATAAAGCAGTGGAGACAAAAGCAAACCATTTCACCCCCTGCCAATCTCTGTAATTACCTCATTATCAATGACACTGTCATCAGCCTGCATGTTAGCCTTAATGGCTGCACCAAGTTTTAACATGCCTAGTCTCCTTGCTGTAGCATCAGTGTACTGCCCTAGAAAAATACGCATACACTATCTATTTCCATGCATTTTTATTAATCAATGTTCAAGATTGAAGCCTTTATTTTTTTATGAGATAATACCAATACGCTATCTATTATTGACATTCTTAATGCAGCCAGGGTTTTTTCATATACTATGTCATTCATTCCAACAAACTGTATATATATATATATAAATATATATATATATATATAATGGTTTTTTTTACTATTGGCATATGCTTTTTCTTAACAAGGGAATGGGGAGAGGGGGGGGGGGGGGTAAATTCCCAAAACCTTAAAATGTTGTGTGTTAAAAAAGGGCTTATACACTCAAGACAATATGTGCATAGTGTAACTATGCTTGCTTTTTTCATCCTAAATGTATCCATAAAATATGTCCTAGCGTGAATTTACTGAGCCCTCAGGTGTATTCAGTTTGGGAATTCATCCCCCTCATGCATTCATAGTCTAATAAAAATAGTAAATACATCTACCTGGCACTGAGCAGAGTAACTGAACACATGGAGACAGCCCAGAGAAGTCCACTCCATTCAAGATAGGGTACGGATTGCCATTTAAGTTGGACAACATGCAGCAGAGGTCTGCAGAAAACGGGTGCTTCTCCACTGAAATATAGGTCAAGGTCAAATGTCAAGGTTACAGGTTTGTACACGTTTTATATTTTAGAGACAGACAACAACAGACTGGAGCAATCCATTCTATTTGGTACGGTAAAAATGTCTGTTTAATTAGGATAAAATACAAAGACAATTGCATGTCCAATGAAATATAGGTCAGGGTCAGCGCATAAAAACTATTGTAAGAATCAAAGTCAGGATTAGATCTCTGTTCAAACTGAATCACATCTGACTGAAAATTGCACAAAACTGCCATTCTACTGACATACAGCTCAAGATCAGAGCATGAAATACAAAGTAAAAGTTCATTTAAATCCAGGTCAGGTGCAAGGCATATATATACATATACTTATGCCTTAATTGTATTCCTTTTTGAACAATATCTCTCTTTTTTATATGAAAAAATTAAACTATTTTACTGAATGAAATTTTGATAACTGCATCATAACCATGACAACTAAACCATGCTTTAAAACTCTCCAAAACAAACAAACAAAAAAAAAAAAATGGTCAAGGTCAGACATACTTTCCAGTCTCATCTCATCTCCTGATGCCCTCATGGCTTCCTCTCTTATGGGAAGGTCAACATACCAGCCAAAGGTCAACATGTCCTCATCCATCTCCGGGTCAAAACAGCCGCTGGGTATGATGATACGCATATGCCAAGCATATCTAAAAACAGAATTGTTACAAGGATATACAGGGGCTACCAGATACCTTACCAATATAAAAAAAAAAACAGATAAAAAAAACAGTAAAAAAATGTAAAAAATTGAATTGATCATGCTTTGTATATAATCAATATTATCTTTGCCAACAACTGCAATCCCTATGTGTGTTGGAGTAAAAAAACAAAGCATACAGCAAAAAAAAAAAAAAAATGCCACCTACCTAAGCAACATGAACTTGGCAGAAAGCTTAGAGCTCTGTGACGGATGTACCATTGCTACCTCCCTAATCTCCTCACAGTGACACTTCACATCACTAAGGCCTCCTTGCTGGTCATGTTCATCTGGGGGAGAAACCAGGGGAAATTTCATCATAAATATTTTCTTCAGTCAACCTATATATTAAGGTTTATCTTCACCATTTGAAGGAAAAAATACCACGCCAGCATGTGCATCCTTAACTTCAAGTCCTATAAGATCTCTTTCCTTATTACTTCCCTATACTCAAAGTCTTCAATAATTGTGCTAGATGATAATTCTTTACAAGTACTGCCAATTGCAGCAAGATGTTCTTTTGCTTCTCTAACACATTCACTTCAAAAGGGAGGGTTACAAAGGGGTTACCTTGGGCATTAGTTTACTGGCCACTACAGGATTCTGGCTATTCAGCAGTACAACTTACCATAATTAATTTATTTGCTTACTATATTTCCAACAAAATAGATCAATATCACTTCCATGAACAAGTAATTTAGTAATACATGAACAAAATAAAAATGAAAAAAAAAAAAGAAAGAAACAGGGTTCATGACAGAAAATACTTTTGATGTTGCTAGTAGAAATAAGACTTCAAGAGAAAAAAAAGTGTGTGTGTGTGTGTGTGTGTGTGTGTGTGTGTGTGTGTGTGTGTGGGTGGGGGGGGGGGCAGTAAAAAAAACAGGAGTTTGAAATTTGTGTGCAATTACCATAATCTTGTCTGTGAGTAGGACAGTCCTTCACAGTCTGGAAGAAGGCTTTGTCACCACGACCAGATGCCTGAAAAAAATTAATTAATAAATAAATAATTTTAAATATCATTTATTTGTTTCATATAAAGAAATAAATAATATATAGTCAAAACAAATTCCAAATGCAGATTTCATTTTTTTTTGCACTATTTTTACCACTGATTTATTTCAAAATGTTTTACTGGATTTAAGAAATAAGTTATTATCACTGAAAAGTTTATCATTATAAAATAGGTGTGAATTAATGCTCAAACAAGGAAGAGGCCACACATGGCCAGAGGGTCTGCCAAAGTAATTTCCAGAACATAAAGGTGCTGACACTGACTAGTTGACAAGTTCTGAAGCTGCACCCTAATGTTATGAAAAAACAACTTAATTAAGTCCATGTACAAATATAATAGTCTTGTTATGAGCATAATTGTTTTTTTTTAAATTAAAATCATGGGGAATCATTATATTTCAAAGCAAGCCATTACATAATCTTAATAAACAATAAAAGGTGCGAGTGCACTATTTCAAATATCCATTAAGTTAAACATACACTAGGACAAATTATCATCAGTCCCACATCTCTGGGAAAGTAGTCCGTGTATTTGCCAAAATCGGTCAACTTCTGGTCATCCACTATGAGGGCCAAGAGAAGCCCCTCTAAAAGGACAATGTCCGAGAAATCCAGGTATTCTGTGGCAGAGTTCTTCAGATGAGGAGGGAGCCATATTCTAAAATGGAAGACAATCTGTTCAAAATCTGTTATTTTTTTTATCTCTTAGTTAAACAAAACATAAAAATAAATAAATAAATGATTATTTTAAATAAAATTTAGGGTACTCTGCAAACAATTATGAAATATTTATGTTAAAGACATGGAAGGGGTGGCATGTACTGAAATGCAAATATTATTGTGAGAATGCTTTGTATTATTCATAAAAGCTGGACAAACTTAATACAATCACATTCCAAATCAGTATTTTTTTCATTAACAAAGGTAAGCAGAAAATATACAATGGCATCTACTAGTTGAATTCAGCTTTATGCTTTATATTATAAGTAACTGGAATTCAAATATCTAAATGAAGTGTTGAGAATGAAATAATTATGAATCAATGTTTGAAACTGGTGAGTAATGTCAACATGACATAGTGTACATGCCTCTGCTATGTTTTTTGTCTTGGGTAAATTTTTTTTCAAACAACTCGAAACATTATCTGCAAATGAACATATTACATAAAAATCAAAAACAGGAAATGTCTTTCTGTCAAATGTTAAATGTGAAAAAAATCACAAATTTTCTCAAAATCTACCTAGGGTAAAAGCTAGATTTGATTTCAGACAACTAAATGCTATCTGAAAATGAACATATTATATAAAAAGCAAAAACAGGAAATGTCCATTCGACAAATGTCATTTGTTTAAAGTGGCATAAGGAGATTTACACATTATGCCAGGTTCTGGGTAAAAATAAGATTTGCTTTCTAACAACTCTAAATGCTATTTCTAAATGAACATATTATATGAAAAGCAAAAAACAGGAAATGTCCTTTTGTCAAATGTTAAAAGTGCCAAAGAAGTATTACCACCTTTTGCTCGATTCCGTCTTGGCTAAAAGTTAAAATTTATTCTCAGACAACTCTAAATGTTATTTGCAAATGAACACATATTTCATGAAAAGCAAAAACGGGAAATACTTTTTTTTTTGTCAAATTTTAAAGGCGGGGTGACTGATATACAAGTGATGGCCCAGGTTCTGCCTTGGGTGAAAACTAGATTTGTTTTCAAACCAATCAAAATGCTATTCTGAAATTAATCACATAATAACTGTATGTATAATAGCACAAAAGGAGCAAACGCAGGAAATGTCATTTTGTCAAATGTTCTAGGTGGGGAGTTTCGCACATTTTAAAAAAGAAGGATGAACATGTTCTAAAATAATAGTACTATTGCTGAATTCAACATAAAAGTCAATTCTAGGATTTTTTACAGCAAGAAAGGAGTGCCCTTGGAACACCCACAAGCATTTAACTTTTACATGTGTCGAAGTTTAATAACATTTTTGTGGTAGAATTGCCTTAAATCCACTAAAAATTCTTCGTATTCTAGGAAATGTAACATCCTCAGTTTTTTGTCTTAATTGTTCCTTCAAATCAACCAGTTATGTTCCTGTTGACAAAAATGTTTCTGGTTTCTTCCTACATCCTTTCTGGATTTGATTATAAAAAGAGATTTTCAAGTGCCTTTTTCCTAATATTTTACATTTTCAAGATTACTTACAATAATCATTTTCATCACCAACATTGTTTTAATAGGTTACCTTGCCCATGTCTCTGTTTGGTAGTGAACAAGACATTTCAAGAATCTTTTCACAGATTTAGATGGAACTTCCAGGATACATGTATGCAGGAGGGAAAAATTACAATTTGAACCTAATCTGTGTGTCCTAAATTTTTTTTTTTCAAAAAAAATTACTTAATTCATTTTCATGTACATTTTGCTGATAAATGCTGATAAAGGACTATGCTTTCTGATCTTTCGATAAGTATTAGGTCCTCAAAAACATGTTAAAATGCGTTCACATATAATGTCTGAAAGCAGAACAAACAAGTAACACCTTGGGACGCAATTTTGCTCTAATTAACTGTCCCAAATCAGCAACAACGGACAAAACGCAAAACCTAATGTAACCAAACACAAACAAATGGATCTCCTAGCAAGTTCTACAGGGTTATAATGGCCACAGTATGTAAGCAAGGGCCTTGGCGGGCACCCCAGTAGACAGCTAAATGTAAAATCAATACTTCTGACCAATCATATGCCTGTAAAGCCATCAACTAGATAACATTTTCGTTGCCTTAATTAGGTCAGTTAACTGCTCATGTTTGCCCGGATGGTGCTTATACACCATTATAGGATCTTGCAGTGTCTGCCATGAATTCTAAAGAGATGTTGGCGACAGTATGAAGGAGGCTTTTTGACCTGCAATCCACAGTTCAACTTACAGCTTGTTTGTATGTATGTACATGTATGTGTGGAAGGGGATTGGGTTGTTCGTAAGGCAACTTAAGTACATCTAGTACTGTATGCTCTGTGCTGAACACGAAATGCAGTTTACAAAATTTACTTAAAATTTAGTCTATTATCAAATCTGGCGTGTGTGGGTTTGGAAGTTTGGGATTCAAATGTTTGGAAATTTGGATTGCCCTCACGCCCATATAGCAGCAATTTCAAAGGGTTCCTTTTTTCAGAAAAAAAGGACATTTTTACCCCCTGAATTGACTCAAAATGATATCAAAAAAAATTACCAGTAGGGCAAATTGTGATTCTGAGCAGGCTTTTTCTGACAAAAAGGGCAGCTTGTTCTTTTGAAACTTTTACCCTCTGAGCACCCTCCCCCCCCCCTTTTAACCTGACCCACCAATTTCAATCATTTACACAAATTCCTTTAAAACTTAAAACTTTAAAACTATTGGCATGTATCCTATCTATACTATCTCATGAAAATACTCCTATTAGATGCAGCAGCGTGTTAATGTATAATGATAAAATATCCCGTTATTCCACATTTCTTGAAAAAAGAGCACCTGTTACTTCTTAACAACTTTTAACCTCAAATGTCAGATTTAAGCTCATTTGTAGGCTACTAGAGTGTTTAGAAAACAGATATAAATCTACAGTTTTCTGGGAAACACTTTGTTGACTAAAACAAAGAATTGCAAAACAAAATGTATAAATTTAAGGCACTTCTGGACTGGGGGTGGGGGTGGGGGGTGGGGGGGGGGGGTGGGGGGCAAGTGGCATGTGCACTCCAGATAATAATAATAACAATAAAGTGTCAATATAAAAATAAAAGCAATTTTGTCGTTCCTGTATCCTACATATTACAGAAAAGTTATCTTTGTCTTATGTTGTATAATTGTCAAGTGAACAGAAGCAAGCATGTTTACAATTGTGCACCCCCCCCCCCCACCGCCTTAATCAATCAGCTAGTATTGAGTTTGTTTATACTATTATCATTCTTCTTTTTAGATGTAAATAAAATAACTAACAAATATAAGTGCACGCCTATGTTTCATAATATACATAATAAATAATAATAATTAATAAATAATATATAATAAATATTATAACATAAATCGAATCAGGCTATTTTAAACTTGGATTTTATTTTAGTCCTATGAGTCACATCACGACCAATTTTTAATTATTGTACTGCAGGTAGCACAATCACTTAAAACTGTAACTAGCATATTAGGGCTTTAGGCCCATGGTATTTCAGAGTTACACATCGTCATATATCAATGTGTGAAAAATGAAAAATTCACAAAAAAAACCCACATAACTTCAAGACAAATGATCCAATAAAGCTGCCATTCAAACTTGGCCTTTATTGTAGTGCCACAAATCACTCTAGTGACTTAATTTGAAGATTGTAAGTCACATGGTTTTTCCATATGATGTGTTAACAGTGAAAAGTGCACAGCACCAACAAAATTGCCGACGAGGACAGATGACAGTGCACATGATGGTTAAATGCACAGACACCGTGGAAATCAAAGTCTCAGGTTAATTTTCAGTTGCCTTTATACGTGTAGCCACAAAGGTTCACTGCCTGGGCTCAATATATTTCTATTAGTATCAAGGGCCTTGAAAACCAACAGCAAAAAATTGGACCATATTTTCCCTTCGTCTAGCCTAGATGGCTGTTTTGACATTTTTATCCTGAGAAAAACCTGGCGCTGATAAATACTGAAAGCAAACACATTCTTAGTGGGGTGATGGTAATTTGTGGTCAGAGTCTAAAAATGTGGAAGCAATCTTACATTATGTTTAATGAAAATTAAAATGTCAATATTTTTAATCAGGGGCGGATTTAGGCCGTCTTCTGGGTCTTCCGGAAGACGGTCAGATTTTCAAGTTTACATTGACGGGTATCCAATTTTTCATTTTGGAAGAAGGTCAAAATTAGAGGATAATCAACAAAGATAATTTGGAAGACTGTCAGAAAATAGCTCTGGGTCTGCCCCTGTTAATTGCCTTTTTTTAAAACTTTCCACTAACTAGAGGATCAGAGAGGCGATACCGCCTCCGGATATTGTACCACCAGCTGGAGTAAGCGCATTTGTATGGAACCCCCCCCCCCCAAAAAAAAAAAGGGCCACCATCACCAGTCTTGTGCTTGACAAGCTCTATAAAATGCAATCAACAAGAGTTCTCAAAATATGCCAAAAAATATGAATAAAAATGTTACAATCAAGCAGATTTTCGAACTGACCTGCATTTTCCTACCATTGATCACTCCTGTGATTCTCTAGACAAAAGGCCTATTGGTTTTCCTTAAAGATGCATACAAAGTCAATTTTTTGTCACAAAAACCAACCAAATGCCAGCATATAGTTTCAAGTAGTATAACTAAGAGAATTACCAAAAGGCATTGTTTAATTTTACCCGAAAATGATGTTTGAATGGATTTTGCTGCTAGCATTCTATGCTGTATGTCAATAGGGCAGAAAAGTAGGTCACGAAAGTGGGTTAAATTTACAACCAAAAATTTAAAGAAAGGAGCAGTCTAAAGCTCTTTTACGGCTGATCGAGTGATATATTCAGTTTATCCCTTGGCATGGCGAATTTATTTGAGTCGTATAAGAAACTAGTAGAAGTGGTTTACATGTGTTAATGGGAATCCCCTCTCCACCGATGCTCGGTTCGTATGTACCTTTAAAATGTGTTGTCAGTGGTGCATATATGCTGACAAAAGAGAAAACCTAGGGGCAACACCGGGCACATCTCTGTTAGTTTTGAAGATATGAGGAGCAAGAAAATATGCAAAGCTCAGTTCATGGTGAAAAAGTAAGTCAAAGTCAATTTCAACATCATAGTATATGAATTTCTATTCAAATTCAATAGTAACCATGGGCATTTCTTTTCAAGTTTTGCAGATTTAAAGGCCAGGAAACATGCAAAAAGCAGTTCATCATAAAAATTAGGTCAAAGGCCAATTTCAAGGTCACAGTTAGATTGCCAGTGTATTACTTCCAATTCAAGTTCAATAGTAACTATGGACCTTTCTCTGTCAGTTTTGGAGATAAAAGGGAATGGAAATTTGCAAAGTTCAGTTCATGGTAAAAAGTAGGTCCAAGATTAACTTTAAGGTCACAGTAAATTGCCAGTATATGACTTCCTATTCAAGTTCAATAGTAACTATGGGCATATCTTTGCCAGTTTTGGAAATAAAAGGGAACCAAAATTTGCAAAGTTCAGTTTATGGTGTAAAGTAGGTCAAAGGTCAATTTCATGGTCACAGATAAATTGCCAGTATGTGACTTCCTATTCAACTTCAATAGTAACTATAGACCTATCTCTGCCAGTTTTGGAAATAAAAGGGAACCAAAATTTGCAAAGTTCAATTCATGATGAAAATTAGGTCAAAGTTCAATTTAAAGTCACAATAAGATTGCCAGTATATGACTTCCTATTCAAGTTCAATAGAAACTATGGACCTATCTCTGCCAGTTTTGGAGATAAAAGGGAACAAAATTTTGCAAAGTTCAATTCATGGTAAAAAGTAGGTCAAAGGTCAATTTTAAGGTCACAGTAAATTGCCAGTATGTGACTTCCTATTCAACTTTAATAGTAACTATGGACATATCTCTGCCAGTTTTAGAGAGAAAAGGGAACCAAAATTTGCAAAGTTCAGTTCATGGTGTAAAGGAGGTCAGAGGTCAATTTCAAGGACACAGTTAGATTGCCAGTATATGACTTCCTATTGAAGTTCAATAGTAACTAATGGCGTATCTCTGCCAGTTTTCAAGATATAAGGGAGAGAAAATTTGCAAAGTTCAGTTCATGGTGAAAAGTAGGTCGAGGTCAATTTTAAGGTCACAATAAGATTGCCAGTATATGACTTCCTACTCAAGTTCAACAGTAGCTATGGGCGTATCTTTGCCAGTTTAAGAGATATAAGGGCTAGAAAATTTGCAAAGTTCAGTTCATGGTGTAAAGTAGGTCAGAGGTCAATTTCAGGATCACAGTTAGATTGCCAGTATATGACTTCCTATTCAAGTTCAACAGTAACTATGGGCATATCTTTGCTAGTTTTGGAGATATAAAAATCAGAAAACTTGCAAAGTGCAGTTCATCATGAAAGGTAGGTCAAAGGTCAATTTCAAGGTCAGTTAGATTACCAGTATATGACTTCCTATTCAAGTTCAATAGTAACTATGGGCGTATCTCTGCTAATTTTGTAGTATTTCACATTTTATTTTCACCACGAAATATTGGATGTTGAACTGTCGATATAGTACAATGCCTAAGCCATATCAAAAACAAAAAACGGACACCACCTTCAGTGTTGCGCTTGACAAGCTCTACAAAATGCAAAAAAACAAGAGGTCTCTGGCATTAACAGTTCCAGAATTTGAGAGAGTTTTCAGTTTTGGCATCTAATGGCCGCTACTCCCGTGAAAATGCACCGATTGACCCCAAACTCACGAAGATGAAAGAAGACCCTAAGTGTAACACCTGTCCATAATATTATAAGTTAGATCTGTGAAGTTTCTGAAAATCGGCATAAAATAATAATTTTTTTGCAAAAAATTCCCATTTTTAAAAAATTTTGGCCCGTTTGACCTTGAAATAAAGGTCAAAGGTCAAATCCAAGGGCATATTTGAAATCTCCACATGTGACTTTCGGTCAGCCATCTATAGAAATTTTTCACATAATTCCTTCGGTATGGGAGATATTTAGCATTGAATTTTCAAAAATTTTGACAAGGGTGCGTTATAACGAGTGCCACGCCCAGGCCAATGCACCGACTGAGACAAAAAAACCAGGGGGTTCAAGTTGAGATTATATGTGACCAAAATCCAAGAGATGGGGACACAGGTCCTTGCGGTCTAGGAGGAGAAGCGGTAACGGTGACTTGTATCCCACGCCATCCTGCGGAGCCGCAGGAGCCGGCGGAGCTGTACGAGACGGGTCGGGACTAAAACCATGAGTACCGCCAGCGTACACGCTGGTGGTACTAATAACATATATAAGGAGAGCCCATACTTCATTTGACTCTGAAAATGCTGGAAAAGGCAGTCCTTTCAACGAAAGTCAAAGTATTAAAAAAAACTGCTGACTTCCATTATGTGTATTTTTTCTTAAATTTCTGTTGAGTTGAACATTCAACTTACAGGTGGGCAGCCATTAAAAGGACCAGCTTAAACACAAAAAAGGTAAACTTAAACGTAACTGTTATACTTCATCCCCCATTTACATAATAAACAGAAATAATGACACAATGGCTATTGCACTAAATGACCTGGTAAAAAGAGTAAATATTACTAATTGCAGTCTTTAAAATAAGTGCACTACTTTTGATTTATTCTTAATTGTTTTAAACTTAAAAGTTTAAAATTTTAGTTATATTTTTTCTTTTTTAAAAAAATGTTTTTAAAACCAGCTCTCCTGGGATTCGGTATCGGTCTATTGGGATCTTGAGTGAACCCACCTTTTAATCCATTGATTGGCGTCAGGTGGACAGCGCCATTTTAAGCACCAGCAGTCAGTAACAACTAGGAAAATATATTGAACTGGTTCATTCTTTTCTTCACGTATACGCTTTAGACGTGGTGCGCCAGCACTTTAATTTAGTAGTAGTTTGCCTGCATTTTTGCCTATCCGCACCTCAAGCCTTGTTTCTCAATGGTTTTCCTTTTTTTGACCACTCATTAGATCAACCAATCAATAAACGGCTTTCATAATCTACATTATTAATCCAAATGGTTGCCAACAAAAAGTGATTTTATCCTTATATTTAATCCAAAATTACCTAAATTAATAAAACTCGTGTGTCATAGAAGTCTGGTTTGTCTTGTGACCTCATATTTAATGGTAAGGATGATTCATTTATAAGACAAAGAACAATTTTCCCAGAACAAAAGATCTTTCTAAAAGATCTCTGGATCAACATCAATCACTGATGGCCTTTCCCAGAAACTGTACCAGTTGAAAGTTAAAGACAGTAAATCCATACCCCTAATAAACAGTTCATCCAAGAAAAATAGGCTTTGATGCTTAAACCTTCTCTAATTCTACAATGTATTTGACAGTCATTAAGAGGTGGCAAAATTAATTTAGACTAAGCTCTATTTTTCATTAAATCTATTATAATTATATAAAGATTTATTACCTCAATTAGACGACTCATGTCTTGAATTTCAAATGTGGAAATAGAATCTTGACCTTTCTTAAACAACAATATGATATAAAAAAACCCTAAACATTCCTGTAAAATATTACTTGGGGATTATGCACACACTGCTAATACAAACAAACAAACAAGCATCCTCTGGTACAGCATCTTCTGCTGCTTATTGGAAAAAAACTAATGTAAGCAGAATGCTTCATTTTTTCTCCAAGACTTCGCTACAGAAGTTCAAGCACCATTGTACTCCCATACCAATTTCAGCCCTGTGATTAAAGAATCTTTTTATGCAACTATCAAAACTACACATTAAAATCCTTACTTAACACATGAAGTCATCAATAATAACTTGAATACAAGAGATTAAGGCAGTAAAGAACTACAGTGTACATTCACCTTAATCCATGACATTATAACCTATAAAAATGCCTAATCTTCAAATACTACCACAATGTACTTCCAGAAACACATCGTAAATATCATGCATTTATTTTGTACACAATTCTGCACCCACATAAGGTTGTTATAATCAGAATCAACCAGACTTAAAATAAAAAAAAAATTGAAATGTATCCAGGAAGGTCAGGAAAACCACACCTACAGTCACGTTTACAACGTACGTTCGCAACTAAATACATTCGCTGGGTGGGTTCACATAACTGCACAATACGAATGGTTCTGAATCAATATAAAATCTCTTGATTTTGACAATGTAAGAAGACTTTGGTTCAAGAGTGTTGGTTTTTTAGTGTAAAATTGGTTATCCAACCAACAGCAAATTGTGTTTCATGTTATTGAACCAAAATTTTATGACTGTTAGGTCTTCTTTGTGGTATTTACTCTCTTTACTTTTAATCAATTTTGGATATTGTCAAGTACAATTTTCATTTACTTGTTTGTCTCAATGATAATGATGTTGGCTGTTTCACTACCTTCCAGTAAAGTTAAATATCTTCTGTAAGTATGAAGACAAAGAACAAGTTTGCCTTTGGTATTACTATACTCACTTATTTTCATTAAAAATAATTCAATTACTGGTATAAAGACGTACCATACAGAACAAAACCATGAATATCTCAATAAGAATTTATATTGATGGTGGGTTTGTTGAGTGCAGCCGACCTTTACAAGGTTCTCTTACATGTATTTGGACCAAATTGTCAGACATTTAAACAATGAAACTTTCGGATTGCTTGCTCTAAACAATGTGTCAGGAAGCACAATCAGTTAATTAATTTCCAATAAATAACTGCAATTGAACATTGATTAACACAGATCCGAGACAATCAATAAAGATTATATGTGTATTCTGGAAGCTTTCTGCACTCACACATATATAACTGATGATATCTTACGTGGCCATGTACATGTAGTGCTCCAAAGTGAAGAATTAATAAAACGCCAATACAGCTATTAGCGGCCAGCCAGTGTGAACGCCACATGCACAAACCATGCTTCACTCCATACAAACTATAAAATTGACCTCAACTCTATTATTTCTTCCAAGCAACAAATCAAGGCTCGGCTTGTTGGAGAGACCATCAATCTCCCCGTGACCCGCTAAGACATTCCTGTAATTAACGTCCATTGACTTCCAAATTGCGTGTATGGTAAGTAATTTAGCAGCGTACGCACCCTCGGTGGCCCCCTCTACGTCAGACACCTGTCCTCATCCGGGAATGATTGGTCCTGCAGAGTATAAATACGAGAGCCTCCTCTGCAATATGCCATTCTGATTCAACATCAGTTACTAAGTATTTCTCAGAAGTCAATAAGAGCTACTACTACTACTATACTGTGATAACAGTCTGTATGTTTGAATAAGAACTCATCGGATATATAATTACATTCATAACTGATTGAGAAGAAATTACAAAGCCAATCTGATCTCAAGCTTAAGTTTCTTAGCACCTACCAGAAATAATTTTCTATCTGCTAAAGGAGAAAACTTGAAGCTTGGAAAAGAAAAAACTCTTGGGGGCCACTGATGATGCATCTCTACGTAAAAACACAAGGATCTCTACTATGTTTCGTTGTCAACCTGGTAATATTGTCATCAGCAGCTCCACCAAAAGGAAGGTCTAACTATCAGGATCCAAGGGAGCTCCTAAAGGGAGAGGTTGTTGGAAGACTGACCAGTGGTCAAGGGGTTAAGAGGTTAGGGAATTCTTGGATTGAAGCATTCAGGCAAACGCATGAA
Organism: Lingula anatina; assembly: GCF_051362555.1. Classification (NCBI taxonomy): domain Eukaryota; kingdom Metazoa; phylum Brachiopoda; class Lingulata; order Lingulida; family Lingulidae; genus Lingula; species Lingula anatina. The sequence goes on along the minus strand of NC_141776.1, from coordinate 17,407,783 downwards.
GATCTCACTGAAAAATGCTGCCAAACAGGTAATTATATATAAAACAATTTTTGTGAGAAATTTGTGACACTAACGATTTTGATTCTTTTGCTCGTTAGCTTAAGATGTTAATTAAAAAAGGTGGTTGTAGTTTACAGAGAATGAATATAAAAATTCACTTTCTTTATATTAAAAATACTGAAGCAGGTAATGTAAAGGAAAGAAATTAGGAATTTAAGTAAAATACAAAGAAAAAGCTGAATCTAGAAATGAAATAACAAACAAAAGTTACATTATGTAAAAAATACAGGGTGAAATAAAAATATCAAAGAAAAAATAACAGAAATAAATTTAAACAATTGAAAAGGAAAAAGCTAAAAAAAGAAAGATAAATATTAGGAAACTAAATATCTGTGTTAATACTTTCATAAATCTGTTTCAAACAAAATTTCAATATTATTATTTTTTTTCTCTAAACACTTGAAAACGAAAAAGCTAAAAAAAAAAGAAAGATAAACATGAGGAAAATAGATATCTGCAAAGATACTGTACTTTCTGAAATCTGTTTCAAACTAAAATTTCAATATTATTAATTTTTTTCTCTTTCAGAGCAACACTGTTGCATGCGCAAAGTTGAGGAATGTTGTATCCTTGGCCTTCCTTGCTGTTCCACTGGGCTTGGCTATGTCAGCAACATGTGCCAAAAAAACAATGAGCAAAGTTGCAAAACTTTGGAAAATTTAAAACGTCTCTGCTGCATCAGAGGAGCATGGCAGCCGTTCTGTGTCCAGTTTCAACAGGCATCTTCATCAGAAAATTTCGATATCAATTGCGAGAAGGATTTCAAAATTGGAGAAAAACCCATATTAACCAAGAAAAATAACAGGAAAAAGTCACAAATGTCATCGCCTGTGCAAAATGATGACATTTTGGAAACCAATGCCAGTGGTGAAAATGCAGATGATGATGAGGACACCAACAGCAGCGACCAACTCCATTCAAATCCTGGTACCTTTAAGGACGACATCAAATTTGAAGACAGTCCAGCCTCAAAAACATCCGTTCCAAATTATCGCTACCAGGCTGGCGTTCAACAAAACAAAAGCGCTCATTCCAAAATTGCAGCACAGCATTCCAGAAGTAATCAAAACATTTTAAATGACATGTTACTCAACCACCCTTTGAAGAGAAGATACAGTCATGAATTTGAAGACAGGGTGGATCCGGAGACGACTGCCGACAAACAGCCTGCGTATGGCTGGTCTCTCCAACACTTCAACTGGGGGCAGGGTGGAAAATAGGCCATGAACTTTTTTTGAAAAAAGCTTCAACTTAATTTATGAAAATGCTTAAAGGCCATCTAATGCAGAGTGCAGATTTCAAGGGTAATATTAAGTTATTAACATGGATCCAAATAATTTTTCTTTTTTTTTCTTCTTTTTTTGTTTTAAATTTTGTGCAGATTTAGACATTTGTTCCTTTTCAATGTTAGAAAACATTATCTGTTAATGTTTCTCTCTGGTCAAGTTTACCTATGTAAAATTAAATGAACCCGGTTTTCTCTACGTAATGTCTTTCTTTTATTTGTGTGACTGTTCATTGTTTACTATTTATCAAATCATTTGTTCACCTTTGCCATTTTATTTAGATCTCACCTTCAATGTGCATTTAAATTAATTTTTTACCATGTTTTTTCCACTGGGTTCAATTTACTGTAGGGTGTACAATATCGTTTTTGGTAGCCAAAGAGCAAAATAATTCAGCAAGAACAATTTTTTAAAGAAATAGATGATATATTTGTTCAACACTTTCATTAGCCAAATAAGTGTTTGTTTAGCACTTGACCAAATGTATTCTTTAATGAGCTCAGTTTCTCATATCTGTGGTTTAAATGTCACAATAATCTATAATAATTATGCACTTTTCTCTGTCCAATTGTTAAATTATATGTATATAAATCAATAAATATATATACTGTTACGTTTGGTCTTTATGTTAAATACAGCTAAAAAGAATTGAAAGCTTGTACATATCATAAGAAATTTTCATATAAGTGAAGAAACAGAAAACTATAAGCTATGTTAATAATTTAATTTAAATGCTTTACACAGTGTAACTTTTATCATACTGAAAGAGGAAATAATAAGTATACTTCATCGAACCTGAAAAAAAAATCCTAGTGCTCATCAGGCATAATTGCTAGCAATATATAACTGCCAGCACATGTGATAATTACACTGATAACAGCTTTAAGTTGGATTGGATAACAGCTGTGAATTAAAAGATTAAAAACAAATTATTCAAGGGATCTACAGAGACATCTAAGTCTTGCTGAACGAGCTGACCAGCTGCATAACTGCAAAGAGACCAAGAGGAAGTTAACTACAGCTCTCAGGAATTGATTTCAGTGAATAGCAATGAAAACTTTAAAAAAATATAAAAAGATGTGATATTTCAAGAAATAAATAAATGATATTTTTGATTTGGCAGTGCCTAGGAAAAAAAGCCTTTAAAAATATCATAGTTCCAATTTTTACGGTATAAACTTCTGAGCACCCAAGCTAGCTTAAATGTGGCATAACAGTAAATGGTAATAGATTCCCTAGAATTCTGAAACATGTATATATAACTGTCAAATGCTATGTGAAAAGTGAAGTTCCTTAAATTCTGATATTGTTTCAATCAGTAAACATGAAGAATAGTTAAAAAAAAACAATAAATTCGGCAAAGACTTTATTTTGATACATCTTATAAGAACAATTTTACTGGTGGGGATATTAACTTGAGATTGGGTGAATAAGGTTATATACCAGTTGAAAAGAAATGAATTTCTGCACCAGACACGGAAAAAGAGAATGCCAAAATGGGGGAAAAGTTTCTGATGTATTTTCTATTTTAAAATTTAAACATTTCATTAAAATTCCAAACTTTTAATCAATAAACCAGAGCAAAGGAAATTCCTCATACTAACAAACTCCATAACACATAGACTAAATTTCTGCATAGTTTCTCGTGGAATCTGTAAAAACCTAGAGCTTCTAAAAGTAAGAATTATACGAGAACCCCCCCTAAATTCAAGGAGATGACCAATGTGTATAATAACCTGGTTACATGCACAATATGCATGGCTTGGCCCATAAAAAAACCCAAGAAATTTCAGACACTTAAATCACTCTTATTACCAAATGTTCCGAGCAGAGAGTGCAAAATTTCAAAAATGCCCGTAAAAGCCACAGGTCCATTTCTACAAGTAAAATAAAATGCACATATGAGAGTTGAAAATGACCCTCATTGATATTATGCTACATGTGCAGAGTGCAGTTTTACAAGTGCATCATCAATTTTGAATGATTCTCAATACACACTTTGTACATACATATATACACTTAGGATGTAGATCATCATTATAAAACAAAAAAAAAAGTTTTTTAAAATCCATTTCTATAATGCTACTGAATTACTCTTAGGCTAATTTAATCGCAGTAGTTGCAACTGCAAAGATGAATGTGATCATTTAAGAAAAAACTGCTTGTGAAAGGAAAATGTTATATGTAATCATTTACTGTGTGTGTGTGTGTGTGTGTGTGTGTGTGTGTGTGTGTGTGTATGTGAGAGAGAGAGAGAGAAAATGGAAGGAAGAGAGATAATTGCCCTACCAATCAGTAAAATGTACTGAAATGTGACACGAGTGTGGTCCATACAGGCCCTGGCTTCCAAACCACAATGTACATCCAGCAGCCCATTAACTGAACCATAAATTCTGCCCAAGTACAGAAGTTCTACCAGTCATCGATACAAGTGATATTTAATCTAGAGTATACGCGACGATATACATGCAAAATCAAACTGACGAACTCAGTTATTTCACAGCTATACCATCAGGTTTTCAAAGTGGCAATCTCTCAAAATGCATTTTCAATAATTTCTAGTTCACTTTAATACCTGATTTCGGAATCACTCACAATATAACGGAGAGGACAGAAACTGACAAATTTTGCTCATGACAAAAATAAGAAATTTGGAACTCAAAAATTTTCTCAATGGTTTCAGGTAGGGCATGACTCTGTGGAAAATTGCTGAAATTTCCCAGAAAATTTTTTTTCGCAATATAAAGGGTAAATGCACTTTATATACCTTTGATGTGCACTGACCAGAATGCACTTAAGGCAAAATACTAAATATGGTAGCAAGGGCATCTCACCTTAGATTTTTGCCCTCTTATGACTCAATAACTCAATCTTTACCAGCTTTTAAGCAGATTAAATCTCGACTCCAAGGTTTAATTACAAGTCCCCTACAGCGATGGCACATGTGGAGGTGAGTAGAACGTCAGGGAATTAGCTACATCCCTTTTTAAGTGGGGTCGGCCACATTTAGTTGGCAGACCAGTTAGTCTAACACCCCATTTCCATAGATTAGATCGACCTACTTTAGAACGACCTAAATCCCTGGGGGTTCACGCTAAATAGCTGTCAGCCAGGCGGACACGAAAGTTAATTACCCCCTTACAGCTTGTAGTAGGCGGGACGGACATTTAAGTCGGATTATCTGAAAGTAATCTAGTGAGACTCCCCACAGGGATAGCTTGATCTAAAATCTATGGGAATAGAGCCTAAGGATCATCTTCTCTGAATGCAGTCTTAATCTACAAATATGATAAAATACATCAGATACAATCAGGACTGAGTGAAAGCTCACTGTAGCATCTTTCGGCATCTAAACTGACAATAAATAAAATGGCACCAGAAACTTATTGGAATTAATTGTGAGTTTTGTCGGGGCATCACGACATTTCACTTCCTACATAATGCTTGAAAACGCTATATTATTGCCTTGGTTTCAGACTATATGACTTCCTTGTGTTGTTAAGTGACGATATGACACCTACAAAGCTTTTGGCAGACAGTTTATTTTCGCACTAATGATCTTCATGTATTTGGTGCAGAGTAAAGTCATTCATTAATTTGCATTGTTCTAAAAATAAAATAATATCACCTCCTTGGAAAATTACAGGCAAGCTGCTCATTAATTTTGATTGTCATTTGCTTTATCAATTTATCAGTTAATGCAATGATAATTTCAGTAATGGTACAAAACACTCTACCTAACTGAAGTAATGAGTGGCAAGACAGATATTACGCAGTACATCAACTTAAACCTCCAATTCTTTGAAGCAGCTACTGCATGACTCAGATTCCGAAGGTTTGCAGTACTCAGAATTTTCATTGGAAGTTTTCCTGAAACACTGGTTCATTTTGCTATATTTTGTTTTTAGTGGGTACAAGTTATGAATGAATGAAAGGGCATAGTAAAATGCAATAGCTTTCTTTTCAATAATTTTATCCAAACTCATTTTTTCTCTAAAGTTAAAATGGTTTTATGATCCATTCCCAAGCAAAAACAGTTATACTGGTAGCACTGCAGAGTAATATAATTAATAAATGAAGTCACATTTCCCATGGCAAGACGCAAGTGTTTATATGGCCTATAATTGTCATTTTTTTCCAAATAAGAAAAATCAACCAGTGTCATTTAAATTCACTATTGACTATTCATATAAAATTGTGAACCCCAACAGTCAACCACGTCATAGTTGTACAAAATTCAAAATAGTTTGATTAATCAATCAACGGCAACAACATACATTCTGATCAAGTTGCGTACTTTAACACGCATTATAATGTTTTATGTCAGAGTTGCATTGTAACTACTCAGCTCTTGCATCATTGAGTCAACACTCAGAGAAAATACAAAAACAAAAACATAAGATTTTAAATGCAAGAAGGATATCTTGTGTGATTAAAACAGAGTGAAAAGAATATATAAATTGAAGACTATAAGGGGAGTGCTTTTAAGACAGACTGATGTAAGCTCAAACACCCTTCCGTGTCCATATAAGGTGCTTTTCGCGTCAAGTGGCATGCTCAACTAGCCTGGATCACTGTGGGAGATTGATGGACAATTTACACGTTATAGCTCAGCTTTTACGTAAGAGTTATACCTAAATGAAACTGCCATGATTGAACAGGTCTATTATTTACCTTAAATAAGCAGCAGGAAGTTGACCTGTAGATAACTTTTGTAAGGGAGTAGTTAACCCCCCTCCCCTCCCCCAGTAGTGCAATTACATGGTTGGATCTCACAGTGGACTGATCCAGTTAAGTATACTGCTTGACGTGAAAAGGGTCTTTTTACAAGAAAAACTATCCTGATATGTTTCTTTTCTAAATGATGATGTTGCATCATCAATTTGACTTTAAAAAGATTATCCATTGCTTAGAATAAACGAATAAAAAACACCCTGAATTCTACTGAAGATCTACAGATGTAAGCAACACATTGAAAACTTCTAATAAAAAACAATCTTCTAATGAAAAAGGAAAAAAAAAGCATGCACAGGTAGAAAAAAAAAAACACCAAGGACTATCAGAAAAAGTGCAGTTTTTAGTTGTGCAATATTTGAATAAAACTAAACAAAATACCTTTAAAACATTTCATGAATGTCCCTATATCTATATTACAAATAAATATTTATCTATGGGCTGGAGGGAGCTTTTCTTAAAATAATCTATTTAAAGTTCAATATACACTGTAAACAATATTAAAATAAGAAACAAAAAATATATATACTGATGCAAGATGATAAATTTCAACAATTTTTTAGCTTTCTTAACAGCTGAATATCTACTGTAAAAATAAGACACAAACAAACAAATAATAAATAAATAAAGGGAGGAAAGGAAATGAAAAATATGTATGGACACACAATGGTTAAGCTTTTGCATCAGTCAATACCCCATTTTGCACCTGTTGTGATACAGAAAATAAATTCCTGTGCTTTTCACGTTTTCTTTGGGTCTTTCAGAAGAAACTGGCCCTACACAGACCCCACCTAACCAATAGTGAAATACAGAAAGGAAAATGATTAATATTTGTTGTAAATCAAGACAGCAGCACCAAAACAGCATTCAGAGACCATAAACCAATAAAAACCGACTTCTCCCCTATAATGTATTCTCTGTGTACGTGAATTTTGGCATGAAAAATCTTTAAACCAAAACCAGGAACGCACTATTTCATCATATACACCTCATTTATTTCTGCATTATTTTCAAACTTCTCAATTTCCTTTAGTCACAGAAACATTATAAAGTGAGAGAGACTTATTTTTTCTGGACTTATAAAATGTTTGTTCTCAATACTGAAAAGAGAGAAAAAAAAGAAAAAGAAAAACTTACTTTTATTGAAGAAGTTCAAATTTGTTAGAATTCAGAGAGAAATCGTTGTTAACTGAATGATCAAGCATGATTACAATGTCAATGGTCAAGGTTACTTACTTTCTACCTATCAAAAATGTTGAATCAAAGAAAACAAATTAAATCAGCCCATACTAAAAATGATCACAATTCTAGAAAAACATATTATAACCACTTACAAAGGCAAACTAAAAACCATTTTCCATGAAATTTAAAAAAAAAAGGACATAGAAATTGATTGATTTCAAGCCAGGAATGATGAACAATTTATACTCACACTAGATATAAAAGATATAACATAATTAAAAACCATGACTCTACACATAAAACATATTTATTGACAACAACAACACGGTAATATGGTTAACTGTGCTCAATTGTGATAGGTGAGACATTCTGGATGTGCCGGCCATTGCAGTCAGTTGTACCTTGCTCCTCTAACACAATTACCTAGCTTGGCATCCACATACTTGACATTTGGTCACCATTCAAATGATTCTTAAAGTGACAAATTTATAGAAGTCAACTAGAGTTGAAAATGGATTTCTACAGTCTTATACTGTTTTACTTACTGCCAAAATAAATCCAAGGTAAATGAAACAAACATGTTGCAAGTGTTTTTTATAATACATTTACACTCTCTCCGTGTGTTTGTGCGAGAGAGAGAGAGAGAGAGAGAGAGAGAGAGAGAGAGAGAGAGAGAGAGATGGAAACAATGTTTCGAACAAGGAATCAGTTAACAATTTCAATGTCAAGTACATATATATATATATATATATATCAATTTAAGCTATTTTCACCTTTTTGAACTTAAATGTCAACTGAGCTATTCTTATCTTGCATAAGCAAAACCCACAAAACGTGATGTTTCTGAACATATTTTTAGACAATCACCTCAATTGTGAACTTCTTATCTGACAACAGTATCATGCACTCACACATTTGTAACAAGCGAAACAATCATGTTCTCAAGGATAATTGTGGTCTAGAAAAGTGTCTTATTTTTGCTAATAACAGAAATTAAATGACCAATTTTTTGAAAGGAGTGCACTTACCAGGCACAGGATTTTTCTCCTTTTTTCCTGATAGAATGAGAAAACAATTTAACAGCATTTTGTGATACTTAACATTTGCTTGACCCCTAGACTCACAGACAAAGCTCCATATTTAGCCTACTTAGTGGTTTCATGAAAAATCCAATTGCTTGATAACAGATACGGATCCTATAACAATGACATGAAACGTCGTACATCATATAAAACATAAGTGATGGTCTACCAGATCCAACTCCACTCTTTGTTTTACCAGAAATGATAAAAAAAAAAAAAAGAACAACCAAAACCTACGGCCACAGGGCATTTTCAATTGCAGCACCCATTTTATGGAATCAACTACCCTCACACATTCGGACTATTGATAGTGTTGAGGTTTTTAAAAAAAGACTTTAAAAAATTCTTATTTCCACAGTATTCTAATTAATATTTTCTCATTTTATCAGAAAAATGTTTTATTGTTCAGACCATTACTATTTTAACCAGCATTAATTATTTTAATTGTTTTTTTTTTACCTTAGCTTTTATTATCTATATAATTAGTTGAAATCCTGATAATTTAATCTGTAAACAGCACAGAGAAGGTAGCGTAGTGCGGTTTTAAGAAATAAATATTATTATTACAATCCTGAAAGGCTGTCAGAACAGCTTAAGCAGGGCAACATGCAATGGTTTGATATTCAATGGCTTAGTCAAAAGGAGCAAGTATAATGCTTTCCTATCTTTTTATTTGCTGGGAGGGTCTTAGGAGTGTGTGTGTGTGTGTGTGTGTGTGTGTTTGCGTGCATGCGTGCCTGCATGTGCTGCAAGTGTTCACTTTTATATATTTACTCTCTCCGTGTGTGTGTGCATATGTGTGCATGAGTGTCTGTTTGCCTACATGCAAATGTGTGTGTGTGTGTGTGTGACTGAAAGAGATATTATGTAACAATTTTAATTTGATAACCATATGTTGCAAATAGCATTAAATAGGGCTTGCATAATAGAAAATCTTCTTCATGACTATTTCTCGATTGCCTTCTCATAATCAGACTCCCGTTCACGTCTTTAAGTAAAGTATACCTACTCTGGGTAATTTCATGGAATTTCTACCACATTATTGGCTTATTTCATTATTACAGCATTTTTTACTGGCAGTATTTCAATAAACTAATTTCAATAACAAGCAAGAACTTGACCTATTCTCGAAAAAATCCACAAAACGTGATGTTTCCAAGCATACTTCAGGACAATTACCAAAATCATGAGCTTTTAATGTGGCACTAGCAACATGAAACAAGATGTGGGAACAAAATCACTTTAATATAAGAACTTAAACGTGACATAATTATAATGTTCTCAAAGACTGTTGTGCTCTAAAAATATTTTCATTTCATCCTGATAACAAGTGAAACGTGACATAATTATAAGCTCTTAAAGACTGTACATTTGTGGTCTAAAAGCATTCTAATATCATCCTGAACCATTTAAAGCACATCAAAAAATAAACTAGCAGTACACTATTATCTTAACTCATTAACTGCCATTGTTGGCAATAAACACAGTTATGAAGTTCAACATTTAATTTTTATTTTGTCCTAACTGGCAAAGTGACAATTTTTTTTTATTTCTTATATATTCATTTTTTTATTTATTCTTTGAAGACCTGGCATGCAACTACTGGTCATGAATATTTCTTGAAGAATCAACAGTTTTGGAGACTTTCAAATGAGGCAAAAGAAAAAAAATTCAAAGGCTGACACTTTGTCTAAATTTACACTAAAACGCCCTCTGAAATCCCATTACTAGGCAATTATCATTGGACGAAACTTTGCAGCAGTGCGTGTGAACCCCAGTGGAGGGATTGTCAGCTTCAGCTCTATGCTGCACTCAAACTGGGATTAAAACCCACAAAAATAACTATCATTATCATTACAGACTATTGTTTTAAGCATCCAACACTAATTTCAGTAAATGCCTTGGCTCCAGTACCCTAGTTTTGACAATTTGTATAATTCCGAGGCCTTAATTTCATTGCCTAAACTTGGCAGACGTCAAAAACCAGAAGTCCTAATCTGACAGACCACAGTGTGTGTTCAGACAAAGGAAGTTTAGACCAGATAAAAAAAATTAACTAGTTATATTTATTTATTTATTCATGTTAAAGTTGATCATATTCATACTTGTACATCAGGGAATGCTTCCACAAAATAACATAAGCCCCAAATTGGTTAAAATTTTTATACCAACCCCTTGATCATACAGTGTAGTACAGGGGCGTAACCAGACCTTTAAAAAATGTACGCACAGATTTTTAAAATTCCCAGCAAAATGTAGACTAACGCAAGAGATGAAGGACAGCATAATTACAGCATATGTACCACACATCGCAGCTTCAGAACAATTGTGCCAATACAATTGATACAGAGGATTTGTACAAACAGGTGACTTTAATAAGCAGAGGATTTTCTTTTATATTCCGTGAAAAATACACTAAATTTATATAAAATAATATCATGGTTGGCCAAAAAATTGTATGCACAGTGCATCTGTGCGTATGCCTAGTTACGCCCATGTAGTACCAGTAGTCCATTGCTGTTAATGTTACAACTATCTTTCAGTCTTAATTTAAGCCCCTTTGCAAACCTAGTGGCAAGGGTTTCCCACAAAATGACTTTAAGTTAAAAGTAGAAAATCAGTCTCTGCAAAGACTGACAAGAACCGAAGTTGCACATCTATTAACAGTAAGTTGCACTTAGCCAAGAATCTAAATTGGCAATACAACTTCGAAGGAACTACCCTCTTTTGGCCAGAAAAGGTCTGAATCAAAATTTTATTGACAATGTGCTCCATACCATTATACCAGTTGGGTAGCCAAGGCCGAAAAAAGTTTTATAATGTCCAGAAAAAGAGCCACCCTCTGTGATACTACAGACTGCTATTAGACTGCAATAGCGCACATACCTCAAGAAGTCCATTTTCAATCTAAAAAAGACCTCGAGCAAACACGCCTTAAAAGTAACAGTTTAAAACCATTCCACCTGGGAATCATGTGACCATTTCTGCAACTGTCACAGTCACTTACGGTACCACGTTGCCGAGGATTATGAGAACATTAACGCACAACATCAATACTTGATTAGACAAAGTGGAGCTATAGAGAGCGGGAGTGTTAAATAGGTGCAAGGAGTGGCTTAATGTGTTTGGGATGAACGTTAAAACTTAGAGCTTAGGATGATCTCCTATGTCCGTGTTCTACTTTAACTTGTACAATATACTTGGTGGTTCATCGTTATTTTAAAAATATTACTATTACTATTGTTATATTATTGTTATTATTACTAAATTATCTTTCAACCCATGAAGAGTCTGCTAAATACATTACACAATGGCTCAGCCAGATAAAATCAACTGATAAAATAAATAATACTGCTAGATATTAAAATCAAGATAAAATACCATTACATTTTAATTAAATTAAAAGTTAATCAAATTTAACAACCAAAAATTAAAAAAAAAAAAAAGGGCTCGACAGAATGATTTCTGAACTTTTTTGGTCAAGTGTATATAATAAACATATATTCAGAGTACACAGTCAGAAAAAAAAAGGATATTTTAATGTTATGACAAAATTTACCCGCAGCTGGTGAGGGACCAAATCTGGCGACCGTTCCCTTATCACAACCCAGAGCGTGGTAGACAGACTAAAGTGACAAAATCCATAATTATCTTTAGTGTTGAATTCCATAATTATCTTGTATAGTTTTCTAACATCTGCAAGGCTCCATAAGTCTTTGGAATGCTGTCACTTTGTGGGCACATGGAAATGTACATTTAGGAATGTGTCGACAGGATGAGTCATTTTTTTTTCAGTGCTTTTGGATCAGGTGGCTTCTGACACTTTTTTTTTTTTTTTTTTTTTGGAAAGAATAAAACTGACAGTGAGTAAAATGTATTTTCTGTGCCTGGATATCAAGGGATATTGCATTGGAATTCTGGCTTTTGTAAGCCAAATGTGATTTAAAGATATTGAATTTGAAACTTTCAAATTGCCAAAGCACAAATACTGAAATTGGATATCTAGAATGTATCAATATGGCTGTCTGAACATAATAAATAAATCTAAGTAATCCAAAACAAAAATATGAAAATAAGGCTTAATATTTGCTGACTTAAAAAACAGTAAAGGCCATAGAGTTAATATAATAACAACATAAAATGAACTTTCATCATCCCTGTCTGACAAATTTAAACAATCTAGATTTTTCTTCATATTCCCAGATTACCAGAAGTCCATTAAAATGTAAAACTAGACATGTCTTTTGTGGAAAAATCCCATCTGGGCCACAACTTCCATATTCTGTAATATCTTTTCAAAATTTCCATGACCACCGACTTGCTTAACTGTCCTTCCCATTTTAATGGCATCTAAAAATGCCACTGTATCTATTCTTAGACCACAAATATCTGTCTCTACTTCCTGTGTTAACTGTTTTGAAATAAATGACAGTTTATTCTGGAAATCATTTTGTTATTATTGGAAATTAAGCAAGCCTTTCATAAACTAAGCCAACACAAACAAATTACAGTGATTGCTCTTAGACTTTAAATACCAGTTTTATTTCAATATTTAATCCGAGGTAGTGCTGGCAATTTTTTTTTTTTTCACTTGGCTAAATCACTATTTTTTCATCACTTTTTTCTCCAAATGGTTTAAATTGACTAAAACAAGTCAAATCAACCATTTTTTGTTTAGCCAATTTAATTTAGTCATTTTTTGCATTTGGGTTAATTAGTGAGCGTGAAATCTGTTTGAAATTTTGGAGTACTTACAGTTAATACCATCAGCCCCACAAAGGCTGAAGTACTTTAACCCAGTAATAAATCTTTAAACAATGATGTTATCCTGTTTTAATTTCCAGATAATTTCCCTTAAATGAATGAAATATCTTGATATCTTAAAAAGAAAAACAAGTTTCACAAACAACCTAGATTGCCCCATCTCAGACCACTATGAACTCCTTTTAATAGTGTTTTCTAGTTTCTTGGGGAAAAAAGCAAATGATACTTAAAAAATAATGGTTTTAACTTTGTTTTCCAATGACATCTGTTACAAATTTAATCACTGCCTAAAAGTTAGTAAAATAAACTTTATTTTGTCATTATCAAATCACTGTGCTGCCAAATGACACCGTAATTTTTTGAAAAAAAAAAAAAAAAGACAAATTTGTTACACAAGGCCAACATACAACGGCTAAAAATAAACAGATTTGCTTCAGCTTTACTTCAAAGTATTAATACTTATGCTCATTATTGTATTAATTGAAAGCATTAATTCTTCTTTTCAAAGTTTTTGCCATTATTTTTGGGATTGATCATTAACATCATAAGATGTTAATGAATTAATTTATGGTGGAACTGCGACTGATGCTGTAACTGGCAACAGAAAATAGTCCACCGTTAACATCAGTCTACACGCTAATGACGGAGGCTGCTTTTACCGTACAGTGATGCAGTTTATTAAGTGTTGAATTAGCATTATCAATTCTACTACTGTTGAATTCGACAACCATCGAAATAGCATTTGACGTCAGTTTGTCGTGTAAAAACACCATTTACAAGTCGAAATATCCCCAATGGAGGAATGCATCATCTCAAGAAACAATTAATGCATCATGTATTGAAAAATCATTAAAGATTTGCCATGGTTTCATTTGCATCCTGCATTGATATTGTGGAAAATATATATTTAACTTATCTACGTCATTAGTGCCATGTATCCAAAACAAACAACACAAACAGCAGCAATTAATGATAATGACAATAGTGATTATTAATCAAGATAGAAAGAAAGGAATGATAAAAACCTTTTAAATATTCATTTTTATTTGTGAATACTCTCTCTCTCTCTCTCTCTCTCTCATAATAACACTAACAATACCTCGATCAGCAAGGCTAGAATAATTATATCAGTGATGATGATATGTTCTTTTAAAACTCCTTTCTAAACAATTTCAATGAGCAAGTGAAAAACTGAAGGCAGGATTCAGGGACTTTAAGGCAACTTTCATTGCTGTCTCTTTATTAATTTAGCACAATGTACACACAAATTAATCTTACAAGCTCCCATCAACAGTATGCAGTATTCCATTGCATCACAAACATTCCCTTGGTAAACCACTGCTTCGGCAACCATCGAAATAACACTGAGACTTGACGTCAGCTTGTCGTGTAAAAATACCATTTACAAGTCAAAATATCCCCAATGGAGAGATGCGTCCGTCGTAAAATAATTGACCGGGGGTGGTGGAGGAAAGTGGTTTTCAATTCTGCTCCGAGTGACTTTGGGATTATTTGCCATATCCGCTGTAATTGTATCCCATTTGAAATCAACAGACTGCCATTTGATGAAGAACCATCAGACACTTCGGTGTGAAAATGACCACAATAAAATCAATAAAATCTCCCCTATAGAGAAAAGCTGCCTATTTTCAATCCATTTTTCTTGCATTTTCAAAAGATTAATAGGGCGATCCACATGGATAATTATACATTTAGAAACCATTTGAGAATTTATAAATATTTTCAGAGGAATACCACATGACTCCACGTAGTTAAATAGAGATTGATCGCCTCATGTAACCCTGGGGTTTAATAAAATATCAAGCCACCAACTTGACTTTTTAACCAGTAAGAGAGATGACATGTTATCCATTATCATCAATACACAAATATACTGCAGCGGAATTAGCAAATGAAACTCAAAATTAATTATCAAAATTATAAACATCATACTTAGTAAATCAAAGAATTAAAAACTATTAAAAAATGAAATTCCAAATCAATTACCAAATTTATTAACATCATGTTTAGTGAAAAAAATATAAATAAAAATAAACTAAATCAAATATTAAAACAGTCAACATTCCAAATGGCCGGCTCTGGGATGGTTCAAAAGCAATCTCCAGACCACGCCGGTGTGAATGCGCCCACTGACATTAATCCGTTCTTGCAATATTGAAGTGAGTTCAAAACTACTCTGTCACTGTATCAATTTTCCATTCAGCTGATTGTGTTATAGGACCACCTTTGTATCCTATGGGATGTTTGCCCACATAAATGTCAGGTTCAAGACACAATTATGTCCTGTAGAATGAAGAGTCTGTTTCACAGATAAAAATGACTCAAGGCTCAATGCTGGTCTTAACTTAACTGCCAGACTTTCTGGTCTTTTATGTCCCAAGCCAAATCAGTAGTAGTATACATAAAAAAATTAATAAAATGAAATGAAATGAAATTAAATTAAAAAACAACAGAAAAAATTGTACCTTTTGAATAAAAAGAAACACAATAAATGTTTTATACCAAAAGTTACTTCAATTAAGTAGACAACTTCAGAATTATTTTTGCTTGGCCAAAGTAGACTGTAACTAATGCTTCTTAAAATTACACCCAATATTCAATCTCAAGTTATTTTGTGTAACCGCTCCCTGGCTATAAATGTGGAATTCAGGAAATTGTGACATCCTATAGAATCAGCAGTGGGGTTCAGAACTTCAACTACTCATTAGTCAGTCACAAAGCAGACACATAGGTAAATAGAGATCAGGGCAGGGAATGGAGGGGGAGGCTTTACGTAATAAAGAACTACACTGTACCATGAAAGGCGCTTTCAGTACTTTCTAATCAGTTTCTTCAAAATCATTTCTTAAATTTAGATAAAACTATTTGGGAGGATTGTTCCAATGATTGATTTTTTATTTCTGGTTTATTAAACCAGAGCAAATAACTATGCAGAGTAATTTAGAATTATTGTTCCAAGAGATACCACTCCTGCAAGCAATTGATCCAAAATTGATCTTGATGGATACACCTAAATAGACAATTGTCACCTCGGTGAAAAATAAGAGTTTGACCTAAGGCTGAAAAAAAAAAAAAAAGACCCTGGTGGTTCATTCTCTAAGGGGCCATTCAGAATAAGAAGAACCGAGTGCCAACAGGTCCACGGCCTAGATATGGCGGACCTACATGAAAGGAAGACCGCTTAATCCTGTAATGGTCTCTCCACCTCTCACACGCCTCCCCACGCGTATGGTCGAATGGAGCCGAGATTTAATTACTGTGCCTCTGAATGGCCCCTATCTATAAATCTCACATAATCTATGGGCGCATTCAGATTCATCCTAGCTGGGACGGTCAAACTCTGTGGAGGCTTCTCACTAAGGCTCTATTCCCATAGATTTTAGATCGATCTATCCCCGCGGGGAGTCTCACTAGATTACTTTCAGTTAATCCGACTTAAATGTCCGTCCCGCCTACTACAAGCTGTAAGGGGGTAATTAACTTTCGTGTCCGCCCGGCTGACAGCTATTTAGCGTGAACCCCCAGGGAGTTAGGTCGATCTAAAGTAGGTCGATCTAATCTATGGAAATGGGGTGTAAAGTGCAACCAATGGAATCAGCTTAATTAGAACAAAATAGTGAATTACCCCTTAGCTGCTCAAGGTAGCATGTCAGACAAGCTTATTCCACTGATTGCACTTTAGCAAAAATCTCCCACCAATTTGGACCAACCTAGCTAGAACAAAGTGTGAATCTGAATGTGTTCTGTGACTGTAGTCAATTTGAATAACATCTATTTTTGGTTAAAATTGTGGCAATGTCTTTATTTTTATAAGGCCTTGCTCAGTCTGCAAATTCAAACAATTTGTTAAAACTCTCCACTTCTTTAATTTCACTTCTAGATTACCTAACCACCATCTGGGAAAATACAGGATATACAACTTCTGATGAAAAAGTTGTTGTATATTATTGTATTGATCAGTCAACGAAAAGATTCATTACAGCAAATATTCTCCCTAACAGAGATAAATGGAGTCATTAATTTCTTGTCTGCTTCTGATTTCTGCTCATTATTTCTATCCTGCTTCAATTCTCTCTCTCTCTCTCTCTATACAACGTGTAAAGAACACTTATCTGAATCAAAGTCAAATTATCTTGTCACTAGTACAATGTCTAATCCAATAGTCAACTGCCGCTTAGCTGACATACTGCCTTAAACGGCAAAGTGAACTTTATTCAAATAACTTAGGTATTGGGGTTAGGACCCAAGTTTATAACTGAAACATCTAAAACAGCCACAAATGAGCTGCTTCAAAATTGCAACAATGATTATATTTGCTTATTCTTATTCAGTATAGACTCCATTCCCATAACCACCATTGATCTATGTGGATCGACCCAACTCTGCAGGGACTCTTGCTGTGTGCAATCAGCTAAAGGTAAGTAGAATATGTAAAACTGGTCAATATTTGTGTATGTTGGAAACAAGAAGTTGTTTGTCATTCTGTTGATTGCACTCAGCAAGAACCCCCCAGAGTTGGGTTGAACCATGTGGACCGATGGTGTCTATGGGAATGGGGTTACAGGTTTTGACAAAATTTAATGAAGTTCTTTTTTGATCATGGCCTGAACTTAACTTCTAAGCTAAGAACAAAAAATGTGTATGGTGTAAAAAGATTCATAAAAAAGCCACAGTTGACAGCATGATGATAAAATGTTCTAACAGAGCCAAAACTAACAAAGTCAGACATTCATGGAGCCAAAAATTAAAACAATCAGTAACTATCAAAACAAACAAACAAGAAATGTTTCTACTTACAGCACCTAAACAGCCAAGAATAACAATGACAAAATGTATGATGCCATGTTACATAACTGACAGCGACATTGATAAAATTTTGACAAGTTCACTGAAAAGAAAAACAATACTCCAATTTTCACATATAAAACAATTAGGTTCCTTTCTGGCAAAGCCAACACCCCTTCAATTGAGACCCTAATAAGTGTTAATCAACTGAATCACTGATTATCAACTAAAACAGTGATTTTTTTTTTTTTCGGAAAAATGCTGAACATTTTTTGCTTGTTTATATAGCCTGCATAGGGAGTGGAGAGATTACACACACACACACACACACACACACACACACACACACACACACACACACACACACACAAAAACACACTAGTATATAGGGTGCTTCTCATGCATCATACAATCCATTAAAGATGGTAAGTGGCCAATGCTTTATATCTTAATTCTAAATATTTTCTTTTTGTAATTTTTTTTCACTATTATTACATAAAGAAAGATGCCTGAACTGCTGCCCCCCACCCACCCCCATCCCATGGTTTTACTGTCTGCATCATTGAACCATGGCAGATATTGGACTATACTAATATTACTATGGATCATTTCCCTCAGCTCCAACAGTCCACTCCTACCTGTCACCCATGATTAACCACATCTTTGTCAGAAATGGAAAACATGGCTATAACATCTCCACTCTGCGTCACTCTCCAGTAATTTGCTTCACTACCCAGAAATAAATCACCCAACTGCAAGGTGATTAGATCCAATTGATGACCATAGCTTTCAGATTAATGATGGCATAAACTTCCCAGAATAACACTTCCATCCATTCATTATAGACATTCAGTGTCCATCTATTCCCTGCTTATCAACTGCATGATTACTTACAAATAAATTAGGTGCCTATTCTTATCAATTTTCTATTTTTGTTCTCAGAGATTTAAGTCAGAACACGTTTGTTTCGCATTACTTGTAGATAAATTTGTCTAATTATTTTGTTCCTCTTCTAACTCCTTAACAGATGGACACAGAAACTATTAATTGAAGATTTCTTTCCATTGCTTCTAACTTTTGCTCTTTGTATTGGTCCATTTACTCCTCAAATTTAGACATCATTTTTCTTCTTTTCCAGCTGTTAATACATGAGAGTCCTATTATTAACTCTAAACAGGATATATATAAATTGATACATGTTACAAGCCATGGTTCTATAAATCTTTCAGCATTTCCATGAAGTATAAATTGCATCTTAATTCTTCTACATTTCTATTTTCTTCAATTCTTCAACAACGGTTTTTATAACTCCATGCCGACAACTAGCAAATTCAGGTCGGGTGTTAGATGTAAGACCAGAAACCTCACAATACTGCAATGCAATTTGGTGTAAAATTCTGAGTTGGTTAAGCTACGCTACGAGGGTATGTCCTTGACCGATTTTTTCTTTTGAAACAGGGACCTGGCAAGTGTCAATTAAATGAACTTTCACCCCAATGTACTTTATCAAAGTTTTTTTTCTTGTCAACCAAACTTAAAAAAGAATGGAGTCTCCTACTGCAGATCATATCTGAACAAAAGCAGAAGCTGTAAAATCTAAAACAATCTTTTTGACGATAAATCTGTGTGGAATGAAATTCAAATTGGCTTCACTGAAAAGTAAGTTACGGTTCCACCTTTGTTTCTATCTAAAGCCCTTCCCTTCTTATAAATGTTCCAGTGAATTACCAAAGAAAACACAGAGTAAAAACGCCTACTGTAAGGCTAAAAATATACCAGTCGTACCCCTAACAGGTCACATTTTTTCTATAATAACATTTGTCTAAAGAAAAAAAGGAAGTAAAAAAAGGCTCACAGTGAATCATGCTGGGGTGGAGGGGGACATATAAAATAGTTAGTTTAAATGATAATGGAAACATTTTCAAACTTTTCCATAATGGCCACATCATTTTTTCTCCAGATGATTTTTTTTTTTTTTTTTGCCAAATAAAAATCTGAAATCTGCCAACAGTGGGAAAATATCATCCCTGTATCCCTCAGAACTTACAAATCTCCCTGAAGTGCCTACATTATCTCTTTCCCACTCAATTTTTTTTTCAAAATTTCAGAAAGTCTCCTACCCAGTTCTGGCCATTAACCCCTCTTGTCTGCATAACTGACCTAAAATGGTCCGGATTGTTCTGAGTCTATACATATCGAAAAGATATGCTACATTTTCTCCTGTTTCATTGCTTCTGTTTCATTGCATTGTTATGTTCCATAAAATAAGAAAATCAATACAATCTCTCTCTCTCTCTCTCTCCTCACCCTCCCCTCTCTTTTTCTCCAGCCCCAAGTTCCTGCCTTTATCGTTGTAGACTAAACCAATATACATGCATCCTTACAATCCCTGTATCACTTTAAATTCATTTGAACAAAGCTACCTTCCCTTCACTACACTGTTTCATATCCTTAGCAGTGGCTGTACTCTAACAGACAAATTCACCACCTCCCCCGCTCCCTGTTTTCCAATTCAGCAGGGGTCATCTCACACACTAGCATGTGTGTAAACACACTAGGCACTGACTTCCGTCTTTTCATTCATAAAAATATTCACCAATCAAATTGCTTCAGCACTGGCCACCTGCACTTGAAGGCGGATTAACGGGGAGTCTGGCCTCTGATTGGATGGGCAGTTAATTACCTGCACGCCTCTTTCCCTGTCTCCGTTATATAAACAGGAAAAGTGTCTGTACGCAGGCATTCACTTGTGCTGACTGTTACCAGTGTTTTGGTGCAAAAGCAAGAAGGCAATTCTGAAAGCAGCTTCCAGAGAGAGGTACTTTTACTTAATTATCACTGAGGAAGAAAAGAACTGATAATACAAGTTCACATCTGTGGCAATCCAGCTGTTAAACTTTTCTCAGTTATCCGAGCATTGCAAATCAGAAGTGGCACACGCAATTTCATTGAGAAGCAATTCAAAAGCAGATTATACATTATTTAATTCCACAAGCAAACAGTCAAACAAATCATCATCATCATTTTGACGAGTGACTGATACAGTGTCTACACAAGAAACAATGTATCATTCAAGAAAAACCATTCTGATGTGGATTACGTCACTACTGCTGTTGTTCACTGTGGTGTGTGGAATGCCCTTTGACGAAGCAATAAAAAATTTGTCAGATGAAGCAAGGGGAAGTGCAAGGTGAGGCATATTCAATTAAAAACTCAATACTTACCAAGTTTTAAGTGGTTGAATGCAATGTTTTAAATGCTTATATATTTGCAGAAGTGTACAAATTATTATTATTATTATTATTGTATTGTATTGTAAGCTGAAACAAATTGTGAGTTTTTTTATGGTTGATAAAATGTTTTATGACTTAACGCATATGCATAATATTTAAAACACCTAAACAATTAAGTGCTAAACACATTTCTGATCACATGGCGCTAGATGGAAGTGAATGTCTGTCAGAGAAAACTGAAAATTAAAAAGAATGATCTGGGTTTTGATAGAGTGCTTTGAGTGCGTAAACAAAAATAAAAAATGTAAAACTGACACCGAGTACTTTGGGCAAAGTGCCAAAGCATGATGAAAATCTGTTTTTTTAAGTGTCTTATAGCATTGCATTTGGAACAAAATGCATCAACAGCAAGATAAAAATCTGTTTGTTTTTCTTCTGGTCTTGTTAACTGCTGGTATCACTTCTATTCCATTAAGAGTAGGCAGTAGATATAAGAGTTCCTTTGTTACTATCTGACAGAACTAGAGCTGCATATATGCTTTAGCTTAAAGTCAGAGCTGAAGATGAAATTGATAATTTTTGTTTAGCAAAACACAAACATTTTCTGGAAAGAAAAGCTGTTTTTTCTTGAAGAAAGACAACATGAGCAAAAAAATTTTACTTTGGAGATTAAAAATAAGACTCCTAAAGAAAATGATACAAATTGAATACCAACTTGATGGACAATTTTGTGCAGATATTAGAGCAGATACCACCATGTCTGGTCAACCAGAATTTTACCTGATTGAAGATGAGCATCTTCTCCAACTGATTCATGATGTGAATTTTTTTTCTTTTTGACATTTCATTAATCTAGATTATCTTAAGTACATTTATGTTTAATCCATCACACTTCTAAAATATTAACCACAAGTTTTGCTGAACTGTCATTGTTGGGTACTTTGTCAATGTTAAGGGGTTCTGACAAAAAGAATATTACTGTGTATTCTTTAGTCTCTTCATTTAAAAAACCATCAAGACAGATAAGCAGCGAAGAGAACATTTAGAACTTCTTTTCCTGAAGAAATTATAACTGTATGTCTGAGACAGAAAGAGGCAGCTCAAATCTACTGTTAAAGTATCATAACAATTGAACCACTGTAATGTGATCCCTGTATTCTGCAAGGTGCTTTCATAATCTGCACCTCTATTGTCAGTTTTCTTTTTGTCAAAAGGAGATAAAATATCAAGTTTTCTTCGGATCGTCCTTCAAACAGTAAACATCCATTTGAAACCCATGTTATACAGGTTTTGCCAACTGAATACAGTTGTTCTTGAAGTGCATGATTCTATTTTTACCAAACAGCCTAACAATTCCAAACAAACGGAACAAAAAGCCAAACAAAACACAATGACATCATGCCTTTGCCCTGCATTCACTTCTGCAACCTGAAGGACAAATACTGATGATGCAATTTGTTCCTGCTACGTGGAGGAATGTCAAAACGCCAATCCAGTGGCTGCCACCTGGCGATACAATGATAGAAACTAGCATTGTTACAAATCAAATGTAACATATGCACGCAGCTGTAAAAGTGGAAATATGTAGGCGTAAAAAAAAGGAAATGATGTGTGAAGATCAGGGATAAAAACCCTTGCAATAAAAAGGCTACTGTGCTCCACTAATTGCTCGACTTGATAACAATGGAATCTCTAACCTTTATAATCAACTGCATAATTACTCATACATCCCATTAATCGATATAGCAGTTCATTACTTGTGTAGGCCAAGGAAGGAAAGACACCTAAATTATTGACTCCAGGGAATGGCATATGATACAGCGGACTTCCATTTAAGATGCTCAAGAAATGACTGTAGTTATATGCCATCACCATAACATGGTCTTGTGTCAGACAAAAAAATTTATCCAACTTGTAAGATTAACCAAACATTTAAACCCCCTTAAGACCGCACCAAATAGACTGACAATAGAAAAAAAAAAGAAAAAAAGAAAAGTGAACTGATAGTGAGGTATAGTGGGGGGGGGGGGGGGGGGGGGGGAGGGGGGGGGGCAACCATATATCAAAAATATGTTTACAAAATAATTGAAGAATTTATTAAAAACTTGAGAAAATTCAAAATCCAGAGTGGACAGTGAAAAAAAGAAAAAACAGTTGTTGCTCTAATGACAGTGTACATAGAAAGGTAAGTAAAAAAAAAACACACAAAACAAAAACAAAAAGAAACAGGGCACCAAGAGAAATGCCAATCGCTCCACCCAACCATCCCTTGGAATACATATCACATTGCCTTCAATGTGAGAGAAACCAAGTAGCAGCTGATGGTTCTTAAACCGCACCATAAATCACTTCAATACCTCAACCCTGGCCATCAGCTTGGCTTAAATCCAAAGACAAGTTACACAAATTTAAAAAAAAGCAATTGGTTTTATGTGCCTTCAAATCACAAAAAGCCATCACAAGAACAGGTTCTTCAGTGGTTCCTTTTCCATGTGTTTCACTTCCCTGTGTTTAAATTGGGCTGTAGACAGAAAGGACAGAGGCTAATATCTACTGACCATATGCCTGTCCCATACATCATTTTAAGATCAATTTATGACCAAAATGGCCAACTGTGACAACATATAAACTAGCCAATCTGCCATATGTATGACCTTGAATTAAAACTTTGCTCACTTCTAAATTAAGGCTATGTTTTGGAGTGTTTTTGCAGTTTGCATAATTCCAAATGATAATTGCTTTGAAGGACAAATTTTGAGCTTTGGTTTTGATATCTCTCTTCTGGTATCAAATTAAGACTTTCCATTTACTTGTAATACAATGAGGAGTAGGTTAGGGGAAAAAAAGACAAATTATGTAATCTAGACTTATTTTCTCATTGCTATAGATAGGTTTTAGAAACTGTAAGATAATTCAGCTGCACTGAACTCGTAAGTATGTAGAACATATTTCCATTTAATGGAATGTTAAAAGGGAATGTTACAGCCCCCCTCCCTCCCCCCCCCAAATAAAATATAATTATAATAATAAAAAACAAAATGAACTAGGAGAGTCATAGTGCAATGTCTGCTCCAATGAATATGAACCTATATAAGTTTAGGTGGAGGCGGACCAAACTACAGATGTTTCCCGTTTCCCAGCTGCTCCCTATTATATATATTTATAGCTGGAAGGCCAGGTTTAAACATATAACAAGGAAGTGGGCAATTTGCATTCCTTTTCTATTTTTTCTTTCTTTATTTTTTGTGTCCAGCTATTGCAATGATTAAAGATTCAACAATGGGCAATTAAAGAGGCACAGTGGGACGTTTTTTTTTTTTTTTTTTCTATTTTTCAATTAAATTTCCTGTTCATTTTCATTCACTTAGCAAGTGAATTAGCTCTCTATGAAAACAGCCCTCAAAAAGCCCCTTATCAGACAAACTGTATTTACACAAAAATAACCAATCATTATATGAGATTGAGAACGTAAGACAAGAATAAGCAATCCAGCCAAGGTGTTCCTCACATGAAAGCATGTGTATCACACTGGAATGCAAATGCCTTCATGTTTGGATCTTTTGTTCTCAATATCCATAAAAACTTAAGTCATCACTTGTTATCAAACTGTATGCTGCATCCACTCATTCCTTGCAGTAACATACAATAATGGCTCCATCATTACAAATGGGGGAAAAAATATCAAATTTTCAGATACATAAATTTGGAATCATTCAAAATACATTCCTATGTAGAAATTTGGTGCTTTTACTGTATGAAATAGAATTTTTCAATTATGTTGCTAGCACTCAGTAGGAATATTCTAATTTTAAGAATTTATTACTAAAAGAAAATATAATTTCTGAAAAATTCACAATTTTCCCCAGTTGAAATGATTGAGCCACTACAGTATATATCACTTGTGTGCAACTTGCCGAATTCACAGTATCTATCATATACTTCAAACGTGCAATGTGAGATTTCAAACACGAGCTCAGTTCCATAACATTTCAACAAAGCCCTGGTAATTGCGTGTAGGCTTATATCCTGACTTCATTAATCAACACACCTGTATCACCTGTTACAGATTAACACATGTTATCTACTTCAACCTGGGTTTCAACTCCAGTCACCCCTGATTCAACTCCTCTTTAACACTTTTAAGTAAAAACAGGAAAATTTTTTCACTTAAACATTAATTGATATTTCAAAATGCATTAATCTGACATGGTCATATCAGGTGAATAACTTTTCATAATTATCCAAAGACCCATTTTCATGTTTGGCGAAATTTCCAAAGCGAAAACATATTACATTGGCGGAGAATCCTCTTTTGACAAAATTTTCAAGACTGACTAAATTTTCAAGTTTTTAAAAAATGATACTCTTTTTCAATAGAAGACACCCTGAATACAACAGTGTAACTGAGTTCTTATATCATGCAGAAACTGTATCCTAAAATTTACAAGAGAATGCAGTTGGGTTCTTCATTCCCTATTACCACCAGGGTGTCTTTCAGCAGCCAGGGGCAGGTAATCCCACCCTGTATCTCAGTGTTCCTGCTGTAAAATCACCTCCAGATCAATACCTGTATTTTTGTCTTTTTTTTCTCTCTGAAACCTTGGGTGCCTTCCAACATTTCAGCATGATACAAGTATTTGAGTAATTGCCATTCACATCTCTTAAGTTAATTAATCATTTCACCGAGAGTTTTTAAAAGTGTGTACATTTGATCTAAAACTCGTAAAATCTATCAGCATATCCAGAGTGCATGTTTCCCAGGACCATAGGATTAAAAAAAAAAAACAAGGCAACATAGCAGTCATGACATTTATTCTGCCTCAACAAGTTGCGTAACTTTGAGCACATCAAATAGATCTTACCTAGGCTCATACTGCTGAACAACATCTGTGGTATTTCCCTAAGAGGAAAGAATGGCACTTATCAAAGCAAAAATTACAACAAAAATGCCCAGAGCAAAATGCAGCTTCTATAAGGAGCCTGAAACATTTTCACAGTTGGTGGAATGTCAAATGGCGTGTAAATGTAAGAGGTCGATACCATAAAATATCTAGGGTCTTAAATGCTGCCAAAAGATAATTTCCATCATTGTCTTTCCTGTGCATTTGTCAAAAAAAAAAAAAAAAAAAAAAAATGGAACCCTTGTCAGATGATATATTGTCTATGCAATATAATCCTGATAATTTTTTTTCTTTTTTGATTGAATGATACTTATCACACCATAGGATTTCTTCAAATTGTAATGTTGTTCAAGGTGAAAGCCCAGGAGAATAAAGCTTTTTCAAGGACAGAGAACAGTGTAAGATTTACAACACCTCCTGCAAGCCAAAAAAAAAAAGCCATAACCAAAACAATTGGAGTTTAGTTCCAGATCGCCACTACTGAACTACTTTTAACAACTGTTATGCAATTCTGCGGCCATATTGGAACGATTTTCCACCCCATTTCTCTGTGGCCATTAAGTCAACTTCAAGGTTCTCCTAAGCCTAAAGCAAACTTCATAGCCAATTTACAAGAGCTTTTTTACTCAAACTAGAAAACCATTAGCCACTATTGAAGCTGACAGACAGCTGTTCCCTGACAGGTTACCTATCTGCATGGGGTCTATCCCAACCATTGAAGTGCTTCTACGGATCTGGGGGACTTTCTACAGTTTTGAACATTTTCCTATTAACTAAATTTAAGTCTTTTATTGTGGGGAAACTTTCTATACATGTAGTTTGAATTCTCCAGTTCATGAGACTCTATAGTTTTTAGGCCTAGTTTGTGGAAATTTTTTCATGGTTTGAGGCTACAGGTTTGGGAAACTATTCAAAGTTTTAAGATCTACAGCTTGCAAAACATGTCTCAAGTTCACAGGACACTGTCTGCATTATTGAATACAGAAAACATTACAATGCATTGCAATACAGAAAACTTTCAGTTTGGGACACTGTCCAAGTTTTAAGCAATTTTCTAGAGATTAAAGCCTACAGTTTGGAAAAAGTGTCTTCAGCTCACTGTCTACTTTTCCACGGAAAACTTTCTACAGCTTTAATTCTACTGTCTATCAAGTTAAGATATTGTCTACGGTTTAAGGTCAATAGCTATGAGAAAATTGCCTCCGCTTCACAGCTGAGGGAATCTTTGTACCTCTTTGGGTCTACAGCTTTGGGTAACCTCAAGTCTTAGACTCCATTCCAATAGATTTCAGATCGATCTATCCCTGTGGGGACTCTCACTAGATTACTGTCAGCTTAGCCAGCTTAAGCGTCTGCCCGCCTAATAAAAGCTGTAAAGGGGTAATTAACTATGGTGCGCGCTCAGCTGATTGCAATTTAGCGTGAACCCCCAGGGAGTTAGGTCGATCTAAATCCTTGGGAATACACCCTAACAATCACACCAGATTCTATCAAATTCTGAGGCAAATGGAAAATGTATTGAGTAAATTTAAAAGTTATTTAGCCTTAGATGACCTGAAATAATACACATTTGGCCTTAGATTAAAAGGTGGGCAGATGGAGGCCTTTAAAGGGTGTCCTTAAACCTATTAGGGAAAACTGAAGAACTGTTGCTGGGGGCAATGTTCTTACAATAACCTAAGGGTATATAAACAATGGTACTCATTATTCCCTCATTTACTGTCAAATTTGGTCATAATTTGTACCATTAAAGCACATTTACCTTTTTTGCTGGCTTAAATTTAGTTTCTTTTAGGCTGTTTTGAGGGATTGCAGTTTAATAGTTAAGCTATTATGTAACAGAATCATCTAAATACAGTGCTTGACAGGACCAATTATTTTACCAAGAGCCACTATTCATTTGGTGATGCTTTGTTCATTGGACTCCATATTTAATTTAATATGTTAAAGAAGACATGCTTTAGCTTAATATAAGAAAGCAAATGTAAGCAAACGAGTAAATTCGCCATTATCACATGGTAGTGAGGACATGTCAGAAGAGAAAGCTGAAGACAGGATGCTCATTGAAACAGGTCTTAAGATTTTTACAGAATAAGCAGGGCACCAAATTATATCTCCGCAACTGAACTGTAAATGCACCCCAATATTTTGGGTTTGTAAAGAATAGTACATGGGTCCTCATCTCAGCACTTACTGATTTTGCTCGTTTAATAACTTTTTCAAAATCAAATAATTTAGAAGTTAATTTTCTTTTTTTGTGACAGGTCGGAGTTACCTTGCATCTCATACGTATATCACTAGCAAGTTGACTTACTGCTTCGGTGTGTGCATGCGTGCAAGCGTTTTCTTTTTTACATGCACTCCTAAAGTGTTTACAAGTTTTCAAATTTCAAACAAGTGCTTACTTTAACCACCATTAAGGTCACCAAAGCTGATGGTAGTTGTGGTCTCTTCCACGAAAGCCTTTATATAATATTTACAAAACGTATGCTACGAGTTTTTTCTTTTTCCATGAAGTCTCGAGATCCCGGGTACCGCACAGCACTAACCACTTTTTTTTTTTTTTGCAATAATTTCAACCTTACTTTTTTGAAACTGCTTTTTTAAACCAAAGCTTAAAGGGACCTTAAATGACTGTCTTGTCCCCAAGAGGTGACAAGCAGTGTAAAAATGATGTAAAGAGCAGTTTAAATGATGCATTTATAAACACAGTCAGGTCATACTTTTTTCATTGACGTTTTACTGGCAGAGATTCTGAATAGACTTTGGGATAAGAATGAAGTATGAATTACCGACATGGGCAAGTCTGCTTCTGCAAATCACACATATCATAATCCTGTGTATTAATTTGTTTACGAAGAGCTAGGATTCTTTGTAAGCCATAATTCCAGAATAAGCCTCAGCACAGATTAAGTACATCTCATGTAGACAGCAAGATTTCTGACGTTATAAGTACTCCCGACAGCACGATTTCTGACGTTATAATTATCTTTGGCACCGAAACTTAATCTTTGTTTTGTGAAAATTTCCGTTCCTTTAAGAAATAATTGTCAGCAGGCCTGTTGATAATCAAATTTGTGTTATGATTCTTAGCTAATTTTTGATGAGTTACAACAGAGGAGGCCGAAGCTTTGTGATAAAAAAAACAATAGCCAGGGGAAAATGGTTTTATTTCAAGGCCATTTCTGTTTGCTTTAATAGCTTGGTGGCTGTTTCTGAAAACTGTTAATTTTCCACTCATTACAAAAACACGACTTTTGGAAATATTGTAAGCCCTTTAAGGAATACGCTGTTGGAAAACGGCCCTGTATCTTGGTTTTCCACATATCTTGTTTTTGTCCACCCGACGGCTGGGCAAATGGAGACCATCGGCCCCCAGCAGAAAAGTAATGACATTGCAGTTGTCACAAAAACAAAGTTTGGGAAACAGTTGGTTAAAAAATTGAAGTTAAACATTAATATTGAACTTCAATCTTGCCTTGAAATGTTTGCTAAATTCACTTAGGTAAAAACAGGGTCCCATAGAGCAAAGAAAAAAAAACAGCTGATCCCAAACATCAATATTTACAAAAAATATCAGCCTTAAACAATGTTTGTCCAAATTTTACCTTAATCCAGTTCAAAAACATCAGTCAGATACTAAAGTTTGTTCATTTCATGATCAACATTTCTTAGAACGAAAAGCAGACAATCATGCCGAACTTATTATTTTCCACAGCAAGAGGCGTCCTGATTGGCTACAAACACTTCTTAAGCTTCCTTCTTCATTTTGTTTTTGACGTATTTTTTGCTATATTTTTTTTTAGCCAATAAATAAAGCCAAATGGCAGAACTGCAAAAAATACTGAGGGCAAAGATCCCCCGGTAACCAACAAGACTACAATTGGAGATCTCACAAAAACATCTCTGCAGAAAAAAATTCTTCCTTTTCCAAAAACTTAAATGTTCATGCCTGCTGTAATATGCCAACTTTGCCTTGAAAATTAACCAGAGGACCCATTAACATTACTGTCCCAGCCCAGTAAAATAAAATCCTACCCTACTTCTGTCTCGGCCTTGCACGTGCTCAAACGCACGTGAGTTTAACAGGAAAGACCTTATCTGCCATTTTTGTGCTGTTAAACCTCTTAAAATTTCATCAAGTGTTTACATAGTTGCTAAATCAGAAAATGCAAATAAAATGTTTCATGCTGATATTATGAAAACAATTTGTCAATGAGCTTCTCATCTTGTGTAACCGACGGTACGACCCCCTGCGTCTTAAGATGTTGTATGCAAAGTTATGCCATACTGTTCTTTTTCACTTAAGGGCTCATTCCCAATAAAATATTGTTCACCATAAATCGATCCAACTCCCAAGGGACTCCTGTTGAATGCAATCAGATTAACATGCCTCATTGTCAAGGTACATGAATAATCACCAGCTTTTTTATATTCTACTCAATTCCAGAGTCCCCGCGGAGTTGGATCTATTCATGTAGAATGACCGTTTCACTGGGAATGGGCTCTATTAAGACCTAAAACCCAATTTCTATAATGTACCAATGTTTGTGCCTTGTACCTGATCACAAAAAAAAAAAAAAGAAAAAAAAATTTACATTTGTTCAATTGCTAAAGAACTCATTTTTGAGTTAATCCATCACCAAAACTGTACAGTAATATGTCACCCCAAATTGAGTCAATTTTCGTTAAAAGGGAGGGGGAGGGGCTGCAACATTAACTCTGAAACATAGTATTGTTCTTTGATTTTGTTTTAAGACTACTATCAAGCTAATGTTCACAGAACAATTGCATGGATATCTCTATCCTGGCTATTTTGGTACAAAATCCTTATGAGGAAAGCCTGGGACTCCATTTTCTGCCTCTTAATGTTCCAAAGTTAAACAAATGTCATGCAATAAAAGTAACACGAGTGCTAATTTGGGGATATTTCCTTTCATGTAAGAGGCGCATATAGCTAAACAAGAGGCGAGCCCTAGAGAACAACTTGAAGTGATAATCCCATAAGAATAAAACAGTTAAGATCAAGACTGGAAGGAGACAGAAAATAGTATCAGGAGTTGGAAACATTGCTGTCACTGTTCTTGCAGGATATCTTAATGGTGAATGGTAATGACACAGGATCAAAAGAAAGCATGCAACTGGAAACAGCACATGGCAACCTGTAAACTAAATAAACTAGGCAAATCTAGCAAAATAAAAAAAAAAAAAAAATAAAAAAAAAAAAAAAAAAACTTACACGTGACATAACTCACCTTAGCACATGTGAATCTAAATGCGTCTTACCAATTCAGACGAGTAAGTGTCAAAGTCTGCCTCAAAGTCTCCGACAACTAGCATTACATTGTTATGGCTTAGTTATTCTTTTTTTCTTTGAGTTATAGGAAGTTCCAGATGCCCTCCTCTCCTAAATACATGAGGACCACACGTCCTCAAATGTTCAGGAGTATGTTTCATACAAGGCCGAAGATTTTGATCTTAAGTCAAATGGATAATCTAAGATAACCGACTACTCAATAACCCAATGTCAACTTTGTGGTATTGGTTTTACTGCATTTTACAAATCACTTACCCATAACAAATAAAAGTCTAATTGATTTCTGAATAAAACAGTTTTGTGCAACTGGCACTTAGAAGGGGTTATAAATACTTGCATTATTTTACAGATAGGATATGCATGGTTTAAGTTCATTTACTGATAATCCTTTTCCCTCTAACCTAAAATCTTACACCACACAATTTTTCATTTCAGTATTGCTAGGGACAGTCATTTAATTTGCAGCATTGATTAAAAGTAAAGCTTAAAAAGAGCAACTCCTGAATACAATGCCAAAATACAATCATCATTAAAATTTTGCCTTAGTGTTCCTATACACATTTCAAAAATTCTATTAAATTGAAAGATTGCAATAAACTTATCTACTGAAAGGATTAAAAAATGCAACCTATATTTAGTTATAAGTAATTCCAAAGTCCAAAGGGCACACGTCAAATATATCATACTTCCCCTTTTGGTTTGTGTCACAAGCAAGTCCAGATGGCTCTTCCTCCTCTCCTGGGCTTTCTATTCTTATTTCTGGTGCCCAGAGACCTTAATACTGTAAACCAAATACATTGAGATATAACCTACACTATCCTTTAAAAATACACTATAAGATAATAAGATTGTAAAATCAATGCATTTTGTAAAATTTTCTTTTTTTTTTTCATACACTGTTCTATTTAACTAGCATAGATTATTTTAATTATAATATAATTGTAAATACTTTCTTTTCCTTAATAAAAAGAAATGGGTCTATTTTAAGCAACATCTTCTGTCTACCAATTTAAAATACAGTTTTGCTGTTGGTACAGGCCAGTCCAGATGGCCCCTAGGCCCACGTACAGATACAACTTAACCTTTATTTTCACAGAGTATATTGTAAATAGTAATGCTATTCAATGTGAAAAACAAGCCCTTGCCTGTCTTTACACTCAATAATATTATGGTACCCCGTTTATTTCTGGCCATGCCTTCTATCAACTGAGCTGACCACTTGTTTTGCAAGTTAAACTGTAGGCAGACTGCTTAACGATTTTAACTAAAGGATTAAAGAAATATAAGCATGCAGTTATTTAAAAAAGAACAACATTTTATATCGACATCCTTCATTGTTGGTCTCTTTCTAACAACTCTCTTCATTTTAATGCCAACAAAAAAGTTGTGATGCACGGAGAGGAGTTCAGTCAAGTGCAGTGTTCTAAATAAAACATTGGTTCACTGGTAACAGCAGGGTCAACATATTTTTCGTGAAGGATCAGAAAGTTGCTTTAGGTTGCAATCCCAGCTGAGTTATAACTTGACTTTGTGCACACCGATTCAGCATATCATTTGATAACTGTAAATGCATACATATACCAAAAAGAATGGTGCACAATAAATGTGGTTAACACACACACACACACATGCACGCACGCACACAAACACACACACCTGTAAAATGACTGATAATAAAAACCATTGTAAAGACAATCAAAAGGGCCTCATTGCATGCCCACTTCCCTTAAACATTTTTAATACGGCTGGCAGCCTTTCTCTGCAAAAAGCAATTTAGTCAGCTAAGATCTATAGCCGACTTTGGTGTAAAACGGACTTAAATAGTAGTATAAGAGAAGACCTAGGTGTGTGAGAGCTTTCAGGCACAGGCGTCCTGTCACATAAAATAATAGAGATAAGAGTGAAAAAAAAAAACCCCACTCTATCAAATGATTCCAATTAAAATAGCGTGCTCCCTAGGGTGATTTGTTAAGGGTAAGAAGACAATGAGAAGATACTAATAGCTCTTTCACTGTGCATTATAGCAGATGCCTTAAAGGTTAAATTCAGAAACATTTTGCAAATATGAACTCTAAAGGCATATTCCCAACCAAGATGGGCCTAGCTAACTATACAAGCATGTTCCATCGTAGCAGACAAATCAACAGACTGAATCTAACATGACGAGCAGATTCTAATTCTACAATGGTCAGTAATAATTAGGCCTAACTGATCTGGTTTTCCAAACAAAATTGTTCTAATTAGTTGCTGTGGTCATAGAAAGGAGGCACAAGCATTGCTTTGGTTGCAAAATGATATTCAATGACCGGCTCAATGATCGGCCAGTTGTCAGCATGTTTTGTTTTGTTTTGTTTTTTTTACTCTCAAATGGGCCATACTATGGGATACATAAAGGATGCAGTCTAGTGAAAAGGGGGTTCTACTCTGATCAGCAGACATAATCAGCCTGCTGAGACTAGATTGGCACAAACGGGTTGAGCCAACTTGTGTGGAAAACACCACATTCTGGAACAGACAGGCCAATTTCCTAGAAATCCTGTGCTTAGGATTCATAATCATCTGCAGCTTAAATGGGATATTAGGCTAAGAAAAGACTTAATTAAGTGGTACTGCAGGTGTTGCTGAAGGATAATAGCCATCAAACAAATTGAAAACAAGAAGGGGAGTCCATAAACCTTTGAAATAATGTTTGTTTTTTATTGTGAGAGCAGATTGTTTGTTTTTCTTTTTTTTAAATAAAGGGCAAAAAATGGAATAAAAAATTGTGAACTAAAAATAGGTACTATCTGCTGGTAATATTTACCAACAAACGAAAAAAATCGGTATTCGGTATGAATTTATTAAATTCGATCACCAAACAAGAACCTTACCTCAGCACGAAATAGCTGCAACACAGTTCTCTTTATATTCAAATTTATTAAATTCAGATACAAAGAAGAATGACTGCCACATATCCGTTTACGTAAAACAGTGTCTAAAATTAATAGACGAAAAATCAATATTGCGGGTTGAACAATGGACTGCTGTCGGAGCCTATATGTTTCATTTGACAGTTACAATTGAGTTTAGCTAATAATAACCAAGCAGTAAATCCAAATGTCATGTTCCATCACTGATAAAATGATCAGATAAAAAAAGAAATATCTTATTGCAACGCGATCAGATTAGCTTATTGAACATACCTCTCACTTCAAGCATTGCTTTTGCTAGGTGAGACGAAAATGTAAACCTATCTTCAAGGGGGGGAATGAAAATAAAAAGAAAGAAAAGAAACAGATATTCATTGACATGCAAAGGCAGTATAGTCTGCCATAACTATACAAGCCTCGGATTAATATAAATTAAGATTGATCCGATCGCCTGTTAACAACCTTTCCAATTTCCTCCACGGCTACCAGTATTGTGACATAAAACACGTGCAAATTTGCATTGCTCCTGGCAGTCATCACCTAGACCACCTTTTGCATTAACAAAAAAAAAACCTGAGCGGAAATGTTTGTCTCGTCTAAATCAGGTGAGAACGTTTATCATGGGACCCAACACCTAACTTTGATTGATCCCATTCTGTGGGGACACTTGCTGAATGCAATCAGATGTACAAATTAACATGCATCCTCCTTGGTGTTGGAAACAAGAGGTGTGTTAATCTGCTAGTCTGATTGCATTCAGCGAGAGTCCCCACAGAACTAGATAGATCT
The DNA here is from genome assembly GCF_051362555.1 of Lingula anatina. Lineage (NCBI taxonomy): Eukaryota > Metazoa > Brachiopoda > Lingulata > Lingulida > Lingulidae > Lingula > Lingula anatina. Next base: position 17,372,720 of record NC_141776.1, on the reverse strand, counting down.
ACATATAGAAGGATAGTTCCATGGGGAAGATGCCTCTAGACTACACTGGTCAGCCTTTCCCCCTAAATTTCAGCAAATTATCCTTCTATAATTTGATCAATAAATGTGCAATTTGAAAAAGTCAATTATTTGATAAAGTTTACCTTATCAGAAAAAGTCAATCAGTTAATTATTTGATGAAGAGGGCATTTTTTCTTTACATTTTGCACCACAGGTACAATACTGTTTTTATTTGTAGCTGCTTGTAAACACATTTTACTTCTACGTCTCAAATGGCACATTAGTGTTTTCCAGCATATCCTTACAATAACATTTGGAGTGGCTTCAAAATATTTCACACTTGACTGACAAAAAACTATGTGCACAGTTGCAGAACAAAGCCTCACATAATCCACCCAAGACTAAAAATAGAACATTCCTGGTGAAAATAGTACCCTAATTACTTTGAGGCAGAACCAGGCAGGGACCTTGTAAAATGCCTCGCAAGAAGCTTTCTTTCTTCCTGCATTTTTAACGAAAGGATCAAACGATTTAGCTGGAAGGAAATATTATATCAGGGGCAGGTTTGGGAGCGTAAATAACATGTTGGTACCGTCTGCTGAGTCAAAGGTGACAGATGGCAAAGCCACTGTGGTAACATGCCTCAAACGTTAACAGTGCTGTAGCAGACATGTCTGTTTATATGACATTTTGAAACCCACCAGTCTTAAGTTCTTCCTATCTGGAGATTAACCTGTGGTTCATAGTGTTCCGTCTCTTACAAGTGCTCCTATATGCAATACATTGGTGTTTTCTGGAAACATCCACAGCTGGGCCCCCTTGGATTCCAACTGGTGGCCCCAAACCTCATTTCCATCAAAGATATGATTTCACCTGCAATGACTGGGGAGAACGTGTCGTTGATTTATGTGCATAATTCATCTGAAATATCTTAACCAAATTGTCTTTTTTTCCACATATTTCTAACACATTTTTGAGAAGTCATTAGGTTTACGAAACATGTATTTTCTCAAAAAGCTGTATCTGTTTTCAGCAAAAGCCAAATATTTCTTGAACTACTGCCTTTGAGTCACAAATGCAAAACAGAAATTTGGTTTTCAAATGAAAAATAACAGGTGCTTTAGTCCCTTGTATGCCCCCCCCCCTTTCCACCAACCTTACTTGGGGCCCGGGTTTCTATTAGGAAAACCTAAAAGGTTGACCAAAAAGGGTAACAGAGAAAAAATCTTCCTTGCAGCTTCAGGACTAAATGTCATTGCTAACCTTTGGTCTTAATAGGGCCTTTTTTTTTCAATTTGGCTCATAGAGCAATGAGAGATGAAAAAAAAAAAAAACTGGAATCTTTCCTCTAATTGCAAAATGCTCAGGAGACTATAGACGGCCTTGAAAGCAAAAATCACCAATTATTGAATTGTTCTGACATCAGTGAGAACCACACAGGAATTAAGTGATACTGAAGTACTTAAAACCAGAGGAGCTTTGATTGCCTTCATTAAGCCAGGAAGCTCCAGCTGAGATATAAAGGTATGCCAGAAACACAGAGAAACAGGCAATAATTACAGTCTACTATAATAGACTAAGAACTGGAATTTATCATTGTATTCTGCCCATTAGGTTTAATATTTAGTGATACTGAACTGGTTTCAATCAGCCCCCCCCCCCCCACTCCTCCTCTACATAAGTTAATTAGCTCACTCCTCCTCTTCATAAGTAAATTAGCTAAGAGAGATGTTTTACATTAGAAATTACACAAAGTGCACCTTCAGAAATGTGCTTCACGCAGGACTCAAGCACAGGACAGTAAAAACAATGATATATGTATTAGCCTTTAATTCTTACCCTTACAAAATTCAAGGAATCTTATGCATCATTTTCATTCCTTTTTTCCCAACATTTTCTTTAATTACTTAAACACATGGGTCTCAGTCCTGATGTGATACATCCTTGGTGGCTGCATATGCTTCTTTAGCCATCCTGTCCTGGGCCCCATCATTCGAAAGAATCGCATATTGAGAATAGCGATATCACAAAGAGGCTACAGTGTATTATATGGGGCGAGTATGGCTAGTTATGGAATCGAAGCGCTTGCGCTCCGTTGCAATGCGCGATGCTTTCGAGTAAAGAGGCCCTGCTTGGCATCCTTGGGTGTTATACGGTAATGACTCCGTCTTTTCAATGGCAGAAAAATTATCAATCTTCAGATACATGTCATCATTAGAATATGTTTTTGTGTACCATATGTGGTGTTTTTACTGTACAGAATAGAAAAACAAGGTGGCCTGCCTTTCAGTTTTGTATCTATCACTCAATAGTAATGTTCTAATATCAAAAATATAAAACTTAAAAATTATAGTATCTGTAAAATTCAGACTTTTCCCCTACTGAAAAGATCGAATAACTACCATAGTTACATAAACAATGGAAAGCCTACATTTGTAGCTTAAATTTTGTCAACTTGGAAAAATTGTGTGGATAACAGTGGGCTGTAGCTCTTGACGAGTGACAAGTTAATTTGGAGAAATACTTCTGAAATAAAAAAAAATGCTACTGTACAATTTGTTAACACAGTGGATTCAGTTTGTATATAAACAAATCACTTGAAGCTAAAATTAGTGAGCTCACTGACTTGGGATCACACCTTAAATCCCTTTTTGGATAATTTTTTCACATTTAAGAAAAAAACTTAACACGCTAGTTAGTCAGGAAATGAAAGAAACAAATTTCAACAGGAAGTCATAGCTTGAAAGTTACTCACCAAAGACATAATATTTCATGAATTTGCTACTAATCTGTTACCTGATGGTGTTATGTATTATAAAGCCTGTGTTTATATCATTTGCTGCAAATCTACATCTGTCATTTTATGCCCATTGTTATATATACTGCTAAACATGCTTTTTATCTATGAAAGAAAATGGGATTTTCTTCTTTGTTGACATTTTTAAACAGTTTTATCCAGTTGTGCCAACATATAGTGCTCTTTGCTGTTACCAATGTGGTTCCATCAATTTGCTTACAATATTGTTTCTTCCACTGTTGTCAACTCAGTTTCATTCATTATAGACAATGTGGCTTTGTCTGTTGCCAAAATGGTTCCATGACTATCCATTGTTGCCAACATGGTTCCATCCGTTGTGGCAAAGTGGAACTATCCATTTCTATGATGGATCTATCCATTGCAACATGGTTCCATCTAGTGTTGCCAATGTGGTTCCATCCATTGCCAATATGGTTCTAATTGTTGTTGCCAATGTGATACGTCCATTGTTGGCAATATTGCAACATCCATTGTTGCCATTTTGATTATATCCATATATATCATAACATTAATGAGGTGCTATCAGGTCAATTAAATTCCAGCTCTCTTTTCCAATGATATATTTACTATAAATTGTAGCTGATGTGGTTTTATCTATTACTGATGTGGTTTTTTTCAGGCAAGTCCAAATTCGATTTTGTTTTTAGGTTTTCAGTTGCATTTTTCAAAGACAGCTCAAACATGGACATCAAGTAAGATCTCTGAACATCTCAATTCTTACTTCAGACTTATAATCATTAAGGAAAGCTTCAGCCATATAGTGCAAAACTGAATAATTATACCATTCTTTTAAAATTTATCATTACAGAGTAACAAGAAGATCTACATGGGGAGGTGACAGTTTCATTGGAAAAGAAGTGGACAGATGCTGTGAAAAAGGTAAATTCCAATTCATGTTTTCATCTATGGGAAATCAGGGCCTCTTTCACAGAATTACTGAAGCTGATCTGAGGTCTGAGCAAAGACTGCTACGAATTTAAGTTAGTTAAATTTCACTAGTATATTGTTCCGTAAGTCTCAGAGATAAGATTCAAATTTGTATAGTGGGCTATCCTATTTCAGTAGTCTCAGATAAGCAAAAAAAAAAAAAAACTGTGTTTATGCTAACAAGTCCAAACTGCCCACTCAAAACTACATTTAAAGGTCGATTTTTTTTTAATAACTAAAGAGCTGGTGCATTTTACCATAAGATCAAAAATTTCAATCTAAAATTTTCTATCTTTCAATTCTGACTGAAAATATTTCTCTAGTAGTTAATTTTAATGCCATAAATAATGACTTTGAGAATTCTGAAAGAAACAAACGACATGAAATATAACTATGAGAGGGCATCTTTCCCCTTTATTTCATAAATTCCATGCCCAACTTATTGAGAACAAAGAATATATTGTATGTGGGAGAGCTGTGTGGGAACCCCCACTGTATGTAGAGATATACACAAAAATGCCACAATACATCAGAGCAAACAATATTGTGGGGGTTGGTGAGAGTAGGTAAGAGATTTTCGCATTTCAGACTAGTTAAAACTGGAGTGTAGCAATGACAAATGGCAATATATCTTCCAGTCAATTACCAGATCAATCCAAACCGACAAGAAATGAATTTATTCCATCACTGACAGGCAAAGCATTAATCTTGTTTAATAATAATGATAATAATAATAATAATAATAATAATAATAATAAACCAATCTCAACAAAGGTGTACAGAGGCATAAATGGAAACAAAAATAACAGTATGTCCTTTTGCAACATTAACAGAATCTGCAAACAACAGAAAAAAACCTTGGTAGTTACTACTCCAATATTTCTGTCTTACACTTCTTGCAATCTTTGTCAGGGGATGATGTTATAAACCAACATTAAGTTCTTCTTAGAAGAATAAATCAAAGTAAATTTGCGTGCCCAACACAGTTGGTGGCATTCTTTGCTGGACAAAATATTTTGGTCTGTCAATGGTATATATTTTTGGTAGCCAAAAAATCACTGTTCTCAATCTCAGCTATTCATTATATTGCAATAAAACCTTTGCAGGAGGATGGGCAGGATGACCTTCCCAAGCCCCAAAAAAGCTTAAATTGTATGGAAAAAAAAATGTGATCACTGTTCTCATCTTGGCTATAATTGAAGATCCTTGGGGTGGATATAATAGGGCTTTAAAAAGCTAAATATAAAAATATAACAGAAAAAAACTTTGAAACCTTGCCAAAATTTCATGAGGCACATTCCTAACTGACGATAAAACATTGTGGAAGTCAAGTCGTTAGTCAATCAGCTTAGTTTCTCTAATAGAAAAAGAAACTACCTACTCATACTACCATGTGGTTTCTGCAATTGGATTCTTTTGCTTCCAATGTGGCTCAACCAACTGGCACGCAACATTTTCAACATGTGTTTCAATTACCCACACACTAAAAAATTGCGTTGCAGAAGAATAAAAAAAAAGTTTCTACACAGTTAATGGCAGGTCACTTTTTCTGTGACCTGGGTCGTACAAAACCTGTTCCTCCCCACCCCTGCCCCTCTCTTTCATAACTTGTTGATAACTTCAACTCCAATATCTCGACTTTCACAACAAAGCCTGTCATTTGGAAGTTGGCATTAGTAACTTCCTGTAGAACTCAGGATCAATCCAGTTTTGCAGCATCCCGCCTCTCGTGTACTTCGGGGTATTTATTTTCCTTGCATCTCATATTTGCAAAGCCGCAAGTTATTTCTTTTTGAATCACTCTTCCTTGGTAGGGCCTAAGGTTATTTCTTTTCAAAGCACATTGTGTTTATAAAATACTGCATAAGCTAGCGAGGTCATCGGTGATGAAACTAGTGCCGACACAGGGTCAGAAACTGGGCTAGGCCCGTTTATGGGAGGCTGCGTTCACAACTAGCCTAACTTGATGTAAGAGAGGCCATGCTCACAAATATCCTAAATTTAATAAGAGAAGCTTCGTTCACAATTTATCTTATTACTAAGCACATATGAAAGGGCGTGTTTACAAGTAGTTAAAAATGACCATGAGATTAATAAGAGCCCAATTTCTCTATCATAAAATTAATAAAATAACTTTTACAGCACATCTGTATATAATCTTTATTAATATTATTATGCTTTTTTTTACATAAATTCCTTTTCCTTCGCTCTCTCTCTCTCTCTCTCTCTCTCTCTCTCTCTCTCTCTCTCTCAAGCACACATCCATGCAACCTCATCCTGCAAAAAAAGTTTATCTGAATAATAGCATCTGAATATCCCAACCAAATACCCTAGCTTCCAAGGATTTTGCCGTTTCATTTTCCAAACATCCCAACACGCAAATATGCACTTCCTCAATCCAAATACAAGTTTAAAAAGGTTCAAGACCTCCTTCTGATCCACCTGTCTACCTATGAAAAAAAAAACTCATCATCGCTTAGAAAATAGCTCTCTCCCCCCTCCTATCAAAAATTGATTTATTTCTGTTCATTTGCAGCACATGCTGACTTCATCTCTTCCTGACCTCCAAACTAGCACTTCCTTGATCTTCAAATAGTTTCCAGAATATATTTATACATCAATCCTGATATTTCTGACCTGCTGCTATAGCTTCAGGCTGGTCTAACAGGTATTAATTAGTAGTGTCAGCCATGTTTGTCTGTCTGAATAGCGGAGTAAACCATTATCTAACACGAGTCTGATATCCATTAATCAAAGCTTTACACCACCTCGTACAAGGTGGGATCTAATCATTAACTCATTCTAGGCTCTTTTACCTTTACAGAATATTATCTAATATTCCCTGTCTGGGAGGGTTTTCTACAAGATGTTACAAATAGAAAACTGACTATTTGTAGACCAATCTTATAAAAGTGTTGGGCATTTACTATATATCTATTGTACCATTTTATGCCACTGAAAATCCTCTACATCATCAATTCTGTCTTTGCATATGTCGATCTTTAGAAGCACCTTTTATGTTAATGGCTTTATTTATTTTTTTCTTAAAACAAATCATGCAAAAATACAGTTATGAAGATGTCCTGATAACTGACAGACTTTTTGCTATATTTTAAAGCGATTTGTATTTGAGGCCTTATTTACTTCTACCACTGTGCATTTATAACCAATGTCAATATCATTACACAATTATATCTTCACTTGCAAGTAAATGATGCAACTTTTTCTTCTGGTTAATTTTTTTTTCTTTTAACATTACATCATCATGGCATTCACGTCTGCCCAATGCATCCATCCTAACTCCTATGTACTGGTAGCAAAATATGTTCCAAATGTGATCACATTGAACACTTAATGACAAACTAAAGCCTTTTATTTTGCTTTCATTCTAAGAAGAAAAAGACAACAGTAGCTGTCTTAAGTAGAATCAGATTTTGTACTTTCTCAAAGTTGCATAACGGAATAAGTCCAGATCATCTTATTATTCAACAGTAGCTTAGCAACTCGGACAAATGTGTAACATAAATAGAGTGAAATCAGTCGGTTGGATTTGACATTAATTAAATAGCTTAACTAGCCTGGTTTGATTGCATTTTTAAGCCATAGACACCTCTGATGCCAAGCCCTTAGTTAAAGTATTTGACTTTGGATAGATTTCATATATATATTTTCAGGTTATTTCTTAAGCACGAACTGGATACTTGGACTTAAATCAGAAGTCCAGAAAAACCTTTATACAAATGAGTTTTGCTGCACAAAAAAATACTTTCAACAGGAAATCATTAAATGTAGAATTACTTGTGCATGATTAATTTTGAAACCCTGCCAATGTTGTGACAAATGTGCCACTTCAAAATATTAATTTGTTCAATAAATCAAGAAAACACATTTTTCTAACAAGGATTCATGTGTTTGGCATGACTGCTACTGCATAAAACAAAGAATGAACAGTAAATTCCCAACAGGTATTCACACTACGTGATAGCTATGATGTTTGAATGTGTGTGTGAGTGTGTGTGTGTGTGTGTGCGTGCATGTGTGTGTATGTGTGAATTGCCTGTATAGTCCACCTATTTTTAAAATTTACACCAAATCAACTCCTAAAAAGGACTACTTTTTTTACAATGTTGACTTTTTTTTTCAACTTTCCAATATATCACATAACACAGTCATAAAGACCTTACAAAATGCTTGTTGGAATGCTTTGTTTATGGCAACCAAATAGTATACAGTAACTAAATCAACAGTCATTACACCTAGAATTTGAAACATCTAAAAGAAATAGAAGACTGCAGTTTCTTCATAAAAAACTAACTTTGTCTTACTTAAATTCATCACTGACAGACGATTTCAATATCTAACTCTAGAATCTTATTACACAGCATCAGTATAAATCATCCACTCTGTAAATGATAGGGCAATTTCTCATGTTTCCATCAACTCACATATTGCAATATTTCACCCTGTCGAGATTTATCAAAATGATTTTAATCACTCACGAAACAAGGCCTTCTGGCAGGAGCCCAAATAATTTCCTTTTCTTTGACATTTAAATCATCTGTTTTACATTTACTAACAAAACATTGTTCTATAATGCATACAATGAATCAATTTTGTTTAAATTAAGTAAGAAATTACAGTACTTCATTTTTCTTATATTTATTTCTTCACCCCTGCCACCCAAAACATGAAGTTATGTCTTTCATTCGATATATTCAATGTTTTGCATTTTTCCACAATTCAAAGTTATACATTTAATTTTTCTTCTCCCCAGGTTACGATTGCTGTGAACGGCTTATGCCTGCCTGCTGCCTGTTTGACCTTCAATGCTGCTACGACAGCATCGACAGGTTGAAGGATTGTTGCATGGCTGGCACCCCTAAGAGCGAAAAATGCTGTCGTCAGCTGATTTTCCTCCACGATACATGCTACGGACATGAAACAGGAGGGCGTAAAATGCACTGCTGGATCTACATGAGCCGAACGTGTGCGAAAAACAAAATGTTACAGGAGAACTTGGTCTGCAACAAGCGCTACACATGGGATGTTGTGCAGTGAATGGAATAGCCATTTGCTTGAAATAAACACAAGCATATCACCTAAAAAAAAAATTCAGAATGGATCAACTGAATCCTACTGGCTGTCTCGATCCATCTTTACAGTTTGGACAATGTTGAATGTTCATTTTAGACTTAAATCACTCTGCAAACTATGTGGGTTTTTTTCCATCATTGCCTACCATTATTAGCAATGCATGTCATATTTCAAAGACTTTTCTTTCATAGATTGCGTCACAGAAACAGCAATGCATTATGGGAAATTGGAACATCCCACATCAGTGCTCAATCCAACTTTCACAGACTTTCGTGTCTGCTTGCATACTAAGAACTGAACTCTACTGAACTTGGCGAACCTCAAGCTATTAATATGACAATATACAATATCTGGGTATTCTTCAATACTAGGCTGTACTCACAATGAGTGAAATTATATGGTTCTTAGAGCTTAATTTATGTCATCAATGGTTGGTAATTATCAGCCACTTGCCATGCTAGCACTATGCCAGAGAAAGTAAAAATTCACAGACTATATATATTTTTCTTATCCAACTGATCAGTTGTTGATTGGTGGACAAATGTGTTAACTTGGCATCCGAAGTGTTGTGGATTTTTTTTTTTTTTAAATCTTTTACTTGATTTCTACTTCGTTTATTCATCTACTTTTTAAAATCCATCTCCTTTTTACAGGGGCTACCTATACTGTACAGATGCATGTAAAAGATATGTTATTTTTTCTTTTTGAAAACATTTTAAAGGAAATATATCATAAACATGTGGACATAGGCTTTAATTTTGCAAAAAACACCCACCTTCGGGGAGATGTTTACAGATCATATCATCTACTTATATTAATTCTACAGTCAACACGCATTTATTCTCAGCAATTTGATAAATGTATTTTTTTCTTAATATTGACTCATGAACTGCAAAAACGTTTAAGGTACTTGGATTCTTATTAGGAAATATCTATCAACATATTTCAAAATCCTACCATTTTTCAGGTATTGAAAAATACTGGACAATTGCCTTCAATATGAAAAGTATTTATTACATATTCTAAAAACAAAAGGTATACACTTATCTAATATAAGGAACATATAACACACTGACAATATATAGCCATCAATCTTATAAAGCCATTTATGCTGGCTTTATGTTTCCCATAAAATCTTACAGCTTGGGGACTATTTTACAAAAAGTTAGTTTTTGTGCTTAGCTTAGACTGCTACCATCAGATAGCTAACTACTTAAAGTTAACTTTGCCATATAATCAGAGCATCTTACAAACAACTGGCCTTTATGTGTAGTTGAAATGCCTCAATGCAACTGAGACAGCTAAATCTTAAGCAGTCTTTCACCTTTAGTTGTATTGTGAAATTAACCCCCTCCCCACCCAAGTCCTCTCATCTCTAACGCACAAATCTACAGAAAGAAAATAAATTTCCACAGAATAATTTCTTCTAATATTTATCCAGAAATATAAAAGATAAACAGCTATAGACTTACAGACAGAGGGGCCATTCTTACTAGCTCGTGTACATTAACTCTAGGGGGACACTAGCTGAATGCAACTAGCTACTCTTGGCCTTAACTAGAATTTAGATAAGCTGGTGATTTTATGAGTATGTAAGTCTGTTAATCTGATTGCATTCAGCAAGAGTCCCCGTGGAGTTACTGCGCACTAGTTAGTGCACACTTACCCATTCAAACGGCCCCTGAGAGTAGCTTTACATAAAAAGAAAACCAAGTATAACTTACTGATTGATTAGACAATTAAGTAAGAGATCGGTTATGAATCTTGCTTTTAGAGGAAGCCAATCTCCTTTTTATCTGACACTGACAAATGGCATCCTTTTAGTTGGCAATGTTGGGTTTTTTTATATTAGAACACAGTATTTTATCAAATTCTTGAATTCAATCTGCAAAGGCAAGCCGAGGCAAATAATGGGAATCGATAATTAAAAATGATGCATGTTCTTTGTAATATATTACAACATTTCATTCTTATTTGCAATGAATGCATCAATTCTAGAAGTCTGTAAGTATACTAATTATACGAATGATACGTTATGTTTAAAATATTTTTCTTGAATTCATATTCAGGAGCTTGTAGTATTTAACTTAGATTTTTCTTGAAAACAATTTATTTGTAAATATGGAAAAATATATTTTTGTGAAATAAATATAACTGTAAATCAAAAATACCCAAATGTGTTTGATTCACATTTTTAATTTTTTTTTTAATATTTAAACCAGAAATATAAAACATGTAAAAATTAATTTAAATAAATTGAACTCTCCTCTCTCGATCTGAACTATGGAATTTCAACCCCCCCCCCCCCAACAAAAGCCCGAAAATTCAAAATTCAGTGGGGAAAACCTGTTTATTACACGATTATGAATGAGTTACAGACAAAACCATCCTTGTTCCTTTTAATTAATTACCACATCACGTAAAGTTAACTTTGGAAAACACTACTAGTTTAATCAATTTATTTAGTCTGATATCATTTCAAAAAGACCAGATTACTGGCCAATAATTTTACATGATCGAAAGGAGCCAACCTACCTGTCTGACATCGAGTTTATTTTTGGCAATGTAACAAAATTCTAAACGGTAAAGCTGAATTTAATTATACAGGATTTTTTTTTGTCTGATAACCGAGCTGTGCCTTGGCAGCCTTTGCCTTGAACTTTAAGATCGCAACACACATAAAAAGTCCGACAGAAATGAAATTAGAAAAGCTTTTCTTTTCATGCTAACCACAACATCAAATGCTAATAAAGCAACAGAAATCCAGATATGCATGCAGCTCAAATAGATTCTATAGTTCTCATGATACTCCCATCAAGTAAGATCAAAACTACCACATAAGCATTAAGCAATAAAAAAAAAGAGCAAAGACGAGATTGACCATTTCATGGTTGAAGGGTCAACCGGTGCGTGTGTTGCATTATGGTAAAGTTAACATCAACTATAAGGCTTCGTTCACATGCAATGTCTATTTTCTAAATTCTATTTTCTATTTGCGGTATGTCTTATGATCACGTTCTGTGGCCTGAATATCCCGCGGCGTAATTACTGGCAGCGCGAGCCAGTTACTATAAGTTACTATAAGTAACTGGCTCGCGCTGCCAGTAATTACGCGGCGGGATATTCAGGACACAGACCGTGATCATAAGATAGCGCAAATAGAAAATAGAAATTAGAAAATAGACATTGCATGTGAACGAAGCCTAACACTAGTAGCATATAAAAAGTAGTGTTTCTGAACTAAAATGAAAACTCATTCATCTGTGCTTTATTATCTCATACAAATGTGTAATACTTCCAGCTGTAGAAATGACAGGTGTTACGCAGAGAGGCTAGCTGCAGTCAAAATCTGTATATGCCATGTGTGCTGAAAGGGGCATTCAGGGACATTGGCATATGATCCATCCCACAAGGCCATTCTCAATAGGGGACTACTGTAACTAGTCGGTGGGTCAAATATGGCCGACCAACTTGAATACTTCCCCGCGAGATATCTATTCATTGTCTTGTAGCAGATTAGATGGCAAGCTTTGTAGTAGGTTGCCATATTTGACTTCGGACCAGTTAGTCCCCTATTCTGAATGGAGCCAAAGATTATCCAGTGTGAAATGAAGGGGAATCGTGAAATGGTCAATGAAACTTTTTTGACTCCTATAAAAAACAATGTATCTGATTGTGTTATGTAACATCAACATGAAATGTTGAAATGTGATCGTTCCGTCTGACTGTGCCTGATAAGAAAATTTACTTATATAGTTATAACCATGTGTTTACCACAGGTACACCCGTGTGCACACACATGTACAAACAAGCCAGAAAACACCCACGTCTAAACCTTTTTTTGAGGCACAACCTTTATCAATGAAAAAAACTGAGAGTGAGCAATTCAATAATAATCTTTTTTTCTTATACATGGTGGTATGAAGAACTAAAGAAAACATTTGCGGAACTACCATAAAATTTGGGATATTCTTTATGTAACAAGAGGTGATACCCTTCAAATCAACAGTTTTATTCCTCCTCATCCCTACCCACAGCCGTCTCTCACCTAGCTATCCTCTAACTCTGGTCAATTCCCCCAACTCCCCCATCCCCCAATGAAAACAGTAAGTCCATCCTCCCTCATCGCCCCCCCCCCCCCCCCCCCCCCCTCTTCCCAAACCCTCCTCAAACACACACACAAAAAAATCGAGCCAGAATAACTTCTGGTTAACCATGCATGAGGCACAGCCCTTCATGAGGGACGCATTAGCTGTTTGTTTGAACAACCGCCCCCTGGCATTTTGTTATCCAATACCATCCACACTATGAGCACCTTGTGGCAGGTGGTCTTACTTAACCTGTCTAGTCTCACACATGCAGGGGGGCAATGACCAGGATGGTGGGGTTCTTACTATCAACCCTCCATATCTTATAGCTGTTATTATAATTTTTGTTGTTGTTGTTTTTATTGTAATAAATTATTATTATTATCATTATTATTAATTAATAAATAATAATAATAATATCGGTAAAGCTGAATGGTACATTTTATATCCCCAAAAATTCTTTTTCCTGTATTATTATTATCATTATTCATTTTAATCATCATTTATTTTATTGTTCTCTTTTAATAATTTAACATCTGTATCATTCCTGCTATGCAGATCAGTGACAAAAGCAAGGTCAACAGCAAGGTCACCTGTAATAGAGTGAGATCTTTTTCTATCTTTGCCTGTGCTTAACTCGGCTAACTTGTATTTCTCCCTGTCTAGATAATTAGGAAAATAATTCAGCGGATGAATTAAAAACATTTACTTTTCATTTTATTTTACCGTTGCCTCTCGTCAAGAAAATGTATTGGTAGACAACTGTATTTTCTTTTCATTAAAGCTAAAACATTTGCAACTTAATTTCCCAAAACCAATCAACTGGCTAGTTTCTTAAAATAACTAAAAACCGAAAAATGTATTTTACTTGGAGGTTAAACACTTTTGTTCCATTATAATCCAAGATCAATAATAATCTGTAATACTCCAATAAAACAAAGTACTTTTTGATAGAAAATATAGATCATTTCTTTAGTTTTTAATATAAAAAACAAGAACAACCAAAGATCTATCATGGTTATCAAATTCTTCGTGAAAGCGCCTCATCTTCCAGATTTAGGAGCCACCCTTAGTTTCAGGTCAATTGCATAACCCCTGTTGAGGGCTCAAAACTCCTACGAACCCTATTGAAGACATCTACAAAAACATCCAGATATCCCCACTGTGAGATTAAAGAATTTGCTGCTCCTGCACTGAATCTAAAATTTACACTAAGCTGGTTACCTAGACATATTGTGGGCCACCATAAACTTTCTTTCCTGTTATTTTTTTTCTCTTTTTATAATTCCTACATTAAAGTTACATATGAAGTAAAATTGTTGCCACAAAACTCAACCAAATGCCATCATAGTTTTCAAATAGCATAACTTAAAAGAAATGCCAAAGCCTGTCATCTCAAATTCTCGAAAAACTTAATTTGAAAATATTTCTTCTGCTCGTCTCCTGTGCAATATATAATCCTAGGCAGTTTCCATCAAGCTTAATTTTCATTTTTATGTCATATTACATGCTCAAATGTTTTCAAAATTTAGGGCACTCCCTCCCTCTTCTCCAATAACTTGTCAATAACTGATGATATTTTATCTGTTGTCCTTTGATCTAATATTTCCCCATTGCCTGAGCAGCTGTACCGATGCAGTTGACGTTTGCAGCAGATGAGCCTCAAAAATTACAGGGTACATCGTACAGTCACTAATGCCTTGAGTTTGCACCCACAATTACATCATTCTCGCTTCTGCAACAGTATGATTCTGATACACCTCTGTTGGTGGTTCAAGGTTTTATTGAAGTTTCATTGACTATCTTTAGATATATACCCATATCGCCATTGCTACCCTAGAGAGGACAACGGCATTATAACAGTAAAATGTTCTAGCTGCTGGCGGTATGATGTACTAATTGCATACGGCTGCTGATGGAACAAAATTAAAGTGCTACAATAACAGGTCGCTTTACACATTCAGTTAAATGCATTTAAAGATAGAAATGAACTTGGTTACTTTTGGCGCCCCATGTGACAGATATGATATGATAGTGATGAAAAACCTGCAGTGAAAGCCTATATGAATACACTGCACTTTGATGTGCTAAGCTTATATTCCTGGTTATGAAAGCTGATTGCAATCATCAAAGGCTGCATGACCTCATGCTGTGGACTTCATGGGAGAGTGGACTAGACTGATTGCAATGATCAATTTTGATTGCATAACACAACTGACATTGGACCATAATAACATCATGTTGTTAACCATAATAACATCATCCTTTGACTTTGATATGTCATTGTAAGTACCTTCACATTCTCTGATAGTCATGAAAAATAAAAGGAATTCAACACAGTTGACACATATTTTTGAATAAAACAAAGCGCCAAGTGAAATAACATCACAGTGAATAAAAACGTACAAATGTATCAACTACAATGCAGACTTTTTGCCAATAATCCTGACATTCCATTTCTCAAATGACTTCACAATAAGGCAGTGACATTGTGACATATCGACTGCAATCTTCTACATGTAACCAATGTAACCTTTGCTTGGCATTTTCCACTCCAATGTTATACAAAGGACATGTTATATCTGACCTGAGGTAAGGTAATTACTAAAAAATTCTGCAAACCACACTCAAACAAAACATTTCATCACATTGATTTTCATACATTTCTTGATGATAAATAAATAAATAAATAAATAAATAATGGGAAAACAATGTTTCTCCCACTGAGGCTCCTGAAAATATTCGGCCAATTTCATAAAGGAGGTTTAAAGTTAAACCTGGTCTAAAGTGAGTTTACACCAGGTTTAGGGATTACCTGCATTTCATAAAGGAGGTTTTAGTATTGGACCAGTGGTCTAGTAAAACATGGCTTAACATCATTCTAAACCTGGTCTAGACAGGTTTGTGTTTCATAATTGAGGTCTAAGTTTTTGATACCCGGATTATGGACCCAGACCAAGTCTAAAAATAAACCTGGTCAGACCCAGGTTTAACTCTGTAGCTTGGAAAAAAGATGGCTGACGTAGACTTGCGTGATATTCGAGCACTTAACAATTTGGACGCAAGAAGAATCTTGTTGTAATTTCTTTCCTCGCCTCATTTTTTCTTTGACTTGATGTGACATCATTTTTCTATGATTCAATGATGTTGGACTTCTCCTTTATTAGTTCTGAGATGTATCCCTTCTCTTCAGCAGAAAGATTCTCCGCTCTCTTTCGGCTCATTTTCACGTGCTCTTTACTTCCAAAGGTTTTTCTCACATGAGCTACACAGCTTAAGCCTCGGTCACAACCGGTCGTACGGGCTCTTACTGGCTGTTTGCGTCCAAATTTTGGGCAGAATCTCACGTCCCACGCAAGTCCTTCTTACGAAATTTCGAGTACCCAGATAGCCCGTAAGCACGTACGGAGGATGTTGGACATGTCCAAAAGATTCTACGAATAGTCTGCGAACAGCAAGGCCGCAAGCGTAACTTGCTCCCCTCGCACGGAGTTAGCAAGAGAGACACGCGTCGCAAGCAATGAAGGAGCGAGTGCCCTTTGCGTGTTGAGTAAGGCGCATGCCCTCATAACTAACGAACAAAGTCGAGAGCACACCGGGAATGCGTCGCACGTGCGTCACCCCCATGCCTGGTGTATAAAAGACGTGCTCACGACTCACGCTCGTATCTTTACAATGAACGTCGACTGTGTAACGTTTACACAAACTTTCAAAATTTTCAAATTTTTGCTCAATTTAGTTTCTAATATGCCTCCAAAAGGCAAGAGAAAAAAGCTTACATAGTAGAAAAAAGGGCGGAGGAAGAAGAAAGAAGAGGAGAACAGGAAGCAAATCTGACGTACGCCGTCAGTACGTCACCACAAATGTGTGAGGCAAGTGTGAAGCAAAACTGACGCAAAAGGGCACTACTTTCGCCGTGCGTTGCATTCCCTTCGTAAGTGATGAGTGTGTGCCATGTACACAGGAAGCAAGACAAACTCAAGAAATTAGTACAATTTCCACGGCCATCGCTCCTTGCAATTAGCGTTCCTGCTTGAAAGGACATCTCATGTGGCCCTTGCGACTCGCAAGGCAGATTTTCCTCTACCTCTACGACCTCCACGGCCTCCGCAACACCCAAAAATCGCAGGGGACGTACGATCCTGAAATTCGTGCGTCCGGTTGTGACCGTGGCTTTATCTGCTTTAACGCTAGTGTGTGTCATCTATTCATTTACGCCTAGCTTACTGACACAGTTCAGTGATTTCTTTGTCTATGTAATCATGTTACATTCAACAGGAGGTCAAGACCAAGTTAAAACTGGTTTAGCTAAACCTGGTTTTCTAGCTTTCCTACACTGTTAGTGAAATGCAGTTTAGGTCTTGAGTTAGACCAGGTTTTGCTAGACTAGGTTTTAGCCTTAAACTAGGTTTAGTTAAACCTCCTTTATGAAATCGGCCGATTCTGTTTTGGGGCATGCCACCATAGGCAAAACATTGCTTTCATTTAATTAAAAATATTGTCAATAAATTCTGTTTAATTCTATGGAGTAATTCCAGCAGACACTTGACAGTTTCCACTTTAAATAGCCAACAGTTAGTTCGCCCATTAACTTCTACTGACCAGTGCTTTACTGGTATTGCAGTTGAACGAAATGGCCAGTGCCCCCCAAGAGAAGGCCTATATTGACCATCAATAACTGACACTGGGTGGAGAAAATCCATGAAATAGTAGTTACGAAAACCGCAAGTATTTCTGTGGAACAGGAAGAAACACCCGTTCCTGCTAAAAGAGAAAAAAAACTCGAGTGGGTTTGTAAATTATTTTTCTATCAGTCTGAATATATCTTATGATGGACATTGAGATTGAAACACATAATAGTCATAATCTTTTTGAAGCTCCCTTGAGTAAAATCGGTTGAAAACCAATCATATGAAACGCAAACATTTCCTAAAGCTTGGCTTTGAATCCATACAAATACTACTATTTCTGTGCTCCCTTAGGAGGTATTTGAAACCACATGATCATTTGAATTAGAATCATTACCGGAGAGTTATCTCAAAAGTTAGATCCCCGTTGGCTAAGGGTACCTTAGAGAATAATACTAAATACGTCTTCTTATGATCAATATAATTTTGTTTCCCAGGGGAAAATCTCCAAGTACAGTGACTGCACTTTGACACTGGCTAGAGACAAAGGTTCTCAAACTACGTAAATAGAATTTAACTCTTGCATCTTTATCTGATCAGGAGATAGTGCTCAGCAATCGGAGCCAATCAGAGGATAGAATCAGCAAATATTTGATTAACAAAAACACCACCCACCGACCCTTTTTACATGGAAATTTTTTTGACAAGTACCAATTGCATTATTTTACTTTATTTAAAGAAAACTTCAAACTGACTTGAAATAATTTAACATGTGCCAATGCTTTATCAAATTAGCATTGTTATGCCTAAGCAATCCCTTACACAAACGTCTAAAAGGTAAAATAAAATGCACCAAATCACTACCTAAGAAGGATAACTGAGCCTGCTTCCACATAAACACGCCTTCAATCCCTCTCTACTTCATGCAGAACCGACATCTCAAATTCCCACCCCCACATGCCTTGTAAAAAAGCAAAATCAGGGCCCAGTAAGCTTCTGAAGCAGCTCTGCCTTCAAGGACCTCTGCTTCTTTACAGTTACTTAACAAACAAGCTTTGACAGTTTATGGTTCTGTTGCATGACATACAAAATGATCAGTGTCCTTTCCATTGTTAATCATCCCATCACACTGTGATCGCATTACTTTGATGATCCAGACACATCAGTTTTCCACTACCAGTCTGCCCACGGTGTTGTTCAATTTAATCAAAATCATAATCTGTCTCTGTGAAATTATATCATTAAGATAAAATTTTCAGTGCAATAGTTAAAGAAATTTTTATCTTTTTTTTCTCTTAGGCTGACAGGATGTTACAGAGTGTATGTACACGTGACTTTAGCATGAAGTTACATAACTTCATGGTAAAACATGTGCAGAAATAGAAATGGATATAGAAATAGAAATGTCATATAAATAACAGCTGTCCTGAGAACTATTTAGCACCAGAAACTGATGGTCAAATTTTTTGACATATATTTCTTTAAATTGCAGTCTACTTTGTCCAAAGACAAATCACTTAAGTCCATTAAATTAAATTGGAATGTTCTATTTTATAACCAAAAGACATGACAACTTTTTATACCAGAACTTACTACCAGACAACTCTGAAACTTGTCATATGATTTAACAACAAAATATTACAGTTTAACACATTTCTCCATCAATGATACCATTCAGTGAGAGTAAATAATTATGTTCTCATGTCTGAGAGGTTTTTATTCTAAAACACGCACAACCTTTGCACATAATTACCCAAGAAAATCAACGGAAATAGAACTAATTCCTGACGAGTCTTCTTAATTACCCAGGAATCATCTGGAGAAATGTCCGCGTCTCGAGAGCTTTGACAGACTTTCTCCAAGCGTAGACAGATTTTTGAATGCATTTAATGTCTTTTAATCAATAAAAAAGAGCAAGACAATAAGAAGCTGCACTGACTTACAGACGCCTTTTTTCTGCATTTTTTGTTAAGTCAAATGCTTGGGATTATTTTCTAATTGAAATTGTGAGTTAACAAAAATAAAAAACTTCAAGAGATTGCCAGATAAGGAAATAATGAATATTTGATTGACAAAGTATAGAATGGTATTTTCTTGACCATGAAAAGACAATGAAAAGAAAATAAGCAGACATATGATGAGTTCAGAGAGATAAGACTAAAAATACCCTTGCATGTGTATGAAAAGTAAAGAGACAGTAAATAATGTTTGTAACTCAAACTCGTCTCTGTTGATAAAATGGTGTTTTATTTACAACAATTGCAGTTAGAACATTTATTTTAATTTCTCATCTCAGAGGCTTGGTAATATCTTAATACCCTATACTTTGAAATTTTGACACAAAATGTGCACGTCCCCAGCTCGATCCTGTTCTTGCTACAGAGTACCAACAGACACAGTTGGTAGGGTAATAGTAACACGCACAGACACTTCTGCATCTTATAATACATACTTACTGTCTACCCAGGCACACACTGATCTACCATACTGCTTCAATTTACATGCATGAATGAGCCAATTTCTGATGTCCCTGGAGTATCATACTGAGGCAAGGTTGAGTAAGTACTCCCAAGTCTCAAGGGTTCCAATTAGTCAATACTGAAAAATGCAAACTGCTATGACTGTCATTTTGCAATGCTGCCTTTTCTGTTCTTAAATTGGCGAGAAAATATGTAGGCATAGGTAGCATCTATATACTAGACAGTATCTGCGAGAGAAAGGTGGGGGAGAGGGGTAGGCACTGACAGAGGGGGGGGGTAGACAGAGGGAGAGGCTGGGGGTGGGAGAGAAGGGAAGGGACAGTAATTAGAAAGAGAGAGAGAGAGGGAAGCAAGAGGGTGAGAAGAAAAAAATGGGGACACCTGGGGTGTGGGCAGTGTGCAGTGTCTTTCCTATTTTCTTTACCAATATCATTTCTTTTGTGTCTTTAAACTCATTTCTGTTTGTTTCATTGTGAGTTACCCCAGTAACTCAAGGGGCAATGCCAGGCAGTCCCATAGTAAACCCATCGTAAGCTGATTACAATGAAGGCACTTTAGTGAAAAACCCCACACTGTTAGATTGATCTAGATAGTACGGCAATGCAGTCTTACTATCTTAAAAAAAAAAAAAAAAAAAAAAACTGACAGTCCCTCCTAACATGACTTTTTAAAATTTTTGTTAAGAGTTTTGTTTTCAGTCAGAATATATATTTTTTATTTGTTAATTGCTAGACTTCAATAAAACCTATTAGACAAGCATACATGAAACAGTTTCACGATATGGTATCTGAAACAGCCACAGCAATGCCAAAATAAATTGCATCCAATATCTATTACTTTTCTTTCTTTTCCATCATACTTCTTAACATGTGGCTGTAACTAATCACTTTCCAAAATGTTAAAAATGACCAAAACAATCTGTAAGTATTCTTTCTTTCATGCCAATAATAAATCAAGTGAAGTAAACACAACACCCAAAGTACTTTTTTGCCTGCAACTCCGGATTTTATTATGTAAGATTTCCGTCTCAACATTCACTTTTCACAGAACTTAACCTCACTTCACCTATAAGGAACCTATAAAAACACCCAGGGGTGCTAAAAGTCCATTACCACTAATTTTCCCAGTGCTGGGCCAACTGAGAAGTTGCTAAAAATATTGAGAAAAAACATTTATTTGGATCAAACTTCAGCACCGTGCCTCACCCTCCTGGCATAAATCCCCTTCGCACTTTCAAAAAATGTATTTACAGACTAAGAGGTGAGAGGCATGTTCACATTAGAATTAGAACGATCAAGATTTTTAAATCAATAATAACCACTTACACACTATTCCAGCATAACAGCATTGCTCTCCTGAGCATCGTAAATTATCATATTAAGAAGATACAATGTAATATCTAGTTCAACCTGCATTAAATGTGACACTGTACCTTTTATCTTTTGAATAAATAAAGTTTTTGAATAAAAACTACTCCTTATTTAACATCAGCACAAGAATAAACTATGTTTGACTTCTAGTCACTTTCAGTGTATTGCCCAGAGAGAGAGAGAGAGAGAGAGAGAGAGAGAGAGACAGGTACCTAAGCTCCATCATGGCAGTAAAAGGATACTTGAAATCCATGCCTCCAAATTAAGGCACTAGTTAGTTCTGAGCACTAAGTCTAAAGAACATTTAAAGGGTAAATGAAATTTACTGCATGTGATCATCAAGTGTCTACAATTAACTTAAAATCTCAAATAAAAACTAGAGGATCAGAGAGGCGATACTGCCTCCGAATATTGTACCACCAGCTGGAGCAAGCGCATTCGTATAGACCCCCACATACACAAAAAAAGGGACACAGCCACCAGTTTTGTGCTTGACAAGCTGTAAAAATGCAATCAACAAGAATTTTTAAACTATTGCAAAAAATATATATGGTACAATCAAATTTAAGTTCTTCGTAAGATAGGTCAAGGGTCAATTTCAAGGTCACAGTAAATTGCCAGTATATGACTTCCTATTCAAGTTCAAGAGTAACTATGGACCTAGCTCTGTCAAGTTTGAAGTTAAAAGAGAAAGAAATTAGCAGAGTTCACTTCATGATAAAAAGTAGGTCAAAGGTCAATTTTAAGATCACATTTATATTGCCAGTATATGACTTCTTATTCAAGTTCAATAGTAACTATGGACCTATCTCTGCCAGTTTTGGAGATAAAAGGGAAGCAAAATTTGCAAAATTCAGTTCATGGTGAAAAGTAGGTCAAAGGTCAATTTCAAGGTCACATTTAGATTGCCAGTATATGACTTTCTTATCAAGTTCAATAGTAACTATGGACCTATCTCTGCCAGTTTTGGAGATAAAAGGAAAGCAAAATTTGCAAAGTTCAGTTCATGGTAAAAAGTAGGTCAAAAGTCAATTTTAAGGTCACATTTAGATTGCCAGTATATGACTTCCTATTCAAGTTCAATAGTAACTATGGACCTATCTCTGCCAGTTTTGGAGATAAAAGGGAAGCAAAATTTGCAAAGTTCAGTTCATGGTGAAAAGTAGGTCAAAGGTCAATTTCAAGGTCACAGTAAGATTGCCAGTATATGACTTCCTATTCAACTTCAATAGTAACTATGGACCTATCTCTGCCAGTTTTGGAGATATAAGGGACTAAATGTTATAATTTTGGAGTTACCATAATGTGCCTTAAATTTCGTACAGAAAAAATTATTTAAAATGAAGAAAATGTCATTTTGGTCAAAATTCTTGAAATAGGAGGTGCTCTGAAGTTTCAGAAGTTCAAATTTGATGAAATAATGTCATTTTTGAACACAAGTTGTCTGCTTTGCCAAGCCTTATGTTTTATTTTTCCAGAGTTCAAAATTTATTATCCATTACCGTACTGCACATTTTGCTTTTACCACCAATATGTACTTTTTGATACAGCGTAACTCGAAAACCGTATGGAATACAAAAAAACCGAGACCACCTCCAGTGTTGGGCTTTTCATGCTCTACAAAATGCAAAAAAGAATGGGTCTCTAGCATTAACGGTTCCCGAATTAGAGACAGTTTTCAGTTTCGGTATCTTATGGCCGCTACTCCCGTGAAAATGCACCGATTGACCACAAATTCATGGAGATGAAAGATGACCTGAAGGGTAATAATATTATTGGTTAAGTCTGTGTAGTGTCTGAATAACAGGGCAAAAAAAATTTTTTTCGTAAAAAATTTCATTTTTTTGAAAATTTTGGCCCATTTGACCTTGAAGTAAGGGTCAAAGGTCAAATCCAAGGGTATATTTGAAATCTACACATATGACTTTTGGAAAGCCGTCTATAGAAATTTTTCCCATAACTCCTTCCTTAGGGTAGATAATTAGCATTTAATTTTGCCATTTTTAGACAAGGGTGCATTGTAATGAGTGCCACACCCAGACCCCAGTACCGACAAAGCCCAAATTTTACGTGTAACGAGTTGAGATTATAGGTGACCTAAATCCATGAGATGGGCACGGGGGCCCTTACCGTCTAGGAGGAGAAGCGGTAAAGGTAGCCGTCCGGCGGAGCCGGCGGAGCTGGCGGAGCCGGCGGAACGATCCGGACGGGACCGAAACCATGTGTACCGCCAGCGCTAACGCTGGTGGTACAAATACTAACATGACCCCAAGTTTTTTTGTTTTTTTTTTTTTTTTTGTAAAATTAATTCCATTACACTGGATCAAAAGTAGGCCTTAGTTTAGTAAACTTAGTAATCTCTTGTGAGCACTGCCAATGTTTCCCATGTTGGAAGTAATCAGTCTGTTTTGACGCCAAAATTCTTAGAAATACACATGTAAAAGTACAGTCCAATTGCTTATTTTTTTTCCACATTTATCAGAGTGTTGATGTTTATTTCCTGGGATATTTTAACTTGGCACATTCTGCAAGCTGTGAAATGGCCGAAATAAGTTGTGCTTTTGGCTAGGAATCTCATGCCTTACCAAGATAGCTGCTCAATCCAAGTCTCAATGCCAGGTTTTTTATTTGGTCAGGAATTAAACTTATTTTTAATGCTGAATCATCAATGGTCATTTTTTTTCTACTTTTCATTTGTATGTGTTCTGAAAACAAAATGAAGAAATAATTCATTCATTATAATAAATAATAATAGGCTTTTCAATCCATGTTAAATTTTGTAGCTTATCAATATGACAACTGACTGTATAACCTGGGCAGCAACTTGTAATGCCTGTACTTTGTTTTTTGTTTTTCTACAAAAAGCATGCAAACCTAAATGTCAATGCACAACAACTTGCTATGGCCCTTTACAGAATGAAGTGATTTGTGAAATAATGACATTATTGTCCACTGTTAATCTGCCCACTGTTAATTTGTCTATTGGTAATCTCAACCCTTAATGTCAATTTATCTGCGATTGGTCTTTTGAAGGCCAGTTCGCACTTGCCAATCAAGAAGTGCAGGGAGAAATTTGGCAATAGTGCAGAGGATAAAAGTAACACAACCAGTAAGCAAGTACGACCTAGCCCTAATGCATCGTTACTTCCAGGCCTTAACAATACCCAATCATCATGAAAAGAACATAAGCACCTATGAGATTGAGGAAACAATTAGATATCTCCCCATTATTTTCATAGAGGGGGTTGTTAATTTCCTAATTTCTGCACATTTTGATTGACTAATACATTGTCGTTCCATTCTAATGTTCTTGTAATTTGAAGAAGTACCTGTTGTTATTAGTATTATATTTTGATTGTGTAGGGTAGTGCGGAGCTATTTTGTCGTCTGGACATCCGGGGTGAGGGCGTGTAATGTTCAATTAGACTGCACTGGTCTTCACAAATAATTTTTGAGAAAAGGGGGCCACTAAGTGCTATGGGTTCCAATTCCATATTGTCTCAAAGTTTTATTGTATTACCACAACCAGACAAAAGATTTGTGGCAAATGAAATCATACAAAATAAACGGAACTGCACAAAAACAAGGCAGCAAAGCTTTCAAATGTACAGACATCAAAAAAAAATTATAACAGTGCACAAAAAAGGACCTTTATTTTTGTGCTTGGAATCACTCCACTAAGTTTGAGGATAATGCAATTCAGGGGTATCTATTTATTGCATCAACAGCGAGAAGAACACAACAATAACTGACAGACCGAGGCAATGAATACATTGACACACTAATTTTGTGCAGGTTTAGTAATTTCAATCTGTTACTTAAAAGGGTTATCATATGCTCACAGAATATTCAATGATGAAGGAGAGGAACTTAACACAAGTCCTACAAATGGTATCTTTATATCCAATCTAAGAGAAAAAAAAACTGAATTGTCTGCTAAATGTTAAACTCAACTTCCTGAAAGAAATCTGAAAACAGAACAAACCCCGAGAGAGTTACAAATTGATTTCACATTAAAAGTCAAGCAACTGAGATCTTCTGATTGTATTATGTTAAAGGTCTGACATTTGCAGCGCCAGGATTTCGCCACAAAATATTCTCAGTTTGTTCCAGTGTATTCTCCAAGGTTGCCATCTTATACATCTTCCATGCTACATAAAATATATCACACAATCACTCTGCAGTCTTGGAGCACATTCAGAACAGATGATCTGTGAACTAACTGTTCTGCCGACTAAATATGGCCGACCCCGCTTAAAAAGCAATGCCGCTAATTCCCTGATGGTTTCCCCGCCTCCACATGCACCATAACTGCATGGGTCTAGCAATTAAACCTCGGAGCTGAGATAATCTGTTTAATGGCAGGTGTGGAGGAGGGGAGACCATCAGGAAATCAACGGCATTGCTTTTGAAGTAGGGTCAGCCTTATTTAGTTGGCAGAGCAGTTAGTCCGCATCTGTTCTGAAGATGCTCTTATTTGATAAGTAGATAAAAATGAGGTAGGTATATATACTATTGGGTATTCAGTGACCAAGTCACGGCAATACTGAATATATTATAGATAATTGCTGCAAAATGTAACATGAATTGGTGAAAAATTGATACTTCCTTGCCTGATTATTTGGACTTGTTCGGCAACAATTACATCATTAATAAAATAACATGCGTGGATGTTACCAGTAGCATCAACTTGTTAAAAGGGTTGATTTTCAAAATTTCCCTTTGGAAAGTAGTTTGATAACTGATGAAATAAAAAACAGGCAGGGATACATGTTACTAGGTATTTTATATTTAGCCATGTAGTCACAGCAAGACTGAATTTATGATACAGGGTGTCCCCCCTCAAAAAAAAAAATGAATAATAAAAGTTAAAAAAATAACAATAAAATAAAATAAAATAAAATAAAATAAAATAAAATAAAATAAAATAAAATAAAATAAAATTAAATTAAATTAAATTTAAAAAAAACATCAATTTGTTTTTGCAAAGCTATCAAGATAACTAAAAATTTAGGGAATGATCATGCACATACTGAAGTTTAAGTCTTCATGAAATTTGATGAACCTTTGTAGGATTTAATAAAAATTTTATGGGTTCTGTTTTTTTCAGGGGTCACCCTTTACAAATACCATAATTAACTACTTTGCCTGGATGTCTGTCAATTTAAGTTCCAGTATCAGAGTTATTCAACATATTTTACAAGGTGCCTGGATGCTAATTGTAGCACTGGCACCAAGTTGCTAAATAAGGTTAACTTTCAAAATTTCCCTTCAAAAACAATTAAAGAAATAAATTGCCCCCAGGAACACTGTAAGCCTATATCATCAGATCCCTAATAAGGATTATAAAACACCACAGTTGGTCTTGAAAGCATTTATCACTTCGCCAATTAAAACTGAAAAATAGAAAGTTTTACAAAACATCAGTTCAACCGCGTTCGTCATGTGCAATTACAATGAAAGCTTGCATAAATATAAAGGAAACGGCATCGTTTATATTGAGTCAGTTCTTGAAGTGTTGAACATCTCTTCCTCTGTGGTATGTGGTAGCAGGATCTGATATGCATACAATGATGTATTGTCCTTTTCTTCCAGACACTGCACTTTAATGGCTAATCTTTACTGGCAAGTGGGCACTTCTCAACCCCCCCCCCCCCCCCCCAGCCAAATGCCCCCACCCCCATCTCTCGCACATCAGCCCTGTGGCCCTTTTTATTTCACTTCTGTAGCAACTTAATAAAACTTTTTGCTGGATGGCAGATGTGGTTTCTAACACATGTGGTTTGCTTAGTCTCTGTGGTTTCTTAAATTCAGTAGAAGTACATCTGCACTGAATCTTTAAATGAAAACTTCAGGCCTACCCAACTACCAGACTTGTCACCCAATGATCCCGAATTCACCAGTAGATTGGACCACACTACCCGTTTTCAAGGTGTGTGTCAGTACACATTGCACAATATCATACCCCGGAACAAATTTTGAGATGAGATGCACTACTTTCCAACCCTGCTGAGAATCATCACTATCACACTGCGTACTAGGCAAGAGCGGTTTTGCGTCTGAAACGGGTAGTGTGGTCCGATCTATCGATGAATTCAGGATCATTCGGTGCCGAGCCTGGTAGCAGGGTAGGCCTGAACTTACTTAAACTTATTATATACTTATACAAACCCTATGACTACCACCAAGCAACAATGACGTGCTGTATGACTTCAAGACAAGTCACTGGGAGTGGGAGTACAATATTAAAATCATTATTAGTATCATTTGTGTGAAAATGATCCCTCTAACAGGGCATTTGGAATTTCAAGTTTGTCAATGATTCAGAAAACATATTCTAGGCATTTTCGATGAACAGGAGGCAAATAGAAAGGTCAAACTGACCTATAGCTAGCTCATGGCACTTGTCAAAGGGAAATAAAAAAAAAGTGGCCAGAAGCAGTTCCAAATTGGTTCCAACGGTGCATGTCATGTCAGCAATAAATGAGTCTACATGTTCAATGAAAGACAGACCTTTCAGTTTGGAGACCAATAATTACACACGTCTCTGTGGTCATATTTTACTATAACAACTTTGCACATGTTGGAAAATAACTTACTTATTATGTAGTTTTTAGATGATTCATGGTTTTAACTGAAACAAAAATTGAACTTTCTTCGAATTCAATTGTGCAATTGTCAAAAAATAACTTCATTATTAATCAGCATTGCAAAAATATTTTTCAAACATTAGTCCGTTTCTCTAAGCAATAGATCCACTTATCACTGCAAGATTTCCGCAGAATTCCTGTGGTATTTTACTCCAAGAAGACTGGTTGCTTTACTTAATTAGCTCTAGGGGTTTCTGATAAACACTTTCTGCGGTTTTGCTAATCTTTTCTAGGCACATTTGGAGAGTGCTAGCAACTGTATCAGTTCAGGTGTATTGGAAACGTAGCACCATTAACAGTTACCCTGGGTTCCAGACCCTTTTTACATTGAGCAGTACATTTAACTTGACTCATGGGCACATTCACAACAAGTTGATCTGCAGACTAAGACCCCATTCCCATGGATTTTAAATCGATCTATCCCTGTGGAGAGTCTCACTAGATTACTGTCAACTAAGCCGGCTTAAGCGTCTGTCCCGCCTACTAAAAGCTGTAAGGGGGTAATTAACTATGGTGCGCGCTCAGCTGACTGCAATTTAGCGTGAACCCCCAAGGAGTTAGGTTGATCTAAATCTAAATCTCTGGATCGATCTAAATCTATGGGAATGCACCCTCAGAGCGCATTCAGAACAACTTGATCCTCAGACTTACCGATTCGATGGATCATAAATGGCCAACCCACTTAAAAGCAGTGCCTATTAATCCCCTGATGTTCACCCCTGCTGGGGGCTAGCGATTAAACCTTGGAGTCAATATTTAATCTGTTTAATGGCATGTGAAGAGGCAGGAAGACCGTCAGGGAATTAGGCATCTTGCTTTTAAGTGGGGTCGGCCATAGTTAGTCGCAGATCAGTTAGTCCATGGATCATCTGTTCTGAATGCAATCTAACAGACCACTTGAAACCTTGTAGCAGAATCCCCTTGCAGACAATGAATAGATTCCCCACAGGGATTACGCAGCAAGCCTTCAAGTGGGTCAGCCATATTTGATCTGAGGATCTGTTAGTCCATGGATCAACTTTGGTTGTGAATGCATCCTTAGGTATTATTACATTATTTTTACTTCTGTTCACAAGTCCTCCACAAGTATGTTTCCTTCTGTATGTGTGTGCGAGTGCATGTGCATGTGCGTGTGTCCAGTTAGGTGACTCTCTAGTGTAATAGCCAGCTGAACACTTAGTTGACATTGAATATGAAATGATCTGTAGTAATACCACTCCACAGAATAAGCTTAAACAACCAAATATGTTGAAACCCCTGAAAGAGAGAGACATGGGACTCCATCAAGAACAGCAGCTGAATAATACTTCCTTGTCCATTTTTACGATCGATCTAGAACGTACCAAAAACACAACTTGGTACAAAAACAAAGAATGGTCTTATTTTGGATACTGTAACATAAATATTGACATAATGAACCATTTGACTGTTAATTACCCTCCAAACTAAGCTGGCTCTTAAATACAGTGTCCAAAAACAATAACCTCTATTGAGGAAAGCAGTATATCCTCAGATTGAATACCAAAATATTGATACAACAATTAATTTGTCAGTTATATTGAAACCAAGCTCAATTTCAAAAAGTGGTGTACAAAAACAAAAAATGTTCCTAAATACAGATATTAAAATATTGACATAACTTTTAGTTTAACAGAAAGCTCTTCAACAATGTAGTTCTTTCTTTCTCCGAAACCCTGAAGTCTTTTCCCTCAGTAAGTAAATAAATAAGCTAGCATCAAAAACATAATAGATAATAGATAATAATAATAATAATAGATTTTTTTTTACTTTCAGTCCACTTATTAATCTGTTACCTTTCAAGTATTTATTCCCTTAAAATATTTGGAAAACACCAAGCCCAACTGGCATGTTGCTTTAATAAAAGGCTAACCCCTTAAAAAAGCATCCCTAATGGAATGAAAATGTATTTTAAAAGTTGCCACACATTAGAGCCATTTTTACAAGACATTACAATTATTATCCTGCTGTGAAAAATACACTTCAGCATTGCAAAAGCAACACGGAAGAGACACCTCAAAAGTACCAAATTAAAGATAAAATTTTGTTTGAGGCACTTTAGTGGAAAGGCAACCAGGGGCATGTTTCAAAAATAATAAGAACAATAAAAATTTCAATGTACCTCAACTAAAATTTGCAACTCTCCTCTAAAATGAAGCATTTATTAGTCAAACACATCAACATTTTTTTTTTAATAAAAGAGGCATGTTTATTTGACTATTACCCATTTATACTGAATCAAAATAAACTAAACCTCTTGATCTTCAAGCTAAAACTATCTTTTTGTCTTAAGTTTTTCCGTTTAAACAGTTTGAGCCTTTGACCCAAGTTCTTTTGGCTTTGGCAAATGAGTTCTGACCTGCGACACAAATCAGCTAAGTGTAAATGCACCTCCCATAAAATCTGTTTACAAAAACCACAACAGACTCAAAACTAGCAATTTTAAGCACTTCAGTATTCCTATATATATTTCAATCTTCCTCCTTTTTTACTATTCACAACAAAAAACTCCTCTCACTTTTCATAACTTCTGGCTTAATCAATCTGAAGTACTGCCAACAAAGCAATGCTTTAGGATTTTCACTTTTATAAACTCCATTCGTATTTATTGATTTTCTTGATATAAATCAGACAAAGAAATTCCCTGTCATCTCATTCTTTCTGGTTCCAATTTCAAAAGTAAAAATGCAGCTTTTTCTTTTCCTATCAGTAACTTAATTGACATATGCAAAACCAACAATTTCCTCCAGAAGGAAATCACACTTATTCAAATATTTAATTTTTTTGGCTTGTGTCAAGCACACTCAGGAAAATACCAGGGGGAAAATAACACAGGAAACCATAAATCCAACTCGTACCTCATGGTTCTGGCTGAGCTATTCTAATAGATCTCTCCCACCCATTGAAATACCATCAGATTATCATGTCAATTTTGAATAAATTCATCTTTAATTTAGAAAATGGATACTTTCATAGTTATTATTTCAAAGCCTGAAAAATTATCACCAATGTTAAGTAAAAATCTCAGCCAACAGATTTCCCTGCAGTTACTTCAAGTGGAACAAAACTGGTGATAACTATATATTAACAAAAAAAAAGAGAGTATCAAAAAAATGACAAAATTTCAAAGTTCTTGACAATGCACACAAACTGCAGCTATAAAATGATTAGATAACATGCACAGTCATTGCAGTAGCTGTGAAGCTCAAGACATTCAGTAAATATCACAACCAATGTGTTTGGTCTGTACCTTGGCAATATAATAATAGTGAATGCCAGTCATTGTGTTAGGTGTGCATCTTAGTGCATTCAATAAATAGCTTCACACCCATTTTCATAGGGTTGCACTTCAACACATTCAAGAGATGTTAATGCAGCTAATCATTGCGGTAGCTGTGCAGCTGAGCACATTCACAAGCGTTCATCCCATACAATTATAGTCATACCAACTGAAAATACATTTTATGACCACTTTGAAACAATGTCATGATTTTTGCATTCTAATAATTCAGCTAATGAAAGCATAAATAACAGTAAAAATATAACTTACGCATAAATAACAGTGACGAAATGAACATAAACAGGAATAAGTGATGCCAGGATGAAACATCAATAGTTTAATTAAAAACTGGGCAAATCTGAAAGTGAAACCGTTCTTGCAACTGCCAACTGAAGGATTTTTATGCCATGTTTAAGGCACTAAAAATAAGTTTGGTAAAACAAAATAATAGTTTGTTCCTTTTATCAGCAACCAAATATAAAAATATACATTCAATGATACAAATAAATTATAATATTTTCTTATCATTGCTAAACGATTCATACCTATCCAACAGCCCAGCCCTACCTTGACTTGTCTCCATTCAGCCTGACCCTGTTCACAAAGAAATGACCCAAATGACCTTCAGCAAGACTGCTGACCTTGACCTTGTCCTCAATATCAGCCTCTCTCTTACCATCTGAAATATGTGATTATTTCATGATCGACAACAATCTGTGATCATATGAAAGAGACTTGCTGTATTTGTTTTATCATTATATGTTCAAATTTCTATCTGGTAATTTTAATGTTGGACATAGAATTTATGTGATTAATGAAAGATTTGTTGAAAAATAAAAGTCTTACATTTTTGTATGGGAGATTGATATGGAGGGAAGAAAAATAAAAAATAAGGTTGGCTTGAGAGAGAGAGATACCTCCATCAAATGCAGAATCCACACAAGTCTTTATTTTATCTTCCTTTTCAGGAGACACAACATCCATCCCATACTGTTCTCTTCTAAGGTCAGAGGTAATTAAGGATTCTGCAGAATGAGCTGCGCTCAGACAACCCTCTTGGCTTGTCTTGTCTTCACCTGCCACCTTTCCTTCCCTTTCCTTGGGTTTCACTACCCAATAATGCTGCAATAAAAGAAAATAAGTTATACACATTTTGGAGAACAAAAAAGAAGGGCTGGATTCCAATCATTTTTTTTTTCTTATTCTTTTCTAAAAACAAAAAGCTAACAGAACATTTTTACATACCAAATCTCTATACAAAAGTAAAATTCTGTGTAATCAAATGCAGGGGATCAATGAAAGTCAGTATTCATTAGACCCACACCAAGTGAGAACAAAAGAGGGCTTTAAAATGCTAATTATACTTTTTGAACTTGATACAAATGATGGTCAATTGTTGCTTTGTTAAAGATGCTTGAAAAACTAATTGCATTAAAACTTCTTCAAATCCAAGTAAACAGAAATTGTATTGTATGTATATATGCATGCACACGCTGACATACATGCACACACACACAATGACACAAAGAAAGATTTCCCAACAAACCCCTTTTCTGTGATAAGCAGTATGCAATCCAAACTGCTCGCTCAGCTCTTGTAGTTGGCCCAATCTGATTGCCAACTTTGAAAACTCCAACTGGGCATGGGCATTCCCTTCAAAGAAATCCTACAGAGGGAAAGAAAACAAGTTTCATTAATTGGGAGGGTTTTTTTTCTTTTTTTATCTTTCACTGCAGATATCATATTTTAGGTAACAAAATAGAAGTGCCCACAAAAAAAAGTATTATGAAGCTGGCACATTTTGGGGTATTTGAACATCCCTTGCTGGCTTCATAACATTTTACTGAATGTATGTCCCTCTCTCTTAATTTGATTTATTGAAGACGGTATAATAAAATTAAATCTGACTTGAACACTACACAAGAGGCCTGGTGCAACAGCTATAATATCATCTTTACAAGTGAGCCTTAAATTTACCCAAATCAACACTGATAACTACCCGCATGAAAATGCAGTAGAAGCAAAGAAGCATTAACGCAGTAGTGGTGTGGAGCATATTTGCAGTAGAAATGCAGTATAGCCTACTGCAATTCTACTTCAAAAAATTACATAGGGTTGTACAGAGGAGGAGCATTAATGCAGTAGATTAGCAGCATGATAGAAGCATGTTTCAAATATGCTAATTAGCTCCCCAATCAAAGCAGATTTGAAGCATGTTTGCAGTATGATTGCAGTAGTCTACTGCGCTGGAGTATCTATTTCATTTTCGTGCGGGTAACTACGTCGTCTGTATTTTACCTTGAACCAACTGAAGATCATGAACAGCTGCTGTTGGCTCCCATCCCAAGCAAGCTGTGTGACCACAAGACCATCTCTCCTCTGGCCAGGGGTATCTTTACAATGAACGGGACACTGGACGACGTCCACTGGGGTCTTGGTTACACACTGGATTGTGTGTGGCATTTCTGTGCCTTGTCAATTGTTGCAAATATTATGAATTATGCTTATTTCACAAGTTGAATTAGTTCAAATGTAAATTAATTTGTGTAAATAATATAATACTGAACTAAATATTTTCTAGCCAAAATATACAAACATTGAAGCATACATGTATGATAATTGATAGGATTGGTTTTGCACACTATTTGCACACTGCAGCAGCCTAACACTAAAGTGTACCATGTAACCCCTACCACTATATTACAGCTATTACATAAATTAAAACTGTGTTCTGTATACAAATCACTGGCGGATCTACATACATGTACGATTTGGCTAGAGAAAGAAATATTGAAGAGGGGTAAATAAAAATTCTGATAATGACAATTTTAAGAACTGAACTGTAAATATGTAGGCACTGGAATGTAAAACTGCTGTCTCGTCTCGTCGTTTTGCTTGTAATACTGCCTTAAAATCTGTGTGTGTGTGTGTGTGTGTGTGTGTGTGTGTGTGGGTGGGGGGGGGGGGGGGGGTGAGCCGCATGTGGCCCGGCCAGAGTGCCCCCTCTAATTCCTTGATCAGTCACCGCATGGGAAATATATACTCACCGCCTTCTATGTGTAAAGCGATAAATTACAACACTCTTAAATAATTCAATTTACCACACGCTGCTGTTTAACTAAATTATCAATGCACACAACCTGTCCCACTTTCAAGAAACACGCGCTTCCAAGCCTCGGTTTCGTAAATAGGTTACACATTTCGAAACTAGGTCAGATATGTGGGTTAACTCACGCATAATCTTCACTGGTAGAGGCAACAACTAGAACCCACAGTACACTGAAACAATTAGCTTGATTAAATATGTTTGTTGCTAATTTTTCAAAGAAAGTCAGGGCTACCTTGCGTTTACAAAAAAATTGCGTCAAGTCAAAAAAAAAAAAAAAAACACTAATGGGGACAAGATCCTACATGTGTCCATTAATAGTTTGGTGAGGTAGAAAATGCTAATAGTTTGTGTTTGAAAGATGTGAGAGTGGCACCACTTCTTTTATTCTGAAACCTTATGCGAGTCAAAACGCAAATATAAGGACACTTGTACTGATGTTTATTTCAATTTTAAATGTATGAAGTAATGACATTTGAAAATATTGACAGTATAATAATGATTCTTACTAATAACATATGTATAATCTTACCTCTTTAGCATATCAAAAATCAATATACGCCATCCACTTCAGCAAAAAGTGAATATACATCTACTTTTGAAAAAAAATTATCTTACAATATTGTACTAGTACAATGTACTGGCAAAAACATTTTTATAAGTTTTCAGCACTAAAAATGACTTGGCAAACATGATATTGTCAATTCCAGTGCAACATTCTGAAAATTAAAATAGATTTTATTTAACTAACCAAATATAATCCAGCTGAAGTTTGAAGCTGTATTAAGCTGACCAACGTCATTCACAACAAAACAAAAAGAAGTTTGAAAAAAACTTTAGAAAACATATTCAAATAGTTGCAATTGCAGCTGTTTGTAATATCTGCAAAATTTATTTGCAATGAACATCATCATCAACATCTTTATCTTGAAATGGTAAATGGTCCTTTCATTTCCACACAGTGACAACAATATAAGAATTTTAAAACGGGTTTAACTACTGGACTAAGATTATTTATTTTTTCCTTAAATTGGATAAGTACCACACTTAAGACCAATCAACATAATTACCCCCATCCCTTGTTTGAGATATATGTTATGTTCTATTTGTAAGGATGGTAATGCTAATTTCAGACTATTTCCCCATCCACCCCTTTCTTCCTATGAAATCCAACAAAAGTACGAGCTTCAGATTTTTGCATAAAGAATACTACCTATTATTTGTGCACAAACATTTAACCTACCACTAACCCATTGATTATACAACCTCTATTTCCAATACAATTCCAATACACGGCAGTCTGATTAATAACTACGGTCATAATCCTATCCGTTTCAAGCAGCACTGGTATTCAAGATGGAGAGTGCGGGACATTCTAGCTGATAGGAACATTTCCAAAGCCTAGATAGTTCCTTGAACCTCCATTAATTAGAGTTCATTGACCCAAAATGTTTTATCTATTTACTTATTAATTGCTAAATCCATTTTTGTACTAAAAGCAAAACAGATAAATTAGGGTGGAAATGCTTTACATAAGTGACATTATTAAATTTCAAATTTAAAACTAAAATTGGAGCCAGTAGATTTTCTGACTGATCAATTTGAAATCATATTTTACCCAATGAGCCTTTGGACTCGTGCACTTCCAGACTAAGAGGGCATACCCTTTCAGATGATGTTTTAGCTTCTGCCACTGAAGTAATCGGTGTAGTCTACAAGGTAGGGCTACCAGCTTGATAGTGACCATCATAGGAATTCATCCTGAATTTTTCTACTTTTGCTTGCCAGAAACTGGCTTCAGAATAAGTGTTTCTTGCTGTTATTCTGTAAATTAACAGGAATTTAGCCAGCGAAACTTTCAATAAGAGTCCAAGTATTTTTTTAATGTATTCTTATTCATGACCACTCTGTGATGAAATGGACAGCACCATAGTTAACTCAGGGTGTTAGGAAGTTTAGTTAATATACAATATTTACTACACATTTTGCTCAACAACACCTAAATAATAAGCCACTAACCATATTATTCTTTCATTTGTGTGCATCTTTCACAGTTTTTTAACATTTTCTTCATTGTGTTCAGACATTTAGCAAAATCTTGTCAGTTTTTACACAAATCACTTTTACTTTTTTTTTATCGAAATATTTTAACCATGTTGCCAAATCCATCAATCTTTTACAAAACTAACAGTCACTGTATTTAAAGGTTATTTTCCGTTGCTTTCTTGCATTCAAAGAAGCAACTTGAAAGCTTGCTTTTACTTTGACCAACTACAAATATGAACATTCCATTTGCTTGTAGTTCCCCGACTGACCCTGGACTTCAGATGTCAACAGAAAAATCATAGGCATACTGATAATAAAGATATCAACTACCAATGGCATCTGAAACTCGGGGTGACAAGGTCATGTTCCACAGTTTTACATTGGTGTTTATATCGTGTATCTTTGCTTACTTCATTTTTTTTTTCAAATCTGACAAATTGTAAAAATTAAATGAATGCAACATTTGATTTGATGAGTTTGAATAAAATCAAAAGTCAGAAGTGATTACTTTTTGCCCATGACAACAAAAAACTAGGATTGCATGTAAATCTTTTTTCTTTTTTTCCATACATTTTCTACAATACTAAATGACTCATAACTAGCATCCTTTATTCCCATACTAAGAAGTCTAACACTAAAATATCAATATCTTTTCAAAGGCTTTGCATACATAATTCATACCATGCACTAAAAGAGTATAAATGCTGATTTAACATTTACAAATAGAACTGATTATATCGAAGTTTGAAATAGTCACTAAAACAACAAACATAACCCTGGGTAACCTTGACAACACTATCAACAATTTGACTACACCACTGAAGGTTTTAGTGTTGCCTAGGAAATAAAACCTGCCATAGCAACAAAGAATATTGTTGCACTGGTAATTAACATGGTTTAAATTTAAAAGAAGATTCCACTGGCACCAAGTACTTACATGGCTACAGCAACAAACTAAGATAAATCTTTTTTTCCATTTGAACTAAGAAGATGGAGGACAGTCCACCCTCTTTGACAGAACTTGGCAAATTACACTGGAGTATTTGAGTAAACAAAAATAACTTATAAAACTGACAAACAAAGGCAGTATTTTACCATGGGAGCAGACTGCATAAACAAAACAATGCACTACATCATTATGATCTCGTTAATTTTGGGTGGAAAATTTATGCTTTTTAAAGAGAATCCTGAGTAAAAGGGCATCTCTTTACCACTCTTCCTGCCCAAATGTGTTTCAGAGCACAAAACCCAATTATGAAAACCTGCATATTTCCAAACTAGTTTCAAAAAGAAAGAGAACAATTTGTTTCTGCAGTCTGCTGCCCTCCCCCTCTTTCTATGTCAGTCTGTCACATTTGAAGGGACACAGATATTTACCCAGCACTACATATTTCATGTATTCAAAGTTGATCACCAGTGTCCCTTTGTTTTTCAATAATATTTATATAAATGTACATGTGTCACGCTTTACTCTGTACATGTAGAAAATCCTTCAATGACAAGTCATATATAAACATACTGGTTACATATGATAATGATCATGACAAAGCAATGACAATGTGGATGGTAAAATTACAATTGCTTATGGTCCCCTGGGAGAACAATGGAACTGAATGAACACTGTGACACACAGGAACAGCCCGAAGACGTGGAAATGGTCTTCCTGTAGCATGACATGTGAAAACTGTCATAAGAATGGCATAACACCCAACCACCAAGAAAGCTGATGGTACTAAACGACCTTCACAAAGAGTGATAGTTCTGATGAATGACCTTCATAAAGGGTGATGGTACTGAATGACCTTCTCAAAGGGTGATGGTACTAAATGACCTTCTAAAAGGGTGATGGTACTGAATGACCCTCATGAAACGTTTTTAATAAATGGCCCTCATGAAGAGTGATGGTACTGAATGACCTTAACATAAGGTGATGGTACTGAAAAACCCTCAAGAAGTGTTTTAAATAAATGGCCCTCATGAAGAGCGATGGTACTGAATGACCTTAACATAAGGTGATGGTACTAAATAACCCTCATGAAGTGTTTTTAATAAGTGGCCCTCATGAAGAGTGATGGTACTGAATGGCCCTCATGAAGAGTGATGGTACTGTATGGCCCTCATGAAGAGTGAGTAACTGCGACTAGTCCAAAAGGTAAATAACTCACTACAATTGGACAAAAAAAGACCAACTAAATTTCACAATAGAAAAACCCACAAAAATTAGGATCAAAAATTCTGAAAGACCAGTACATAAATCCTGATCTAATGGCTGACTAAAATTGAAAAAAAAAATGTTGGAATAGTGAAACACAGAAATAAGTGGCATTTGAAATTTAAGGATAATTACCAAACCCTTTGTGAACATCTTTAATGTGATATGGTACCTTGGTTATAAGTTTCTGCAGCATGCTTCCTGATTCAGTGTAATACACAATTACATGTTTAACCTCATCAAACTGCTAACACGCTTAAAATTTTTTAAAGTAATTTCTGTTGATATGCTTGTTCTTCTCAGATACCATAAAACCAAGAACTGTCCTGTGGCCATTACACATACTCTGTGGTGTCCATCTCTTAAAATCACCATTTCCTAACACATTCTCAATATGTGTGACTCAACAATTGTTGATTAGAGCCCACTGATAATCGGAATGAATGACTGATGACATTTTTTTCTTTCTCATCTTCTCCTCTCTTATAGTATACTGGCGATAAAACCTCCACTTCCTAGGTGCCTTTGCATGGTATGACTAAATACTTTATTTCCTGCAACAATTTGCAACTCTCTTCATTCAATAATTCATATATCTTCATCATCTCTAAGACTTCTAACAATTGCTAAGTTCTACTAATGCAGAGCCTTATTAGAGACATTACTTCAATCTGTAGTTGACAATTTCATAACAGGCAATGCTATCTAAAATGGGGACTATGAGGCCATTGTTGCTAAATCTCATTGTGCCCGTGACACCTAAACTAAGACCCCATTCCCGTAGATTTTAGATCGATCTATCCCTGTGAGGAATCTCACTAGATTACTGTCAGCTTAGCCAGCTTAAGCGTCTGTCCCGCCTATTAAAAGCTGTATGGGGGTTAATTAACTGTCGTGCGCGCTCGGCTGACTGCAATTTAGTGTGAACCCCCAGGGAGTTAGGTCGATCTAAATCTAAATCTCTGGATCGATCTAAATCTCTGGGAATGCACAGTTAGACATGTTCAAATACTTGTGTGTTTCAGTTGTGACGTTGGCCAGTTTTAATAGTCAATATGGCTGCTGGGCAAACAAATTAACAGACTAGCAATTTGGTTGTGCTAAAAAGCATATCAGATGCTTTATGGACTATTCTCTTTCTGTTCCTAAAGATTATGTCTCTCAGAGTTGCTCCATCCCCAGTTTCACAAAATACTTAAGTTAGTTCCAGTGGTTATAATTTTGTTACCAACATTACATTACATGCATATGGTCACATGCACACATCTTACCCTATCAGGAATAGTGTTACAACACTCTCATGGATACACGCACACATCCTTAGTAACACTGACTTCACTTTTTCCTTTTTTTTTTTCTTTTTTTTTGGTGAAACTAGGGTCCGTTTGATGTTGGCCTGTGACAGTAACCTAACTGGTTAATTAAACCATTTTGTCGTAAAAACCACATATTCTAATGGGAACCATCCTTCAGCACAGAGTGACATCATACGAGACTAAAAACATAGGCGAATCTGAGATAGGGTTAACATTTTAGTGATAAGGGTGACACTTTATGTGCCAGGAATGTTGTCTTAGAAAGC
The DNA here is from genome assembly GCF_051362555.1 of Lingula anatina. NCBI lineage: Eukaryota > Metazoa > Brachiopoda > Lingulata > Lingulida > Lingulidae > Lingula > Lingula anatina. Next base: position 17,332,421 of record NC_141776.1, on the reverse strand, counting down.
AATACAAAAAGTGACATCCACAACATGGCGGATTCGTACTGTTTTGCAATAGACTGTGTTTTAACAGAGCAGAAAAGAAAGCAACCAGAAATATATCTGCAGATAAATTGTCAGCTTTCATTTATTTCTGCACCACGCTTGCTAATCTGCCTTTTCCTCTGACCTCACTTTCTTCCAAATCCAGCAAAACCTCGCTTGATTTTATGCTAAACATGGAGGCAGTGCCATCTTGGATGATTCCCAATGAACAGTTTTTACCTAAAATCTATGCCCGAATAGAATGGAGATGAAATGTTACCAACTGACCTCTGAAATTTCAAACAATTGCCTGTTATCACAGCACCGGCCTCTATACCCAATAATATAATTAGTTTCATGAATGATATATAGGACTACATACAAGTAATTGCACTTCAAGAACATCTCAAACCAATTCCGACCCAAATGAATGTTTTGTTCCAACAGGAAGCTTTTTTTATGTGGCTAACATCTCATCTGATAGGTCAAGATAAACCAATTCCAATGTCAAAAATTAATGTTTTGTTCCAACACAAGGCTTTTTTTGTGTGAATGAGATGCCATATATGGTTTGTTATCTTACTCAATAGTTTGTTTGCAGATAAAAGCTTCTGGCAGATGTTATATATCCAAAAATTTATGGACAACAGAAAAAAGTGACTTATCATTGAATTCATGGTAACAGGAAAAGTTGCCTTCTTGTTTTTGACACAAAAATGAGTTTTTCAAATTTTAAAAGGAAACAAAAAAATGTCACTGTGCTGAGCTCGCACTATAAAGCACAAGAACCTGTAAGTCATCCCAAGATGAGGTATGAGTTTCATAAACAAAGTATTAAAATACACTACATATATCTTACTACTGAAATGATGACTTTCATAACAAAAACTCTATCCTGTTGACTCTGATGCTCTACCTCGTCCCATACTGGTTTTGTACACACCCTTAAAAATGACAGCCTTCATATATAATTCAAACACATTTCAAACAAACTAGAATTTTTAATGGGTGTTTTGTTTTTCAAAAAAGTATGTAATTTGAGATCAAAAATTGGAAAATTAGAAGAAGGTATCTTTTTGTTTTGCAACATATCAAGCTTTTTAATACAATCTTAGAAATCCCTTTCATAAAGAATTCTTTACATTCAAACCTCTTTGCTTTCAAATTCAGTCTTCGCAATAAATAACTGTTTGGTATAGCAGCCAGGGTCAACAAAGCCAACATATTTCTGTACTTATACCACTGTTATAGTCTCATAATAAAACTTTGAGGTACCACAGAAGGATAGAAATCTGCCGGCTAAAGTTCTGTAACACAGAATTCTATCAAAATTAAACTTCATATCTAAAAATTGCTGTAAAACAACACTAAAAGGGTGTTCATGATAATAATTTGTAACAAAAAGGACATTTGACCCCTTAGGGTCCGAGCAAGTTTGTAACAATGTATTCTATTGGACCAAAATGCCTTCTCCAAATTCCATGCTGTCAAGTCTCCTGTGCAATGAATGGATGACATCAAATGCATATGAAACACGACTCATAATTGGCTAAACCTTTTCTGGAGTCAGAATGAAAGGAAATACAGTTTCGTCTAATATTGTAACACATCAGAGCCCACTTGGGTATCCGTGGTCATAGCAGAGTTTACATAGAGCATATACGGAATAAAATTACGTGAATGATGTGCATCAAAGGACAGCAGAAGTTTTGACCACAAAACTGTCTGCAGGATTTTTTTCAAAGAATTTGGTTGCAAGCATTTTGAAGTGTTTTGTAACCTTCTGTAATGGGACTGATCTGCTATTGTTTTCAAACAACACCCTAACTTGCTCTGACATAATCACTGTGTAAACAACCAACAATAAGAGATTCTTTTTGCTATAACCAAACAGGGAAGAAAAAACTATTTTATCAACTTCTCCAAATATAAGCTCAATTCTGAATACATACTTTTTCTTGCCTGTTTCTCTATTTATCCTAAAACTTAACAGTTTGTATAGCTAAGGGCCACCTTAGATTGAAAAATCATCTTATTTCCAAGGCCAATTCCAAATACCATCTCGTTGCACTTTCAGCTATTTATTTCCCAGTTTATCAATTGTGTCATCTGCTGCTGACGACAGATTATCAATCTAAAGCAACCCTGAACAAATTCAAATAAACTTCCTTAAATTAACTGACTCCAAAAAAGGCCTCCCCAAATAAATCATGACCAATGACAAAGATACACTTCCTTTATCACGATAAGTTCCACTTTTATCAATGAGAAGACTTATTCATACTCATGTGTTTATACAATATATAATCATTGTAACAAATAGTTATTTTTTCACTGCGATATCGTGTGAGAGTGATGCTCTTGCGAACTTCATTGTTAATTGATCCCTTGTAGCCTCCCTTACGCAGGAGAGAGTCTATAGTTTGTATGCGGTCCCAGCCTAAAAACAGAAGAACAACAATGACATGTTAAACTTGACAACAACCAATGGGTAGATTTTCATCAGCTTTACATGTTTACTCTGCAAAAAGTACTTCATAACATGAGCAATGAAAATCCCATGAAGTGGCCATATGTTTCAATGGGAGTCTTACAAAGGTACTGCCAACAATAATGTCATTTATCATAAAAATCAAGTTGAACTTAGTACAAATAACATAATTCAAATACTTTAGGGCAATGAAACTAAAACATTATCTTTTTAATGTGAACTTACTAGTCTCACTGTTTCGATTAAGTTTTTTTAACATTCAATCATCCAATTACCTAAGTTAAAACTGATTTTCAGATAAACTATTCAGGGTAAGCCTCTGAAGTGCCAAATAAACGTGCCGGCACGTTTATTTTTTTTCCGGAAATTTTCCACCCGGCACGATCTTATTCTCCCCGGCACGATTAATAATTTTCCACACGGCACGGTTATTTGGCACTCACTGTGCCGGTTGGAAATATTTTTGATCGTTTCGGAAATGTTGATGATCGTTTCATTAGACAAGTTAATAATTATTAATGACCTGTCGCAAGCACTACTCAGCCCGGGAGCCACCGGTCTGCCGCTAGGTGGCTTTTAACCAAACCGGAAGTTCTAGAATTTGAATTGCGTGCATTTTTGTGAAATTTATAGGGTGTCAGAAACGGTAGAATATATCGAGTACTAAGGGTATGAGAGTCTTACTATGTATACTGTCATCTTTAGAAATAAATTTCAAATGATGTGAGATGTTCCTCGAGTTGATCTAAACCATATTTTGTGTTCAAAAGTGAATTTGAAATCGAAGTTTTACCAAAGCTGTAACTGAAGTTCAACTTTACCTCTAATGCTTGCATTCTTAGAGAACAGGTTCCAACTTCGAATTATCAGTAAGTTGTGGCAAATTTATTCAGCTTTCTGTCAATGTAAGCATGTAAGGAACTTTACCGTTATCCAGGAATGGCACAAATCAATTCACACCCATGTAAAAAAAAATCGTACTTGCAACAACCGTAAGCCAGCCTCGTTTTGACTTAGTACATTCTTGTTGTAATTTAACCTCGTTTTGAATTCCCCACCCGAACAATATTTTTTATATAGAGAAGAGAAGCTTGCACAGGAAGAATAGAGGAAATGAACATTTCATTTTTTTTTTGTAAATAAGCATTTATCTATTACACGAGGCCACCCGCTGCCAGTTTCTTTTTATTGAAAGACTAATAAAAACAAAACAAACAAGACTTTTTTATCAACTGAATGTTTTTTTTACATATGAACAACTATATAACATTTAAAACATAATATCATCAACAAAAATATCAATATTGTGACAGCCAACAGGAATTAAAGCTGATGCAAATATACATGTATATTTGTGGCAAAAATTATTTTTTACTTTTGCAACACATTGATATGGCAATTATTTTACACTTCTTGATCATAACATAGAGTTATAGCCACAGGACACACTACTCCTTTTAAAAACAAGATCAATATAAACAATTTATATAATTTCATAAATTTACCTGGAATCAGCAATTTATTTCACTGATACCAGTTAGACCTGTACCAGTCTATATTTTCATTTGAATTAATTTTTGTAAGTGTCATAGTGGTGATTTCACAGCCAAACTTCATTTAAAAACTTGCACATTTAATTATATTACATGAATCTGTTATTGTTTTTTATTCATTAGAAAGAACTGTAACCAAGTTTTAAAAGAATGTTTTCAGTTTTAAAAGGATTAAGTAACTTCTGAGCTTCTGTCATAATTGCCAAGGAATGGCAAAATGATTAATCCTGGTCCCTTTCATGTTCTTCAAGCCTAGAAAAATATTGGATTAAAACATTAAAAAGATTTAAAAGGTAACATTCAAAAACATTTTTAACTGCATATATCTTTACACACACAAAACAACAACAAACTAAAATCAGTATAAATAATAAACCACAATCTTGATAATAGGGAAGCTGGTATCAATCGATTTATCTAAAATAGTACTCTTAAAGTGTATCAATATTGAAGTCTACAAACTACAGTGTTCACAACTATAATACACTATAAAACAAAGGAGGAATTTTGTTAATATAATGTTCTTTTTTTCATGAAACATTTTTCCCTCACATACTTATAACCCATGTGTTGTGTGTGTGGGAGATTTTAAACAAAACTAAACTGTTCCTTCTAACAAAAAATTGCCTATGATATGGCTATCACAATTTGAAAACATATACACAATGTTATAGCACTTGGCATTTTATGATGCACAGTATGTATGTATGTATGTATGTATTGCAAATGGTCAACAAATGGGGGTAAAAATGTAATAAAACTTATTTTGACTAACAAGTTTTCCCCCATATTGATATTGTACATTTGTACCCTGCCAAAGGAGCAAACATGTTAAAAGTCAAAATTTGTTATTCATATTTTTGAAAAGATGCTTGTGGTTGGTTTTCAATTTTGTATCTTTCACAACTATAATTTACAAGCATGTGTGGCCCCAAACTCACCCCATGCACACACATGCAGGACAGATAACATTGCTTTTCACTGACATCAACATCCAACAACTATAAATCGACTTTCCCACACCTTGGACACGGACCACAAGGAAAACACATGGGTAAATGTCCTAGCTAAGCTTTCTCTTGGGCATGATATATTATTCAATTTATGATAAAATAAAAAATATGTTCAAGTGATATATATACCAACAAATTGATATGAAAAGCTACTTACTACTTGGCAATGTACATGTATATTCAGCTGTGGAACACCGACATCTTAATTGTTATAATACAAGCCTTTGAACTGTCAACACTTTAGGTCACTGAAAGTATATAAAAAGGTAGATAAAATATTGAACCTATCATTTATTGGGCATTCTTGTACATGATAATAATAAATAACTGATAAATATTTTTTATCAGTTTATACAAGTTTCAATCCTTTTTCATGGAAATTTCAAAATATTACTTTTTTTGTTTTTTTTTCATCTTACTTAAATCAAAATGCAAATAAATAGCATGAAAAGGATAATGCAGAATATCTAAAAAATGGCTTTTATATCCTCAAAAGTGACCTATCCCCCTCTCATAATATATCTATCTATACAGAATCAAGTATACTACATGTCATTTCGCGGGCCATTTCTGTTAATAAACATCAAAGCACAAAAAAAAGCATAAGAAGGCAAATTCTCAATATTTTATTGTGACATTCATACAAGACCTGAGGCAAGACTGCCCCCACATTCACTCTACTGTGATCGCCCCAACCACACACACTGTCATTTCATGAAGTATTTAATCTAGTTAACTTCAAAACACCAAAATATGGCATGAAAATGCAAAAATTCAATATTAAACTTCGACATTCATTAAAGATGTACACTCAAGACTGCCCATGTAGTTACTCGGAACATTGCAAAATATACTACCTGTCGGAAATGTAGAAAATCGATAAGTTACAGGTTAGGTTCCTACCTAAATTTTTTACCTGTTCAAAAACAAATGTCAAACTATTAAAAAAACTTAACAGATAAAGAAAAATCATTGTTATCTGCATTTGGCACAATTCAAAAGAACGTGTTTACATTTGGGTTCTGTGTGCCGCCATTTTGGAACACGACAGTAACTTGATAGAAGATTCAGTGAAACCGATACTTAAACACTACTATGGTATATAAAATATAGCTTCAGAATATACTTTATCGTTCTGTCAAGTGCATTAGTAAAATTATCAACATATCAGCGTATAAACGTCTGTTCATCTTACCTGTCTCCATGCCTACTCCTCCCGCCATATCTGGGTAAGGCCGCCACTTCAAGTTTTGAAAACGAGGCCAAATCTAATATTCTCCAAAATAACCGTCGAGCCGGTGGCTCCCGGGCTGACTGAGCAGTACACTCGAACTTGTTTTTAGCGTAAATAAAAGCCAGTGTTTCTCTAGCATATAAAGAGCGAGGCGCCGCTCTGAAATTTGTCAAAAGCACCGCCTCGCTGGGCTGAATGGAACAAAAAAGTATATTTTCACTCATGCTAACTGAAATTTATATTTATTTCTAAGCAAATATGGCATTCTGTTTACATACGTACGCTTCTGAGCACTTGATTTAGTAGTAACGAAAATACGCATGCGCGTATGCCATCTCCCTGTGAGTGCCTCGTTTTCGCAGTTCTGTGCTTTATTTGAAGTATACGACACAGAGCGAAACGAGGCAACTGCTCTCGACAACATTTAGTCACATGTCACAAATACACTTTCTCTGTCACTTCGTCATGTTCCGAAATTAAGACCGCCTGTTGTGTGTTTTTATAGTTTACGTTTATTCACTGATAAAAATGGAGAAAATTAAGAGCACTTCGTTGATTTTATAAATTTGGAGAAGATTTTCTACTGATTTACGGGTTAGTTTTGTGAAAGCAGTAGCGTTGTAAAAACTGGGTCACGTCAGTATTTCGCGTGTATTGAATATGAATTTCCATCACTGAATAGAATCATATAAATGAACAAACGAAGAACTCAAATTGGTGATAAGTGTGATTTTAATCTCTTTAATTCTGAAAAATTCATTTCACGGTGTTTGAAGTTGTTGATTATAAATTACATCTCAAACTATAATTAGTAGCGGGAGTCGCTTTGCGCTGAACGACAGGAGAGAGAACATTTTTTGCGGCAGTTTTGTTTAAGGATGAAACGCTCCCACACGCAAAGTCAATTGACCAGTTACTTTCAGAAAGGTGAAAAATGGTAAGAACAACATATTATATAAACTTTTTGGTCAATCCAAAAATAATTCAATATAGGAAGCCCTTTTTCTTGATTCCTGTAAGTATTAAAGTAGTTAATTTTTTTTTTTTTTTGAAATAGTATGTTCTATAATTTTTGAATGTTTAAATTAGCATTATAGGAACTGCTGCTGCTGAACCTTAAACTTCAAGATTGACTAAACTGAGTGAATGCATAGACAGGAAAATAAATTTTGTCTAAACAAAATTCCTCAAAACATCTAAAACAAGACAATTCAGTGACACATAAGATGTAAAAAAAATTACATAAATACCCGAAAATGCACCAAATTGCACCTCGATTGAAAAAATTTTCCGGGAGAGCTTGGTGATAGAGATTACTCTTAATAGTTAAAATATGTTAAACTATGTGTATAAAATCAAAGATAAATTTGTCTAGATATTGTGGTTTTTTTATGTTTAATAAACATAATTTTTCCAGATTTGAATATAATTTAAAATTGCCATTACAATTATTCATTGAAATTATCAAAATTGATAAAATTTTCCGGGGGGCACAGTTATTCCGCTAGGCACTGTTATTAAATATCGGGAATTTTTCCAGGGGGCACAGTTATTCCGCTAGGCACTGTTATTAATTTTGGAAAGTTTTCCGGGGGGCACTGTTATTCCGGTAGGCACTCTTATTCGGCACTTCAGAGTATGGAATGTGAGTGTATGAGTGTGCATGCATGCATTAATGTTTCATATTTCAGTTCAAACCTTTCAAGCATCCCTACATCAATATATCAAAGTGAAAGTTTTGACACCATCATAAACGAACATAAAGATGGAATCATAATCAAAGCTCATAATGAAGCTTTCAACAGTGAGCTTTAATAATAATAATAATAATAATTTCATCTTCATATCTCCATCCAGTCCCATTACCTTGTTCAGGAGCTACCTCGGGAAGATATGTAGCTGTTTTCTTGTGCCCTTTTTCATTGAGAAATTCTATCCTAATTCCATGAGCTCCGACCTAGAAATGGAAATTAGAGCCAGTATGACTTGGCTGAAACTGAGAACCACAAGTCTGTGGGTTACTTCTGAATATTTCTTGCTTAAACCTAAGCCTTGAATTTTTTTTTTCAAAATTTCTGATAAATTTGTGAAAAATTATCAAATGTTCTCAAAGTCAAACACTTTGTTCATCTAACAATACGTGTTTCTAAACTAAGAAATCAATTTAACAAATTGAATCTTCTTGAAAAATGTCATTTTTCTCCAAGCCTTTGTAAGAAGAAACCAACTTTCTAGTCAAAATTGCAGCTGTGTTCACAAATTATTTTAAGTTCAAGGTTGTACATGAGACTGTGAATAATGACTGTTGATCTAAATATAACTTGTATATCTAAATATAAACTTCTTGACACTTCTTGTTCAATCATCATGATACTAGAATGGCCTCTACCGCTTGCATTGCTCAATAATGATACTAGAATGGCCTCTACTGCTTGCCTAGCTCAAAAATGATACTAGAATGGCCTCTCCTGATTACCATTAGAAGAGAAACCATTCAGAGAAAACCTTTCTAAATTTAGAACCCCACAGAGCATCCTTCCAAAGCAGAATGATGACATAACTGAGGACAGATAATTAACTTAAGGAGAAGCTTTTAGCTCCATTAACAAGATCTTCCTTGCCAGCGTGTCAACAGGGGAGGTTAACGCAATCAATGAACCAGACAACATTTCTTGCCACCACATAGATCTTTACAGGTGATAGTTACCCAGTTAGCTTTTCCACTCTCGGTTTACGTTGTGTCGTAAACAAATTACTTTTTCATTTTAAGACGAAATTTTAGATGGCGTTCAAGGAAGCACGGCATGACAGCATCCCTGTTTAAGATTACAGTGCAGTACTAATGTTTTTTCACCGAACTTAAGCTTATAATTTTATTAAATGTCTATAAATACCTGACTTAGTAAATGATATGTGATGTACATCTATCTAGTAGTGGTCACAGCAGTGGGCAGGGGGGCCGAGTTTAGGAGTTAGCATATGAAGAGTCTTCATTCTACCATTTTATGACTCTGCACTATCTGTATAAATTCTCTTTATTTCAACATATTTTTCAAGACTTTTTAATTTTTTTAAATCCAATTCACCCTGTCTTTAACTGCTTTATTTCTCCATACATTTTTCAGAAATTTCTAGTTATACATAAAACATTTTGCTAGGATATGATGAAAAATATTTTTTTTCAGAATACCTATAAACAGATTCAACAAATTCTTATTTTTTTATGAACACGTGCATGTCTGTGCGCACATGCATTATCATACCTCCCAGTCCAAATAGTCGGCGGCCTCCTCAAATCGTGTAAGTATGGACACAGAACAATGGAGACGGGCAAATTCTTCCTTTGTGACTGGACTGAATCGGCTGTCTTTGACCGCACTGAAAGTACATGTACATGATATAGACATGCATTTTTTGTCTTTACACAATATATGCTACAATTAGATATGAAGTCTTGGGACAGATGAAGCTGTGAAAGAGTTTAAAATATGATCTGTTTTTTTGAGAAAACTCGTAATAAATCTCTAATTTAAAGGAAGAATTAAAAAATCCTTGTGAATATTAAAGAAAAAATGAATGAGATTGATGTATGGGCTTATTTAATTAGTACATGCAAAATAGAGAATAACAAAATATACATGATGGTGCACCTGCATCCAAAAAAGTACTGATACACAATGAATGTATAATATATAATATAGAATGTCTACCTATGTAACGTATGTGTTTATAGGCAGGCACACAGATAGGCATACATGTACTGTGTGCGTGTGTGCGTGCATGCATGCATGCGTGTGTATACCTTGTGACAGCATATTCCCTGAGGCCGCTCTGAAGACTCATGGCGGAGAAGGTTCCAATACAGCCGCGGAGGCGTTTGTCCTTGCCTATCTTCCATGTGACAAAGAGTGGACTGAAACAAGGACAGCAGTGTTTCTATTCATTCACAGATCTATGCAATCTGAACAGACTCAGACATATATATATAATGTCTATCTTTTTTTTTTCCCCCACAACGGTGTTCATCCTAAAATGAGATCTGCTGAGTGTACCACCATCAACAGAAAAGAAGAATTTAAAAAAAAATTCAAACCATCCAGTTTTTCCTGGAACTATGACACACAATTTACCAATTGCACTTAAAAAAACAGCACGAATTTATAAATATACAATTTCCAAGCTAAACTGTATCCTTTTTGCTCAACAATAATCTTTCCTGTTTAAAATGATGCAGACAAATGCTGAATACCAGCTTTTATCACAAGTAATTACAGCAACAGTTAAACAGATTGCAATACTGACTACAGATACAGGTGATGGCTAAATGACCAGACACATAATGGCTGTCAACAACGAACAGAGACAATACAAAGGTACTGCATGAAGTAGTCACACATTACATCATCCTGGGCTCGCCCTAGTCCTAAATTTCTTTATCATCATCATCATCATCCATTCCTTTTACACCGGCAAGTTGTTAAGGCCACCATCAAAGATCTTCCACTGTTCTCTGTCACGACCTACTAGTAGGTGTTGGATCGTTCCCCAGTTTTCTCCCTGTTGTTTCAACTCTGCCTCAACAGTTCTTCTCCGTGTAGTCTTAGGTCTGCAGCTTTTTCTGCAACCAGTCTCACATCATAAGCAGTATTTTATTAACAGGTTTTGTACATCAAGGCTACTCGTTATGTTGAGCTAGATTTTATTGACTTGTATTGAACCAGAAGGCTTCATATTATAAGCTGAATGTTATGAACAGGTGCTACTACCTTTACTGTAAGGTTACTTATGACGAACTGGATTTAATATACAGGTATTGCGAATAAAATCCAGAAAATCCATTCATCAAGTATAAAGCAGGTAGTTTTTCTTCAATCAAAAGCTGATATTGAAAATGTTGTTGCGCTTGGTACAAAGGAACTTTACCAGAAAGTCCTGGAAGCTATTCACATCAAGTTGGGAGACAGTCTCAAAAAATTTGACCACAGGTCAATCTTTGTGCCATACCCTTTTCAGGTGACTGACCATTCAGACCACTCCCCTAAACACTAGTCTACTGATCCCAATCAGGATTCACACACTCTGAAAAAATCTACTGGTGCAAACAAAATCTTACTGACGATGGCCATAGGAGCAGACAATAACATCACAGACTGCCGACCATCCACCCTGGCCTGTACTGGTACCTGCCCCGCGCGCGCGCGTGCGTGTGTGTGTGTGAGTGAGTGAGAATGAAAGAGTGTGTGTGTGTGTGTCCGTCCTGGATAGAGGCTATTTACGAATGTGTGTAAATGTATTTGTGTTCATATAGATAACACATCTTGAATAAAATAATACTCATAACAGGACGCAGAAAAACTATATATATATATACAATATCACATTACTGTGAACTAGAACAGCCCTCTCTAATGAGACAGAAAGAAATATTAACAAAGCAGGCAAAGAACTTCAGAACCAGAACCCAATATCCTGTCCTTAACACACACTCTCTTTGCAACAACAAGATGTCTTTTTTTTCCCTTTCTCATTATGTTGATGGCAATTTCCACTGTAACCTGGCTCCATTATCCCCAGATCAGCGACACTGAACAGCCTCACGTTACGTGAGCAATTCTTTTTTCACTTCAACATGGCATAGGTCATGGTCTAGTTTGAGTTTATGTACAACCAAAAAACATATTTGCTCTGTACTTTTAATAAATCATTCTTATATCTTAGATTTTTGTATATATCAACTTCAACAGCTGTGAAGTCTTGGGCTCACCATTACACTATGAGTGGTCCCCCCCCCCCCCCGCCCCCCCCCCCCCCCTCCTCTTTTTTCAACTCATTTTGAAGCTTTGACTACTTAACAATTGGCCTGGTGATTTATCATACATGACAGACATAACCATCCATTACTTTTGCCATGAACCTTGGACTTTTACATAATACAACAGCCCATTTTACATATCTTAGGCTCTATTCCCATAGATTTTAGATCGATCTATCCCCACAGGGAGTCTCACTAGACTTCTTTCAGATAATCATACTTAAATGTCCGTCCCGCCTACTACAAGCTGTAAGGGGGTAATTAACTTTCGTGTCTGCCCGGCTGACAGCTATTTAGCGTGAACCCCCAGGGTGTTAGGTCGATCTAAAGTAGATCGATCTAATCTATGGAAATGGGGTGTAAAAGAGAACAAATTATACCCCAGAAATAAGGTAAATAGAAGTACTTCTATGATCACCTTAATCAGAGATGTGAATGGTTTGACATGAAAAAAACTCTGGAAAATTAACAATTTTGACATTTTTCTCTGGAAAAAAACTCAGAAACCTGCATTTCTGTGGAAAACCCTCATCCCTGCTTGATTTGACCTTCTTGCACTACTTAAAAATATGATATAATATCAGCCAATCATTCATCACTTGATGATTACATATATATTAAATGCCAGCAACAGGAAGAGGAAGAATATATGCAGTCTCCACATTCATCTTTTTCTTAGCATTCATATCACATTTTAATAAGATAACCTAAAATATCATGTCAGCCTCAGGAAATTATCTCCACTGAAAAAAAAAACAAATTTCAATATGGTTTCAAAAAGATTTAGAACTTGGGGGTATTTTGTACGTACACTAAATGAAAAAGTACATGTCAATCTTAAGTATGTGTACTTGGTTGAAAAAAGTGAAGTGTATGTACATTTCTGTATGACTGTGCTGAGGTAAGGGTTAACTTTCATTAAAGTGGGTTACAGGCACCTAGAAGCTGTTGCTATAGTAACTATGTTTTACTCCAGGAAATCCAGGGTCTGATATCATCTTATTCTCTGGGGCCCTGAAAATATCCTAATAATCATGTAATCAAAGACTTGTATTGTTTAAGAATGACAGGAAAGAACATTCTACTACAGTTTGGCCCTTCTCACGTACAGTGTACAGTTTTCTGTTCTGCTCAGGAGAAAGACATTAAAAGTCAACCTTTTGGCACAAAAGCCCACCAAATGCAACCATATAGTTTCAAATAGTATAACTTAGAGATGTACCAAGAGGCATCATTTCCTAATATGAAGTATATTTCCTGAAAAATGATATTTGTGCTGTATATAAAGTGGTCAGGTAAGTAGGTCAAATTTACATTAAAAAATCTGAAGAAGTTGCACTTTAAAGCTCTTTTTTTGGCTGATCTAGTGGTTAATAGTACTAGTAATTTGGTTTATCCCCGGTATGGGGTCTTCATTTGTCTCATATAAGAAACTATTAGAAGTGGTTTGTATGTGTTAATGGGAATCCACAATCCACTGATGCTCGGTTCAAACGTACAATTTCGTAATATGCTGGCTATTATGTACAAGAATCACCTAAACATATTTCAGTCAGTGAACACATCCAATTTCCTACACCAATACATACCATCATCCATCTGGACTGATATAACATCAGCCTCTATGTTTTTAAACCTAATGGGATGGTTATGAGGATATACATATATATGCTCTTAGCAGGTGTGATTTAAGTAGTAGAGAGAGAGAGACACACAGTATTAATGGATGTTAAGGGATCTTGGATATTAACGAAAAAGTCCAAAACTAATGCAGCTAATGAAATTTCCTATTAACTTAAAGAAAAGGTCTAGCAAGCCAAACAATTTTTCAAAGTTTGTAGTCACAGTGTAACACGAGTGACGTAATATCAGCGTTTTGAGGCTAAAATTGTCTTTTTTTTATTCAAGAATTTCTCTTAAACAAAAAGCCCTATTAATACGATTGAAATAGCTATCTAAAGGTTAGCACAAACTCCATTAAACTCTGTCAGGATTTTCTCTTTTTATTTTTACTTTTGATTTTATTTTGATAAAACGTGAATTTTACGAAATATATATGGACCTTCCAATTTCAGTATTAATAACTTCAAAAATAAAAGGTCAATCCAAAAACCAAGACTCAGACGACTAGATATTATACTGAAACAGAGACACATCAAATTTCATGTCAATCTGACAGTTACAGAATGAGATATGGGGATTGAAGTTTAGACTATGTTATCAATCTTCAAAGCTGAGAAATCGCTCCTAAACCATTTTGCTCAGGTAATTGGGCTATTTAAGCAAAATAATTGCACCTCCACCTTACCTGTTATCATCTTGTTGATCGGGAAGGTCTATACACCATTACGTGTTAAAATTGGGTTGTTTGTTTCTATCTAGATGCCAGAAAATCTTACTTTTGTACGCAAACTTATTCGTACCACGAAAGTCGCTCTTCCCTGGGAAATGATTGACAGCTGAGTAGGTCTACCTACTCTCGTTTCACTGACGTAATTAATCATAATTGTGCCTGACGCAGTAGGAGTCTGTGCACTGTCTAGGAAGTGTCTAAGGAAGCGCTTACAAACAAAAAGAGGATTACTTGGTGTGCCAGCAGAGGACAATGCCACCCGTCGTGCGTGGGCGCCGCTCTACACACCAAGACGCGAAAGTTGAGAAAGTAAAGCAAGATTTACTCCGAGAAATGGCCGAATGTGGGTACGTATATGCCATGATGCCACAGAGTGCCAAGACCGTAATATGCGAATTTGAAAATGTTTTGGGTGGCAATATTACTTTAAAACTTGCTTGCTATTACAATCTTTATTGTGCATAAAATGATTGCCTAACGATTTTTTTCTGACAACCCCAGACGTTGTACGAATACTCAGCAGTTCAAGTGTGATCTCGAGTCTTTACCGCGGGGTTTCTCCATCCACCAGAAGCACTCTCTTTCAAAATTCTCTTGCTTTCCTCGCTCATCCGTTTTCTCACGACTTTCTTTCTTCCCATGACTGTGTATATAACTGTGTTCTGCTTAGCTGACGTAAGACTTATGAGCTGCCAGGGCACGCGTAACAGCTTAAGAAGTTAGACAACCATTCTTGCCCCGCCCCCATAGTAACGGTGCTTGACAACGGAGGCGGAGCCTAAAGCCTGCCACCCGTACCAGTCAGGACAGGTAGAAAAACTCGTCCAAATGTATATTTTTAGTCCGTGTTTCACAAATATTACTTAATTGAGTATTAGATACAAAATTGATTATTTCTAACGTATAAAAAACTAAAAATCGAGTTTTAGACGTATTTTTAATATCCTAGACCCCTTAAAACACTGTGTGTTGGCTTAGTACCAAAATGGACAAAGAAAAAACAAAAGATCCTGGTGCCATGTGCCTTGCATATATACATATATGTCACTTACTCTCAAAAAAAAAAAAAAAGGACTGTATGATTCAGATATATGCCACTCATCAGCAAGGTGGCTGTGACAGGCACGTCTTCCTGTGCTTTCCAATTATAACCACATACTCTACATTTATTTGTGGTGTACCTAATATGGTTTATGATAACAGGTAGGTATATTAATTTTTCTTTATTTGAGACCTTTCTTTTCCTCATACACACACACTTGAAAGTGGTTGGGCCTCATTCAAAGATTAAAAGACCCTAGCTGTCCCCTCTCTCTCTCCTTCTCTCTCTCTTACACACACACACACACACACATACACACACACACACACACACACACACGTTGGATTTGGTTTTTCTACTCAATGTCACCCTTAACTGGTGAAAAATCCTCTTCTTCTTTCTCTCTCTCCTTCTCTCTTGCAATAAAAAACATTTTACAAAAATACTTATTCAAACATTCAGTCTATAAAAAATAAATCAGAAAGTGTCATAAAAATAAACAACATTTCAAAACTGGATCATTCTCCTAAGTTCAGGTCAGCTCTGGGTCACACCCCCGTAGAGTCCCTGTACCTGTCCTAAAAATCAATTATAAAAGAACAAAGAAGGCAGCTAGACCATATGTCACCTGAAATGTCCCCCTTACTGTCCCCTCCTATCACCCCCAACTGACCTCCATCACTCCGCTCATCATCAAAGGGAACGGCCACTTCGGGCGAGTTTAATAAGGAGAAGAGGGGTGTTGAAATCATAGGACGTAAACAAAGGATATATTCTTTAAAATTTCAAGCCTTGTCTTCAAACCGTTTACGGTACGCATGACGTAAACATCAAACTTACTCTAATGAGTCACCGTTAAATGATTCGACTTTAAATCTTGACTTTTTAAGTTTTGATAAAAAAAAATACCCGCCCGCCCACACTTACTATGGATCGTTTGTGAATGTAAGGGGTCCTTTGGGTGGCTCGCAGTTGAACAAATGGCAGTAGAGAACGTCAAAACAGTAATAACACATCTCTGGCCGGACCGTGAGACCATTGGAATATCCATTTGGATGGACTGATGAGCCATTGCAGCAGACGGCTGGCATTGAGTTGTTGAGCTTTTGTTTCTTCACCCCACAACAGCCAGCAGCCATGATTAGCAATCCACGATCTCGGAGTTTCTCGGAGCTGGCTGCGAGAGTTGGAAGCCAGAAGTTATTGATTGCGTTTGTTGCGACACTAACAAATTGCGCTAATTTTTGATGAAGCTACTCGTCTTATTTTGCATTAATTTAAAGAAAGCCGTTTACCATAATTCGTCTTTGAACTCGAATGATATTCATTATTTTTCCATTACTAAAATTGAAACACACGATGACCTTTAAACAGTTATACCAAATATTGTTACATAATTATTCTATATACCCCCTCAAGTACATAATTTCTGAAACCACAGTATTCAACTATTGGATCATACAAAAAATATGTAATACAATTATCTTAAAAGCTAACAAACACTGCAGTGTACTTTTTCATGCACCTTTTTTATTTCAAGTACCCAATTAAATCCTTGAGAACAATGCACACCCAAAATACCAAATTACATAAGATTAAATCTGGATTTTTATAAATCTCACAATGTAAAACAAAAATTTCATGCACATTAACTATCTGTATTACATGAATCCTTTTTTTTTTTTTTGCGTATACCCCCTTAAAAAAAGAAGATGACTGGAATCTAGAAATACACACTGTTGGAATGAAATGCAGCAATTCATAATTCTGACTTTAACACATTGGTATACAGTGAGTCATCCATTTTCATGTCTTGAGTTATTAGTCATATATCACAGAACAAGTCAGAGTATATTACACACTCCAGTGTCATAGACTAAACAGATAGTTATTAATATGAACATTGATAAAAACAACCAACAACTGACAACCACAACACCTCTGAATAATAAAGAAAAGCTAACCATTGCAACTACTGTAAGCATTTAGAATATGATTTACATATCTCTTGAATGTAACAAAAACATTTCCAATTCCCATTGTCAAGATTATTTCTATTAATCAATTCATATGAACCAGCCATACCTTAACATCTGAATTAATTCTTATACACTTAAATCATTGCTTTTGGTTATTATCTTAATTAGTTCTGTTACAAAAATCTTCCTGGTATTCTGAAATATCCTGTGAAGTAATAACGTCATCCAACCTAAACCATTCAGAGTGAATATCAGTAATTGCATTTGAGACCTCATCTCAAGCAAAGGATAAAATTAATGATGGCATTGTGAAGCATGCGCCACTGCTTAATTCTCCATATTGCTCTCCAGTAATGTATATACAAAGCTATAATTGCATCCACTAAATGTAGATCATCGTCCTTCATAAGTCACTGGAAAAGCATTGTCTGGGATAGATTGGTCTGTTGTTTTGTCTTTTAATAAAACCAATGTGCTTCGTTGTATTAACGCAAATTCCTTCAAACCTTCACCTAAACTGTAATTTTGATTTTTTTTTTTTTCAATTTTACTTGCAGATTTAAAATCATGACGTGAAAACAATTAATGCAATATTTGAAACTATTAGCATTATTTTTATCTTTATTATCATCAATTAAATAAAGCACCACAATTCTGAGCTTTTAATATGAAAATAATGCTGATTTAAACATTTCTAAAGTACTCATAATGACTCCCACATTTGATATTCATGTCAAATGATATTCATGACACGCAGTAGATAAAATTAACAAGAAAATATCACTACATCATTTATGACCCATCATGGTAATAACTCAATCTTTTCAAAGGGCAAGAAATCGTGAATTTTGCAGAGAGTGCATCTTTTAAGTCATAAATTCTCAAAAATTCTTAAAGTTATAACATTATAATCAGTCTGTCTCCTTGTTTATCCAGAGAAAACACCTGTCATTACAATTCCATTGGACGGACAAAACTGAACATCTTATTTCTTGTGCACAGCTGAATAATTAATTACATACAACTTTACAGCGACAAAAAACCAGATGAATTAAATCTGAGTAGTAACTGTACTTGTCACTGTCACACCAAGGTCAGGTGTATTACAGTAACATTTTTGGCCAGATCCCAAAGAATACTCAAGACTAACAACAGATTACATACAACAACAACAACAACAAAAACGAAGATCACAAACGTTCCATAATTTTGAGTAGAAAAATAATTCTGCAAAATCCCATTTTATATAATGATAACGCTTCCAAGGATCCTCCCCAGTGAAAAATAATTTCTTAAAAATTAAAAATTGTGAGCAAAATTTTATTAAATAATTTCCACCAAGGACTCCATTGAGGATCTCTCTCTCTCTTTTTCCCCCTCTCCCCCCCCCCCCCCAGAGACCCCCTAAACCAGCCACACAGTCTTCTCCAAAGGTCTGTCGATTACACCAGTCCTCCTGACCATCGATGCAAGTACGAGCCCCAGCCAGCTTGTTCACTACCTGCAGTGGCGCCATCTTCACCTAAAAATTCAATTTAAGTATATCACATTCATAGTGTTTTATGTACATTTATTGAATGATCCACCCCAGAAATTCAGGCTGAATATGAATGTCAACAAACAATCTTTGCACTTTGGATTTTTCAGTATAATAACCTGTTATGAGCATCCTGCAAATAAGTGTTTTGCTTGTGTACAAATAATGATAGTTGGTCTCAAACTGAAGGACATTTTTGCTCATTGTGACAGCTGTTTGATATCTCAAGTATTCTAAGCAGCCTTACCTCTGGCTATGGAAGTGATGAGCGTCTTCTCGTCAGGACTCAGTTTCAGCATGGTGTTCAGCACTGGCACCAGCTGTTCTCTCTCCTCACTGGTCTTTAATGTGACAAACTGGAAAACAGAACATTTTCCCTTCACTAAACTTCATGTATCCTGATGAAAAGTGGGGCTCATAGGAAGAATGGGTTGATGAGGTTAGAAAGAAATCCATTTTTTGACCAGAAATGCCAGCCTTGCATCAAAATTTGATCTAGTTCTATGCCATTATTCAAGCTTAATCTACTAAAGGGGTGAAAATCTCCAAATTTTTCAGTGTAATGTTACTATGAGTAAACACTTACCTTCAGTACAATATTCTTCAGGTATTCAAGGTTTGATATGGCATTTTCCCTCTCTTGGTTCCTCTCCAGTCGCCTGATCTCATCCTTGAGAATCTTTGCCTGTTCTGTCAGCCTCATCACTGTTGCCTCACTTTCATTTATCAACTAATAAATAAATAAATGAATAAATAAATAAATAAATAATTTAATTGATCAAACATTCAATTGATCAAATTGAACTGTGTGCATGAGAGTATGCATTTCCTTTACACTAAAGATTTAACAGAAAAGGAAATTGTACTCAAGTGCCAAACCCATTCAAGTCCTACAGTCTACTTTATTCATTTGTTTCTCTCTCTCTCTCTCTCTCTCTCTCTCTCTCTCTCTCTCTCTTGTCATGCCCACCTGAGTCAAGTGTTCTATCTTCTTCTCAGCTGTATTTAGGCTGGCCCTGAGGATCTCTTCATCAAATGATGTCACACTGGTCACACCTAGAGAACAAAAACAGTAGTGAAGACTCTCATACTACAGTAATAATTAGGTTGATTTCTGGCAGTAGGACATGATTTTGGGTCATAGGAAAAAAGGAGGAAATGGCAAGGAGAGCTTCTGACTTATAATCAGGGGGGCCACTTGAGATGAAAAACTGCCAAAAAATTGGATTAATTTCAGATGTGAATTGAAAAATCAAGCCTATATGAGTCAAGTATGTAATTGTATACACCACTTATTAGCCAGCTATATTTAACAGCCTTTAGGGTTATATTAACAGTTTTTAGGTTTATATATAACTTATGGTGTGTATTGTTTTCAGATATATATCTTACTTTTCGTGTCATCCATGGGGGTGGTTAAGAGTTGCTCAAAGGGGACCAAGCTGCTGCCACTAGGTATCTTCTGTGTCTGGACAAAATATATAGAATCTAATATGTAGCTATCTTTTGAAATGAATTTATTACTTAAACACATGACTATATATAATTTCATTTAAAAATTCAAGACGACTCAAAGCACTGCTTTAAAAAATCCTAATCATACAAAAACAAACAGAGTTCTAAGATTTTTTCTGTGGACTACTTACATTTGCTGGTTCAAGTTCTGTGTGTTCCTGGCCCTGTAAGCATAAAGCAAATCAGCATTAAGACTAAGTATAATTCATTAGTTTACAAGTTCTCTCCACGAGAGTGGGATTTTGTATCACATTAGCCTCATGCCGTAAAGAAAGTGTCTTGTGAGACACTCAAACTTTGGAGTGCCATACAAACACTTGTTTGAAACACTTCAAACACTTGTTTGAAAAATCTATTAACCTTACCAGGCCCGTAGCCAGGGGGGTTCGGGGGGTTAGAAAGAACCACCCTTTTTGCTGGGCAAAGGTCCACTCTAGGTAAAATTTGACCTATGTACTTGAGGATTTTATGGTAAAAGGTCCACTTTTTCAGAAAACGAACCCCCCCTCTGAAATTGCTGGATACGGGCCTGCTTACTGTGGTCTATAGTACAAAATATAAAACTCTTTGCTGTCTTTTTTGTCACACTTCATCCAGTCTCAATAAGAAACATTGTAACCCATTACCTCTCCAGACTCCCTCTCCACCTGCCTGGGGTTTGCTATGAACTCCACAGGGTGTGGCTGCTCAGGAGTGCTCCTGTCTTGATCAGCTGACCTCTGTGCTGCCCTCTGCTGAGCCATCTGCAGCTCTCTCTCCAGGCGGAATATCTCATTATCAGAGTTGTCTAGTTGTTTCTGGAACATCTCTACTTGTCTGTGGTGGTCCTCCTGGAGACTCTTGATCTGATCCTGGGGAAACATATATTGATATATATATAGAGAGAGAGACTTTAAATATTAAACCACTCCTTTGTAAGGAGCATCTAAATCAACAGGGAATACCATAAGAATGAGAAAGTGAAATAATAAAATAAGAAAGACAGATTGGCACTGCACAAAGATAAGATAAAGCCAAAGAGTCCTCCAAAAGACATGTAAATAGTATGAATGTTAAGAAGGTCTACAGTGTCTTTCTTAATTTAACAAGATGAAAGTTATAAGAAGAGAATTCTAATTATGTAGTATTCAATGTGTCTAATGAAGTGCCTGAGTATTGCAGGTATATGATTGCAAGGCAACACTAATTTGGTACAAAAAGGCATAAACAAGACAGCAGTGCTACCTAATGTACAGAACAATATCAGTAACAGAACTACCAGGATATCAGTAAGTATCAGGTAACAAGATACAAAGACACAATCAAGAGAAGAAGATAAATATCACATATTTAGTATTATAAATATCAACATTCTAGGAGGCTCAAATACCTTAAATGTATGTGACAGGTTTTCATTCTGCCAGCTGAGTTGTTTGATTGTCTCAGTGTGTTCCGTGCTGCTAGCTGCATTTTCTACCGTCAGCTGGTCCAACCTGAAACAAATATTGTCAAAATTATTACAATTAAGACAGTTTACTATTGGTTATACTCTTCACTCTTTTGCCTCTGTCCTCATTATGGGGTATTTATCTGTTGTATCTAAACCCAAGAGATGTGATGACAGATTTAAAATTTTACAGTTAAACTGCAATTAAAAACACCATCATTTTAAGTTTTTAATCAATATTAATTTTGCACTTATCAATGTTTTTGCACTTATCAAGGTCTGCTTGTTTTAACATCAAAAAGAATGGCTGAAAATTCTGATAAAATGATGAGAACTTTATCTGTAATCATCAATGACATAATAAGCATTTCTTATCAATTAAAAATAGTATTTACTGCTAAGATAAGTGACTGAAATAATAATAAACACACTGTAATCTCACCTGTCTCTCCAAGCTTTCTCCTTGTCAGCCATGTCCTGCAGCATTTTGCTGTGGTTCTGAAGCAGACGGTCATGATCCTCTTGTAATATGTCATACTCATTCTGGATGGTCTGCAAATTTTCACTGAAAAATAAGGAATGTTTTCCTTAAGTGATATTTCAACAAAAGAAATGAATTAAAGAAATATTTTGTAAGAACTGTGGTTATGTAAATGTTGTTATTATCCATGAGGATTAGCACTTTAAACAATTTTTCTAAAGTGCTTATTTAAGTTGCTCAATACATGTTTATTCCCTGAAGTCACACACCACATTCTCTTTTTTTTTCTTCTTTTAAATTTGAAGTTTTAAGCTTTTAAGTTTAGAGACAAATAAAAATGGCACTTCCAATGACAATACTACCTCGTCTCCTGTAGTTTAGTCTTCAGTTGGTCTACAAGATGTTCCAATTTCTCCCTAAAAATAATATCATTAAATCAATTTATCTTTATTTTAAATAAAAACAACTAAAATTTCTTTAAAATTGTAGTGCATTGACCACTGATGTTTATACCACTAATATGCAGTATTATATAGATGAGTAATAAATTGTGTGCAAGTGTACAAGTGTCTAGGATCTATTTTTCTATTATTATTATTATTTTTAATTTATCACATCAGAGTAAGTAACAATTATATTCTAGTTCATTTAAGCGGTTTATTTGTCTACATCAAAACAACTTCCACATTCTGGAAACTTTTTCCCGTTCATCTACTGAAATTCATAGTGATACATGAAGGTGTGACTTTACCTTTCTTGCTTCTCAACATCATCCACATCAACAGACTTGCTCCTCTGCTGTTTTAACACACTATGCACACGAACCTGAAGTCACAGTAATGTGGTTACTGCTAACTCTGATATAATAACTTAACATGTTATAAACCAGTCTGTGATAACACATTCTAGTCCAAGGAAACTGATTAAAAGATTTGGTGAATTACTTGTGAAAGATGGAATTCGTAATAATTACTGGCATTACTAGGTATGGAACTTTTAAACATATATGGTGTTTGATCACTGTATGTTTTCAACTGAGAGGAATAAGCTCAATCAAGTGATTAGATATGGGGGAAAACAGTTTGGATAGCAGCTATACAAATTATACTTCACTAAAAAATTCAATATCTAAAGTAAAAACCACTAATACATACGCTCATCTAATATCATCAATATCTGACTAAACAATTAACCAACTCAACAGAACTAACCTTGTAGCCTTCATATTCAGCCTGTAGTGCCTGGTGCTGCCCCCTGGTGGTATTGAGCTCGTCTTGCAATGATTGCACCCTGGCTTCAAGTGATTTGATATTCCGCTGACTGGAATCACTAGACATCCGCAGCTTCTCCTGGAACTTCTGGTTTTGCGCTGCAAGATCTGACAGTTGAACCTGAAATCCGATGAGAGAGAAGCGTGAGGACTTATCTAAAATAGCCTGGAAGAAAGACTAGATTCTTTCATGTACCACAATGCCATAGCTATGATAGCAATATCAAACTTGGTAATTAAACCGTCACAACCAACCAAATGTCACAACTAACACAATGACCGCTTGAAGCAGTCACAATCAACCTTGTCACAACTAACACAATGACAAACTTTATGCAGTCACAATCAACTGTGTCACACCTAACACACTGTCAACTCTTGTACAATGTCACAATCAACTCAGTGTAACATCTAACAAAGTTGAAGGATTGTTGATACCTTGTAATCTTCCACCAGCTGATTTGCAGCTTCTAACTGTCCTCTCATCTGGACATCAGAGGATTTTTGTTCTGATTCCTGAAACAGAAAAAGGATTAACTTTTTAATGATTTAAAATCTTGGTAATATTCTAAACTAATGCAACGAACCATGTACATCTCTAGATTATTGGAGACTGAAGAGTGGATATTTTTAAAAATATTTTCAATTTTTAGTGGAGGTGCCCTTCATTCCCATGCAATTTAGCTTACCAGTTTTCTTGCCTCTGCCAGGTCTTTCTTGGTCTTGACTAGAAGTTGTTTCAGCTTGTTTCCACGCTCTTCACTTTGCACTCTCTGGCTTTCAACAGAATCTGCAAAAAATAGGGACAGAGAAAAGCTTTAAACAATTTCTTTTGTCATTCTTTTCTTATGTTGATTTCACTGTCAGTGTCCTTTTACTTTAGTGTTATATGTGTTTAAAATAATATCAGATATTCTGTAATGTGCCATAAAAGAATTCATTGTTATTCAATTTATTATCATTTATAACATTGACTAATTTTTCAAAAATTGCCTTCTTGCAACTTTTTTTTTTTGAAAGAAAAATGTTATATACCAATAACTACCTATACAGATATATAAAAAATTTAAAAAACGCACCAAGTTGCTTTTCCAATGACTTGATGTTTTCTTTCAGTCTTGCAATCTCTTTCTCTCCGCTGTGAATGCTGGTCTCTTTCTGTCTGACCTGCTCCTGGAGGCTGTTTACTGTGCGCTCGTAGTCCGCGATCTCCAAGTCCACCATGCTGCTGTGCTTGGCTTCCTGAATTATATATATATATATATATATATAGAGAGAGAGAGAGAGAGAGAGAGAGAGAGAGAGAGAGAGAGAGAGAGAGAGAGAGAGAGAGAGAGAGAGAGAGAGAGAGAGAGAGAGAGAGAGAGAGAGAGAGAATGGTAAACATATCAGCTGCAAGGTTCAATGAGATATTTGTTAACTACTTGCAATTATATCCTTTAAGATACAATTGCATAAAACAGTGGGTTTTACAACTTACAAAATACCAATTTGAATGCAGTTGTAGGAAATAAGCAGTCTGATAAGCCATGTGTCTTAGAAATTAATCATTTACCCTGACTGCGTCCTGTAGCCGCTGTTTGTTGTTGTCTAGTTCAGTTTGCAACTTTTGCAGTTCTGCTTTGTGCTTTTCTTTTTCCTCTTCACTTTCTCTCTGTTGTTCTGCTAGCTTTTCCATCAACTTAAAAAGAAAGGCACAATTCAAAATGTAACCTAATTAAATATTTTGTTTTTACTTTTCTATTTAAAATGTTAGTTAATTAAATATTTTAATTCCATCTTTCAATGTCAGTACAAAATGCGCTTATTAGCAAATGTATCATAATAACAACACATCTCCTTCGTGCGACATCATTACCAACATAAACTCCAGTTTTATTATACAGTTTGCAATTTTTATTCTATGCATCTTCCTTTAACTGGACAATTGCAGAAGTGGTGGAACAATTTCTCACATTATTGGTCTAAAGCAAATAAAATTCAACTTGAACTGTGATTAAACAACATTGCACACCTGTTGCTTTTCTTGCACGATCTCGTCTGTCATCATCCTCTCAGCGTTCCTATTCTTATTTAACTCTTTCAGCTCGTTGGACAAGTCAGTAATTTGAGCATCAAGCCCCTGAAAGAAGTAAAATTTTGTGGTAAATATTACTCCAAAGAACCAGAGCATTGCTCCCTCTACAAGTACCAGCAATATATACAAACTGTATATAAATATATTCATTTCAAGTTATCTTTTACAATTAATCAATCATTTTATTCATCATATCATAAACAGATGTTATGAATTTATGACATAAATGTGAAATCTTTTAATTAACTGCAAATGACTGATGCAATTTCCTCCCAACTTGTTATTTTTCCAATATTTTCTTCATTTCAATCTCTTTCCTTAAAGCAGACGTTCCCCCCATCCATCTTACCTTCTTGTCATCCACCAGTCTCTCTATCTCCTTGTTCAGTCTCTCCTTCTCCTCCTTGGTGTTGGCCACTGTGGCTTTCAGCTCTGTGAGTTCGCCTATGGTGGTCTCCAGGTCCTTGGCGTGGGCTGTGGACCTTTCCTGCTCTTTGTCATACAGGGCACTCAATCTGGGAAGAAGGGTTGTAAATAATTTATGAGGATTACAGATATTGGGTAAAAATTGTTGAAATGTTGATTTGTTCTTCTTTGCTTTTCTTTCCATTTAAAACAAATTACATGGATAATACAAATTGGGAAAAGAATGCTGAATTTTTTTTTTTTTTTTTTGTGTGTGTGTGCGTGCATGCAGAATCCATTAATTGGCCAAGCAAAGAAGTTCTATTTAAGTGACTATCATATATGACAGTCAGGCTATTAAAGTGTCTATCTCTCTCTAAGCTTACCAGTACAAACTGTGCCACTAATGTATAAAGCCCAATGTGAAAAAGGCCTAATACACACCTCTCGCATTCAGCCTTCAGTTTGTCCACTTCTTCAGCAATCCCAGCTTGCTCCTGTGCCCGTATCACTTGCTGTTCTAACTCCGCCTTCTCTGCCTGAAGACTGGTTGTCTTGGAGTTCAAATCATCAACCTGTTGACAAAAGTTTTTGTCTTGCATGAGAGGTATTTTTATAACAGATTAAACTGAATTTCTACCTCCTGTCAAATTCTTTGTTCAGATAATTCAATTGCAAACAATTCACAAAGGATAAGAAAAGGGCATCTTCTAATTAGTCTTTTCATCATACATAATTAATCTTACTTGTTTCTTCAGTTCAGCAGTCTCTTTCTTCCCTTTGACAGCCAAGATTTTGAACTTGTTGGACTTCTCTTCATTCGACTTCACAGCAGCCTGTGTCTCCGCCAGCTTCTTCTCAAGTTCACTGACTCTCTCATTGTCTTCCATCTGAAGCAAGAAACAAGATACCTCAAGTTAACCCATCTTCGTGATAAATCCAAGTTTCCTCATTATTCTGTCAAGATTAAAATCTTTCTTTTTTATGAATTTTATTTACTCTATTTACACAATTTGTAGGTTTGAGATGAAAAGTTATTCTGTTTTGTCTGAAGTCTTAAAACAAGGTTACTAAAAATATTAAAGTTGACCTGATGAAGTAATTCAATATGACCAATCAAAATCTATATGACAAACCATAAACTTAACATTTTGATACTTTGTACCCACTCCATAAAAATGTATAATAAAACAGAAACATCACTTCCATATAACATGCTACAACAAAAATTTAACCAAATCTTTCATTCAGTTTGATTTGTTAACATCATCTCTACTTACCTCTGCTCGCTGTTGGATTTCCACTTCCCTTTTCTTTATATCTTGCATCTGAACAATCAAATCCTGCTTTTCTCCTTGTAGTTTCTCCCTGGCTTCTTCTCCCTGCTTCAGCTGCTCTTTTAAATCAGCACTTTGCTTTTCCAATTCCCTTATTGCCTCTTCGAGCTCGTTTATTTTTTGTTGACTGTCTTCCAGCAGCAGTGCATGCTGTTGCTTCAGTTCTTCTTCTTTTGACTCTTCTGCTGCCATTTTGTTTGCCAAGTCTGTCTCGTGTTTTTGTTGCATTTCCAGTAACTGAGTGTCGTAGTTTTTCTGTTGTTATGTAACTCAAGTTAACATTTTTTAATAACTCATTTATTACATAACACATCCAGCCATGCTGGCTAACTGGTAGAGAAAGAACAATGCATTATGGGAGATATGTTAATTACATTATAATATGCAACATCTCCCTTTTTTTTTTTTTTAATAAAAATAAATCCTGGAAATATTTTTTTTTTTAAGTTGCTAATAAACATAATCAGTTCACTGTCCGTGTTGTCTTTGTCTCCAAGACATTTCAATGTTAACAGTTCATAGGCACATGTAAATGTTTTTTTTTTTTTTTTTTTTTTTTTTTTTGTTTTAACACAAAAGTCAACAGAATCTCAAGTCCAGAGTTCATAAATGAAACAATTATGATTTAGCTTATTCAAATTACAGTCAATTTGTGACACTTTCACAACTGACTTGTTACAGTCACTATTACTGAATTTATTCATAAGTTCAGTCTCTCTGGAGGTTTAATGTTCCTGCTTGATCTGCGTAAGGGTTGAGACTGAGGTGTTTCACATTTTGTAACAGTCTCTGTGTTTGTAATGTCAACAAGAGGTTCATCAGTTTCCTCAATCTCATTGTTTCTGAAATCAAAATGTTCTTTTGTCTTATGAATGTGTTTCCTGTTGCGTCGGTAAATTCCACCATTGGATTCCACATAATAAGATCTGGGTTTGTCTGATACAGTTTTAACTTTGGCAGGTTGCCATGTATTATTCTGAGTGTCATACATGCGAACAAATTCTCCTTCATGTAAAGGTGCAAGTGGTTGGGCATGCTGATCATAGTGGGTTTTACTTGCGTTCTGTCTCTTCTGTAATGCTACATTGTAGTCGGAGTTCAACTGTGACTGTCCAGCGGGAATATTTGTTTTATACTTCCGGTTATTCAATAACTCACAAGGCGCTGGTAGGTTGTGATCAATGGGTGTTGTGCGAAGACATAACATGGATAGGTGGGGATCTGAATTTGATTCCCATGCTTTCTGAAATAGACTTTTAACAGTCTGTACCATTCGTTCTATGAATCCATTTGACTGCGGATACATAGGTGAGGATGTGATGTGCGTAAATCCCCAAGTGTTTGCGAAGTTTTTGAATCCTTCTGATGAAAACTGAGGTCCATTGTCAGTTTTAAGAATCTCAGGGATGCCATGCTCCTCGAATATGCTCTTTAAGTGTGCAATTACACTGCCTGATGATGTACTTGGAAGTTTCCTCACTAAAGGATATTTGCTGTACTGGTCAGCAACTAATAAGTAGTCAGTTTGTCTCCAATAGAACAAATCTGCTGCTAATGTGTGCCATGCGCGGGGAGGTACATCTGCTGGCAATAAGGGTTCCTTACTGTTGGCAGCTTGGTGTTTCTGGCAAGGTGGACACAGTCCGACTGTGTGCTCAATATCATTATTCATGCCAGGCCAGAATACTGATGATTTTGCACGTAGCTTACATTTCTCCACTCCCTGGTGGGCATAATGTAGCTGTTTAAGTAAGTCAGGGCGAAGTACTGTAGGAATAATCATCCTATTCCCCTTCATTATGATTCCATCTGCGATGCCTAACTCATCACGGTAGTTCCAGTATGGGTGAAGAATTTCTGGACACTCGCTGCGTGTAGCTGGCCATCCTACAGAAATCATTTCACGAAGAGCTGCTAGCTGTGGTTCCTTACTAGTTTCCTCGCGAATTTGCTCAATGCGTGTTGGACTTGCGTTCATGTACGAGTGTAATTCATGTACTGTAATGTCAAGTCCTTTGATATCGTCACCATCACAAGGTTTCATGCGAGAGAGGGCATCAGCTAGTCCTATATTTTTGCCTGGGACATACACAATCTCTGTGTCATAACACTGCGTTCTCAGCAACATGCGGGTCAGACGCGGTGGTGCGTTGTGTAGGTGCTTCTTGAAAATGGCTTCTAGAGGCTTGTGATCAGTCTCTACTTTAACATGTCTACCATAGACATAATGGTGAAACTTTTCAAGACCAAACACTACTGCTAACATCTCGCGTTCAATGTTGGAGTAACGTGACTCTGTTTCTGTGAGTGCTTTGCTAGCATATGCAACTGGGCCTTTATCCTGGATTAAGGCAGCTCCTAATCCATAAGATGAAGCGTCAACTTGGAGTGTAAGTGACTTGCTACTGTCGTAGAATTGTAGGTTGGTTGCGTTTGCTATTTCTCTTTTAATCTCGTTGAATGCAATACTGTGTTCAGCATTCCACTGAAAAACACTTTCCTTCTTGCACAGGTCTCTGAGACTGGCTGTAAGTTGAGACATGTGGGGAATGTATCTGCTTAGATAATTGGTCATCCCAAGGAATGTTTGTAGCTCGGATACATTTCTCGGCTCATTCATTACATTAATGGCTTCTACCTTTGCTGGGTCTGGTTTTAGCCCGTCTTTTCCTATAATATGACCGAAGAATGGAATTTCCTCCTTTCTAAGAATCATCTTGTCTTCATTAAAGCGTATCCCCTTTCTTCTGGCTGTATCTAATACTACGCGCAGAGTCGCATCGTGGTCAGATCCGTCTTTCTGCCAACCTGCTATGATGAGGTCGTCGGCGATTCCGGTACACCCTGGAATGTCTTTGAATACTTCTTCAATCTTGGCCTGGAAGACGTCTTGAGATAGCGAGAGGCCAAAGGGTAGTCTGTTGTATCTAAATCTTCCGAAGGGCGTATTGAAGGTAGTCAGAAGAGAACTTTCTTCATCTAACGTGATATTCCAATACCCACTCCGAAGGTCAAGTATACTGAAATAACGTGCGCCACTCAGTTGAGGTAGGATGTCATCCAGTGTTGGTGTGTAGTGGTGTGGACGTCTAATTGCCGTATTTAAGTCTTTTGGATCCAGGCAGAGACGTATTTTTCCATTGGGTTTGGTTACACATACACACGAGTTTACCCATTTCGTTGGTTGTGTGACTGGTGACAGGATCCCTTGCTCAACGAGAGAGTCCAACTCCTCCTTGAGTGCTGGCTGCAATGCAATAGGTACACGCCGTGGTGGGTGAACAACAGGAGAAACAGTGGGGTCGATATTTATGTGATATTCCCCATCCAATTTCCCGATACCTTCAAAGATATCCTTATACTCTGATAGTATGGACTGTCTTGTCACTGTATTTATGTTCAGAGTAACAAGTCCCAGTTTCTGACTGGTTTCCATTCCTAGTATAACTGGTCCTTCACAGTCCACAATATAGCTGTCTGAGGTCACCATGACCTTGTCATTTGTGAATGTCAATGTTGCTATTCCACATACTGGTAACTTACTGCCACCATATGCAGTAATCGTGTCATTCGTAGGCTTTAGTGGTTGCTGAATTGCAAGTTTTTTGAAAGCAGACAGTGGTATTACATTTCCCTCAGCACCAGTGTCTATTTTGCAATGTAATGTTGAAGTAGAGTTCCCAACTTTAACTTCAATGTCAGCAAATGGCTTAACTGGGGACTGTTTTGACTGAATACTATCTACATATATAGAGTCAAGGTATACACTGCTACTGTCACTTTCATTTGCTACTGAATGCACAGTTTTACTATGGGTCGATGCAGTTACTGTTTTTGTTCTACATACCCTTTTCCAGTGATCTGGCTTGCCACATCTGAGACAAATTGTACCTTTAGCTGGGCACTGTTGAAAAACATGTTCAGTTCCACACTTACCACATTCTTGCAGTGGCTGTCGTGAGCGTTGCTTGCTTGGTACCTTTGATTGAGTTTGCTGGCGAGGAGTGCGATGTTGTGGCTGTCTGAAACGCGGTCTCCCTCTTTGACTGTTTCCACTTGGCCGTAGTGCATGAATTTCCTTTGCTGCTGTACTGTGAAGATCCTCAATCTGTTTCTTAGTTGCTTCCTCTGTTCGTGCAATGACAAGAGCCTGATCTAGAGTCAAATCGTCCTCTCTTTGTAATAATTTCGCCTGAATTCTCTCCGAGTTAGTGCCAAAAATGAGAGTGTCAATTATGTGTTGATCAACATCGGTATATTTGCATTCATTTGCCACGAGTCTGATTCGTCTGACAAAAGAATCAATGCTCTCACCTGCTTCTTGTCTGCATGCTCTAAGTTTAAATCTCTGAATTCGAAAGTTACTCTTGGGCTTTGTGTATTCTTCCAATTTTTGCCAATACGAGGTCAACACGTCTGGATCATCAATGTTAAAAGTTTTCACAATTTCGCGGCCTTTTTCTCCGATCCAAAGGAGAAGAAATTTCACTTGTCTTTCCTCTGACACAGCATCTAAAGGTCCTTGGAATATCAATTCACACTTTTCCTTGAAAAGTTTGAACGTACGCGGTAAGTCCATGGATTCCCAGTCCATGTGAGGCGGTTGTATCCCATACATGTGCTCCATTTTTTTTCCTTTTTTTTTTTTTAGTGATTCTAAATCCGTTTTTATCTTGTAGTTTGTGGGTCATCCAATCTCCAAATTATGCTACATCCAATGTAGATCCCGATTCTGACACCATGTCGTAGTTTTTCTGTTGTTATGTAACTCAAGTTAACATTTTTTAATAACTCATTTATTACATAACACATCCAGCCATGCTGGCTAACTGGTAGAGAAAGAACAATGCATTATGGGAGATATGTTAATTACATTATAATATGCAACACTGAGCATCTTTGGTAGTCATGTCCTGCTGTAGGTGTTCATAATTTGCTTTAAGTTCTGCAAAATGCTGCTCCAAAACTTCTTTTTCGTTGGCAATTTTTAAAACATCCACATACTTTTCCTGGTTAAGTTTTTCAATCATTTCTCTGGCTTCTTGTAACTTGCTTTCCATCTGCTCTCTTAAACAGGCTTGGTTTTCTATTTCACCTATCTTTTCTGCCAGAGTTTGTTCCATGTTCTCTTCCATTTCCTGAATCTTTTGTTTAGTAAGATCCAGTTCTTGAGCAGATGTTTTTAGCTTCTCCTCTTTTGAATCAAGTTTCTCATTCAGCTCAGAAATAACACCATTAAATTCCTGAACTTCATGCATAAATTTCTCAAGCTTTGCATTCTTTTCAGATAAATCCATCTGTGCTTCTTCCAATTTCTCCTGTAATCCTTCCTTTGCTGTTTGGAATTCTTGCAGCTGAGCACTAAGTTTTTCTTTTTCCAGTTCCAACTGAGAGACCATTTCCTGACTATGAACTAATTCCTGAGCAGAATCTGATGATCCTTCTTTCAAAGTTTCCACCATACTTTTAAGATCATTCCTTTCCTTCTGAACATCGCTAAGCTGGGTCATAAGTTCCTTCTTCTCATTGGTCAGTTTTTCAATAGATGACCTACATTCATCAATTTCCGCCTGCACAACTGAGCTCCTTTCTGTAATCTCTTGCATCTTGCCCTGAAATACCTCAAATTCATTTTGGGTATTTGAAAGAGTCTGCTGAATTTCTGCAATTTCTTGTTTTTTCTCCGCCATTTCAGTCTGGTATTTTTCTTCGACCTCTTCTTTCTCAGTTTTTAACTTCTGAATTTCTTGTTGAAGTTGCTGTCCCTCAGACGATACCTGCTCTTTACTCTCGGAGAGCTGATTCTCCAGAAAAGTTATCTGATCAGCTCTCTGCGACAACTCCCCTTTCATTCTTTCAATTTCACTTTCAAATTCTGACTGTAACATCGAAAGTCTTTCTTGTGTGGTTACCAGTTGCTGCTCCCTCGTCAAATTCTCTTCTTTGACCAATCCCAGCTCTTGTTTCATCTGATCAATAGTAACAGCCATGTTGTCTTTTTCTGCCATAACTGATTCATAGTCTTGGATTTTAGATGACAGCAGTTCAGACTTCTCCTCCATTTCCTGTAATCTTTCTTTTACAGCTTTCAGTTGGGTATCCAACACAATAACCTGTGCCCTGCTTTCTTCCAACTCTTTCTCTGTACTGCTCGTCTGCTGTTGCTCTTTCATTGTTGTAATCTGTGCTTTTAACCCTTCTTTTTCTGTAATAACACTTTCAAGCTGTTCAGTTAAGTCATTTATTTTATCAAGTAGTTTTCCTTCAGAATCTTTCAGTAATTCAACTTGCTCAGCAAGATTGTCTTGACTAGTAGTGAAGTCAGTCTGCTGTTCAGCATCACAATATTGCATGTGACCAGAATCTGTGAGCTGTGAACCTGATTGCAATTGCCTCAACAATTCTTGTTTTTCTTGCTCTAATGCTTCCAACCTCTCTGTTAAATCATCTACTTTCTGCATTAATATCATTTCGGCATCCTTCAACAAAGAGAGCTGATCCCTTGGAACTTCTTGGCTACTGCAGTCTGCTTGAACTGATGTGCTGCCCTCTGGTTGTGGCTCCTCACTTCCATCTCCTTCGTCTGTGTGTTCTTGTATTGGATCCAGAGCTAAACCTACCATATCTCTCAAAGTTTCTGGTCTCTCTCCCTCACCTGCTTTCTCCAAAAGTTCATCAATTCTTGCTTGCATTTTGCTCTTCTCTGTCAAAACTTCATCTATCATCTGCCGCAGATAACTGATTTCACTTGTCACATTCCCTGTGCTCTCACTCATGCGTACCACCTCTTCTCTAAGATTATCTCTCTCATTCAGAGCTTCGTTGAGTGAATTCATAGCTTCTTCGATCTCCTGAGCACAGCTACGCTCCCTTTCCTCTGCATCTACGAGTTCTTGAATGACCCTCTCCTTGTCGTCTTTGAGCATTTGAATCATGTGCTCCCACTCGTTGAGTTTCTCTTGAGCACTGTGGAGCTCCAAGTTCAGCATTTCCCTTTCCTCCTTTAACTGGGTAACTTCCTCTTCTATCCCGGTTTCTCGCTCTTTGATTTTTTCGATTTCTTCTTTGAGTATGTTGACTGCTTTCACGAGCGTTTCTCTTTCCTGGCGCAGGCTCATCAGTTCCTGCTCAGTCTCGGTTCCGCCATCTTGTTTTTCCTGCAGATCAGATAAAAGTCTGTTGTTTTCAGTTTTCAGCTGTTTTTCCGTCTCCTCCCAGGAAGCTTTTTCTTTAACAAATTCTTCTTTTGTTTGTCTCTCGGCTTCTTTAGCCTGTTCTGTAGTTTGCTGCCATTCACTAATCTCCTTCTTGCAAATCTCCAACTGTTCTTCAAGCTCTGTTATCCTCAGATCAGAAGCTTTGACTTCATCATCCTTCTGACTAGAATGAGAACTCAGTTCTTCCACCAAAGACTGCTTTTCAGCCTGCAGTTCACTTAATGCAGCATTTAGCTGACAGTTTTCTTCTTTAAGTGATGATTCACGGCCAGACGCCTCTTCAACCTGAGCATTAAGCTTGCAGTTTTCATCATTTAATTTTTCACACAGGGTCTGTAGCTCTGCAACCTTAACTTCAGAATCACCAGAGCTGGATTGAAGATTGCCGAGTTCATTTTTGAGCTGATCCCTCTCAGACTTAACTTCTGTTAATTTCTCTTCTAATTGAGTCTTGAGTTGGTCTTTCTCACTGGTTAATTTCTCAACCTTTGACTTCAGTTCTTTGATTTCTGATTGGTCTCTTTGTATCCAGTCTTGCAGCCTGATAGAAAAACAACAGGGTCAACGAAAGTTTTATGCATTTATAGACAAGTTTCTGTAATGAAAGATTCTTACTACTACGGCTTTTGCTACTGCATTTAATGTCACTTAA
The DNA here is from genome assembly GCF_051362555.1 of Lingula anatina. Lineage (NCBI taxonomy): Eukaryota > Metazoa > Brachiopoda > Lingulata > Lingulida > Lingulidae > Lingula > Lingula anatina. The sequence goes on along the minus strand of NC_141776.1, from coordinate 17,297,009 downwards.
CCAAGGAAAACAAGGATAACCAAATATTTTATCTTTTGTACCTTCCTCTGCCGGTCATTTGTAGAAAAAAATAATTAATTTTATACCAAAGCAAAGCTAATTTAGGATTGGAGTGATTTGTTTTAGAAAATGGAAACCTCTTGAATATTTACCTGTGGCTAAAAACAATGATTTTCAACGTTACATTTGGTGACAAGAAAAGGTTACAAAATAGCACACTGACAGAATTTACCACCTTTAAACCCATATAATAGCTAAATAAAAGTTTGTTGCATATTATTACCTGTGTTGTTCCTTCCCCATCTCGTCTCTCTCTCCTTCCATCCTTTTTCTTTCTTCCTGCATCCCTTCCAGCAAGCGAGTTACCTCCCCAAGCTGTTCCTGGAACCCCCCACTGGAAGTCTGGAACAGAGCGAAATCCTTGCCAAGCTGTTCCTTTTCAGCCTTCACTTTCTGAAGAGCCTGTGCATAGTCTTCGAGTTCTTCACATTTCTTCGTCACCTAAAAAATAAGCAATATTTTCATATTTTTCACAAATGTTTGTGTGAAATTTTTTCAACATTCCTAATGACATGAAAAAAAGATAGATAGAAAGCAATATGCCTACATCTTAACTCCTTGGAAATAAATTTGTTAGGATAAAAGTGGCTGGGAGATGAAATGATGTTATACAGAGGGAAAATACTGTAAAATAGCCCATAATAATACATGTTCTGGTATTCTCAACTGCAAAGAATGGCCCATATCAATAGATGAACTAGAAAGTTTTCACACCTGATCTTGCAAAGCGTCTCTCTCAGCCTTAAGGGGTTCTGCTGCTGCTGTCAACTGTGCAAGCTGTTCCTTCAGTGCTGAACTTTCTGCACCCTCTGTAGTCAGCCTGGCTATCTCCGCAGTCTTAGTCTGAAATTTACACAAAGACGACTTTCATAAAGTGCATTCAGAACAGCGCACTACCAGATCAGGGCAGACCCACCGGAATGCTTGCTGCATAATCCCTGGGGTATTCTATTTAGTGCCGAATTGGGGAATTGAGCGGCAAGCTTTTAAATGGGTCCACATATTTGATCTGCTGATATAACGCCAACGGTGATTTTCATAATGAAAGGACTGATACAACTAAACTGTTAATGCCTTATTTCTTTTCGAGCCTATGGTTGGGAGGAGAAAATGGTCTTTAACTAACTATTGAGTTTACAAGAAAACTATCTGACTGTTTTACGCAAACTTAGTAGAACCCAATTATCTTTTATAAAGTTTTGTCTTTTGTATGTACACGTAAAATCAATTAGAAAATGCTCATCTCACCTTGAGCTCTTCCTGCAACTCCTCTATTTGGCGCTGTACTTCCTCCTTCTCAGCCGCCATCTTTTCCAGCCTCTGTTTCAACTCCTCCCTGTCACCATCTCCCTGCTGCTTTATCACCTTCAGAGAGTTCAATACCTCATCTCTGGCATTGGACAGGACGGCTACCTGGTCCTTAAGGTCCTGGAATACATATATACATATATTCATATATACCACATTAATTAAATATTATAGGTCTATTTGTTTATAGCCCTGGTCCTTCAGATCCTGGAGTTCATATACTTTCACACTGATTTAAATATTATATATCTATTTGTTTACAGTCCCAATCCTTCAGATCCTGGAATACATATGTTATCACACTAATGAAATATTATTTATCTATTTGTTAATATTGATGGAAAAAAACACCTGCAGGTGGATATTTACAGTTTACAGTACAGTAAACTCAAATATCCTGGGACCAGAAAATTTGTCCAAGTTACATGTATGAGGTAGGAAATATTCATAATCATATCAATTTCAGCTCATACCAATGAAAAAAACCTGTAGTACATAAAGGAAAATTGAGTTATAAGGTACCTCAGGTAAATGGCCTTTGCTGGGCCCCCACTAACCAAAACAAGGCAGCAAAGCTGTCAAATGTACAGACAAAAAACAGGAAATAACTATGCACAAAATAGGCTACTGTCAATTCTGATGCAAAAGTACATTATGTTAAACTGCAAATTCAACATCAAATTTTAATGATTGAATCTGACAAACTGCAATGATATGAGTTTATTTCCATTTTTGAAAGTTTATTACACAATACACGATAACAAGTTTACCATCATTTTTACATAATCAACTAATAATGTTGTAAAGATGCAGGAAATGCCAAACAAACACTTTTACGTATCTTATTAATTAAATAATGAAACTGTTAACATGCCTAAGAATTAAATCTGAGGAAATGTGAAAAAATGGCATTTCTTTAATGGTCCAATTATGCTGATTTTTTAACTCAACCTGCATTTTAGCAGGAATGACCACTCCTGTGAGTTTAATGACAATTGACCTATCTGTTTTTCTTATATTGTGTTTACAGTGTTGCATATATGCTGAAAAATGAAAAAAAAAGCATAACTACTAAAATAGTGGCCCGATCATGCCGAATTTCAAACTTGACCTGCGTTTTAATAAGATTGATTACTTCTGTGAGTTTCATGACAAAAGGTCTAATGGTTTTCCTTAAAATGTGTTTACAGGGTTGCATATATGCTGAAAAGTGAAAAAACAGCATAACTTCTACAAAAATGGCCCTATCATGCTGATTTTCAGACTTGACCTGCGTTTTATGAATATTCATCAGCTCTGTAAATATACAGCCAAAAAGTAAAACTGCCTTCCACTTATCATGTTTACAATGAAAGTGCACGGCGCTGGCAACAGTGACAGTGACGGCGACGACGGCAGATGCAGGTGATGGCAATATGTACAGACACATTTGTACATATTTACTGTACTGTTTGAGAAAAGTAAGTGTCATTGTTTTTCTTAAATGGTCATCATGGGAGCAGTGCCCAAAATAGTTTTTTTTTTTTTTAATTTTGATGCAATATTACATAATGTTTAACAGCATAATGACCATCAATTTTAATAATAAAATATTAGTATCATGGATATTCAGAAAATGTGACTAGCAAAGATCTTCAGGCCCATGGAACTTCAAAGGCACAACTTGAAAATGCCAAATGTACACAAGAGAGCACTGTTCTAAAATGTTTTTTCCCATTTTTAACAATTTTTTAAACATAAAACAAAATTAACAGGTTACTGCGATTTTTATATGATCAACTAAGAAAATTGATGAGATGTGAAAAATATAAATACAACAGTGTTAAATGTCCAATTTCCTCCATTCTGAGATTCTGAACATAGTGAATGATTGAATCTGACAAACTGCAATGATATGAGTTTTTTTCCATTTTTGAATCTTTATTACACAATACACGATAACAAGTTTACCATCATTTTTACATAATCAACTAATAATGTTGTAAAGATGCAGGAAATGTCAACCAAACACTTTAACATGTCTTATTAGTTAAATAATGAGACTGTTAACATGCCTAAGAATTGAATCTGAGGAAATGTGAAACAAGACTGCACTGCTCTGACATGGGTTTATTTCCATTTTTAACACTTTTTAAACATAAAACAAAATAAACAGTTTACTGCCATTTTTATATGATCAACTAAGAAAATTGATTAGATGGGAAAAGTATCAATAGAATAATGTTAAATGTCCAATCTCCTCCATTCTGAGATTCTGAACATAGTGGATGGTTGAATCTGACAAACTGCAATGATATGAATTTATTTCCATTTTTGACACTTTATTACACAATACACTATAACAAGTTTACCATCATTTTTACATGATCAACTAACAATGTTGTAAAGATGCAGGAAATATCAAACAAACACTTTTACATATCTTATTAGTTCAATAATGAGACTGTTAACATGCCTAAGAATTAAATCTGAGGAAATGTGAAAAAACAACATAACTTCTAAAATAATGCCCCGATTATGCTTATTTTCGAACTCAGCCTGCGTTTTAGTAAGATTGACCATTCCTGTGAGTTTAATGACAATTGACCTATCTGTTTTTCTTATATTGTGTTTACAGTGTTGCATATATGCTGAAAAATGAAAAAACAGCATAACTACTAAAATAGTGGCCCGATCATGCCGATTTTTGAACTTGACCTGCATTTTAATAAGATTGATTACTTCTGTGAGTTTCATGACAAAAGGTCTAATGGTTTTCCTTAAAATGTGTTTACAGGGTTGCATATATGCTGAAAAGTGAAAAAACAGCATAACTTCTACAATAATGGCCCGATCATGCTGATTTTCGAACTTGACCTGCGTTTTATGAATATTCATCAGCTCTGTAAATATTAAGACAAAAAGTAAAACTGCCCTCCACTTATCGTGTTTACAAGGAAAGTGCACGGCGACGGCATCGGCATCGGCGACGGCGACGACAGACGCAGGTGATGGCAATATGTACAGACACATCTGTGTCTGTACATAAAAATCTTGAGTAAGTTTTTAAACTAAAACTTAACATTATTTCTGCTTTGTTGATTTTCAACCCTTGGTTGTAGATTTGGTATGACACAGTTGGGAGTCAAATAAATCATAATACCCAATATACAATAAAACACCTGCCATTTGCACAGTTATTCCATCACCACATGTCAATCAAATTTAAAAAAAAAAGAAAGAAAGAAACCCCATCCACTCCTTACTTAACCCTGACAAAATTAAACGAACTAAACACAGACTCATGCCAACCTGGTTCTCTTTCTCTAGCATTTCCACTTTTTCTTGCTGCAGTTTCAAAACAATGACATCAAAAATTCAAAAGGAAATACTTCTTTTAATAGATAAAATTAACGAAAATATTTTATTGGATATCATCATGATAAATATCTCACATTGACCTTAATAATAAGAATTACATTTAATTTATCTATATCAGTACTCAGCAAATGCTTCAATTTCTTTCACAGCAGCATCATATCAATTTTATTCACCCAGAAAACATTCAATACCTGGTTTTCCTTCATAATCTTATTCTGCTCTTCTTGCATGAACTGAAACGATGAGGTCAGTGTTTCATCCTTCATCTTCATACACTCCAGCTGTTCTTCCATCTCCTGCAAGGAAATAAACCACCATACAGAATGCTGTTCTGATGAGAGGCTGCATTTGTTAACAACAATAACATTTTATTTTACATTTTTAAAAATCTTGGGTTCCAACATCTTGGTCACTGTTTCTCGAGTCTTATTTTTTTGTCAATGAACATTTTGCTCATGGCTTTCCCTAGATACCCGCCTAACTGTCATTTAGACGACTCCAAGCCTCACAAGATGACCTATAATTCCAAAGACTGCTGGACCCTGTACCTGAGAAAACACATTTGACATAAGTCTTTGCTAGATTCCTGATAGCAGTGTTTCCTGAGTTTCTAAATACCTTAATCTTTCCTGCTGCCTTTTCTTGTGATTGCTGTGCAGCATTGTAGGCTGCAATGGTCTCCTCCCTCTCCGACTGAAGATCCTGGACGGTTTGTTCTAACTCCTATCAAATAAAAGACACTTCAAATTAAATATACTGATGTATTCAACTCCCATGATTACACAGACAATAATAAATTGACCATAACTATCCAGCCCCTAAATTAACTTGCATGGATAGGGTTTAAGTGTTACTGAATGCTCAGACTATAATAGTATTAAACTATCTGTCTATCCATTTTTTATTTTAAAAAAAGGATAGTAAATATAACAAATAAAAGAAAAGACACACCTTTATCTTCTCTGCAGCAGCAGTAGCATCACCAGCTCCCTCTGCTGGCAAATTTTCTTTCTCTTTTTCCAAACTTTCAACTTTTTTGCTCAGCTCTGTAATCCACATAAAATACTTTACATAATAATTGTAAGGAAGAATTTCAAAACAAGTCATTGCATGAAAAATATTATGAAACAGACTGCAAGGACTTCCAGATTTGCTCTTGCTCCTTGCATCCAATAAATATCAGTTCTTGAAATCATTGCCTAGGTGGTCTTACCGTCACATTTAGCCTTGGTCTTCTGGAGAATCATTGTTTGTTTCTTGACAAACTTTATGAGGTCCTCTCTGGGAAGGCTCTCAAGCTGAAAAAAATCGAAGAAATTGACACACATAATGAGGTTCAATGAAACAACTACTTGCTGTAAAGCCCACATTAAGTGATTTGATAGATTTTAATTAAATCAATTAATTATAAAAAAATGCCAGGAAGACTAACTAAGTGACTGGTCAGTCATTTAGAACTGCTCTGGGATCCTCGCTAAATTGCATCCAGTTTAAATGGCTTAAATGCCTGGTATGCCCCCTTATATATTATATATCATATAGTACTTGAGTAAAGTCAGGAAAACTTAGTCATCCATGATGTTGTTGGACGTACCAGACAGTTAAGATGATTACCCTGACTGTGCCTTAGCAAGAATTCCCACTGAAATAGATTAGTTCTGCAGGTAAGATAAGGTTATAGGAGCACAATCTAAAGTAGCCTACCTTGCCCCCGGCTGCTCCTCCCTTGGGGGGAGTCCCTTCCCCTTCTCTGTCTGCCATGGTAGCTCTGAAAGCAATGACAAAACAATAGAAATATTTCAACAACTGTGTTATGAAATCAAAATTGGAATAATAGCTGCTCTATACAACTGATATACACAGGGTATTTCCTCTGCAATATTTCAGTGCCTGGCAATAATTTTATCCAGCAACCATTATGGGAGATAAAAAATCCAAACTTGTGGCTTTCTTTACTTGTTAAAGGGTTTATCATCTACTTTATGCCATGCAGTACAGTGTACTATTTCGTATATAAATTCTTGGAGGGGAGGGAGGGGAGATGCAGAGATAGGAAGGGAATCTTGAAGCAGATCAAGAGAACAATTAAATATATCAAGAGACAGCCCTTACGGAAGCCTGTAGGAAATTGGGCCAATTTTCTACAGAATCCTATAGGATCCTATAGGACTTCTTCGTAAGGGGGAGCAAATATCACCATGTATTTGGTCCTGCAGACAGGAGGGGCCCTGACTACTTGACAACCTGGTGAGTGCACAGTTTAAACATACAAACATTTTGACAGTATGGGGTTAGATTCCCATACTTCTGTGCTAACTGTGGAGTATCAAATAATAAATCAATGACACTTTTTTGTTGCAATTATTTCCATACTTATATCATCATTATAATTATCTTTTAGCATGTATGTCATATTTATCATAGCTTCAGACTCTAATTGATAGTATCTTAGAACCTAAGAGCCCCCAAAGCATGCATTCTCCTAAATGTGTTACGCTATCACATTCAGTCTGAAATGCGACCGAGTCTGGAGAATTTTAGTGGCAGTCGACTTCCTACGAGTTTGTGCGATCTAGGATAAGTTATTGTGTCACTACCACACCAAATAGAGGCTTATTGCTTTTAATAAATACAAAGGAAACACTCACGATCACTTCACCACTAGACTGTTAAAATCCACACGACATCATAACACAAGCAGTGCACTAGGAGCCTCCTGCCACGAAGACCGGAAAATAATAAACTAACTCATCTGGGCATGCGCCACGCCCTATCTAAAGTGACCTAGTTAGGTTCACATGACTTTTGCTCGAGGAAGTTGTGGTGAAAAGAGTGTCATGGCCGGCATGTAGGACAAGCTTTTTTTCATCATCTTTGGGTTTCTTCAATTAAAAGATATGTGATCCCAGTTTGGAGTACTTGACGTCATCTACTGGTGAGAAAAAAACAGGTAAATATGTGTTAAGTTTACCCGCACCCCCCCCCCCCCCAGCACACTCCTTTTGCCGATTTTGATAACTACACTCACGCTCGGCTGTCACCTTGATTGGATATTAAACGATTGTCGTAAAATCGCTAAATGATATTAAAACCGGGTGCATAAACTTGAAAACCACCTAGAACAACTTTGGACTACCACAGTAATCCAATACAATGCAAAAATAAACTATAACAAGTGGTTAAAGCCTTCAAACCGAATGTCGTAAAGTCCCCATATACCTCCATAGAGACAATAAAATAGAGTAAGCTTGTGAAACAAAAATCGACCAACTTAAACATAATAATCGAAATAAAACACTGCCGGGCATCGGAGCGGCCTAAAACTTGGCACACTTACCGCAAATACTGCAGGCTACATCATCCCGTCGCTCGTTTGTTAATTACGAAAAAGAAAAAGAATTACGAAAAAGAAGCCATGCCATTGGACAATACGACCTCTGCGGTTACGTCATTTCCTGAATTGGAGGTTAGAGAGGACCGAAATAAACATCAGAGTTGGAATTTGGATATACGGTTTGATTGTGCGTATGCCATGCACGGAATTAACAAACGAGCGACGGGATGATGTAGCCTGCAGTATTTGCGGTAAGCGTGCCAAGTTTTAGGCCACTCTGATGCCCGGCAGTATTTTATTTCGATTATTATGTTTACGTTGGTCGATTTTTGTTTCACAAGCTTACTCTATTTTATTGTCTCTATGGAGGTATATGGGGACTTTACGACATTCGGTTTGAAGGCTTTAACCACTTGTTATTGTTTATTTTTGCATTGTATTGGATTAATGTGGCAGTCTAAGGTTGTCCTAGGTGGTTTTCAAGTTTATGCACCCGGTTTTCATATCATTTAGCGATTTTACAACAATCGTTTACTAGCCAATCAAGGTGACAGCGGAGCGTGACTACACTGTGTTAACGCATGAAAGCCAAGGCATCAAAAAGTGTGTAATGAAGACCAGTTGCCAAATCAGCCGCGATGCAGGAGCTCCTTCTTCTGTATCCTACTGTAATATTAAACAAGTTTATGTACACTAATGTATGTACTTAAACATTAACATTGATTATACTTACAGCTGATCTAACCATCTTTTCCGGTCCTACTAAACATAGAAATGGGTAGAAATGGATAGAAATGGGCAGAAATGGACCGATATAGACCTCTAGGTAGGCATAGCAAACCTCTCTAGGTTAGAATTGTACATAGTAAAAATAAACTTACTTCTGCACCAGAAAGAAGTTTTATTGACTTTTCTGCCGTGACACCAGTAGAGGTTGAAATCAGGTCAAGGTCGCCATTTTCAAGGTGGATTCCACAACGAGGCTGTGCTTGGGAGCACTGGTTGCTCCACTAAACAACTTTCACAAGCACAGCAAAGACTCAAATAAAATAATTAAAACGGAATTTGTTCAATAAGGCGAGTATTTGAAATAGAATTTTGAAGTTCAATTAAAGGTTTTTAATGAAATTATTTTGAAAATGTTATGAATACATATAAATGGCGACTTTGACCTGATTTCAACCTCCGCTGGTGTCTTGGCAGAAAAGTCAATAAAACTTCTTTCTGGTGCAGAAGTAAGTTTATTTTTACTATTTAGAACTCAAATACAACCCTAGAGAGGTTTGCTATCCTACCTAGAGGTCTATATCGGTCCATTTCTGTCCATTTCTATCCATTTCTACCCATTTCTATCCATTTCTATGTTTAGTAGGACCCATCTTTTCCAATGACAAACGTATATCTCTTTATACCCACCACCCAGGACCTCGTTTAAGTTCACACAGTTGTGTCCATAAATTTTATTCATACACATGTGTCTGATAATTAACAGACAAAGTTTTGCATAATAGCGTGCTTGATGTTCATCTCTTTCAAGTGTGATCAGTATGGGGAAGTTCTTGCTGCTGTATTTCATCTTGGTCTTTATACAATCTACAGAGGCAGGGCAGTTTTACTACTGTCCTCAGGTAGATGTCACAGGTAGGTCTGGTAATGTATGTTGTATATAGGTAACATAGCATAGCATTCATTTGGTGAGAATCTGTAATGTCAGTTTATAAAAGTTATCCCTTTTCAAGTAAATCATGTAGCTCTTGTTGTCAACTTTGCAAAATGTGTGCATTTTGTGTTTATTTATTTAATTCAGTGATTTATACAATGTACTTTATACTGTACTGTGAAGGTGTTAGATTAGTGGAATTCCTTCATGTATTCATCTCTTATATTTAAAATTAAATACAAGCATCAGCCAAATTCTCATAGGAGTATATACTAGTTCATGACATCAGCTCTCTACTTATAATTCATATTGAAGCTGAAACACTTATTCCATCTCTGTTTGATGTGATTTCAGAGGGCCCTCTCCGTTTCACCAGAGAATTAGGCAACTTAGACTATTCATGCACTGATAACAACAAGCGTCTCTACTGCTGTGCCGCTGGCTTCCAAACACTACACTGGTTCAAGATGGAGAATGAAAAGTGGATTTCATTTCCGCCACCAGACCAGACAGGGACGTGTGATGTTGGTTGTCCATATCAGCTTCTACGAAGTAATACCACGTTAGCCATGAAACCTCCACTCCAGTATCGCAGTGGCAGGTATAAGTGCGTAATAAGTGATGATGCAGGTGACCAGAAGCAACATGAGATAGAGCTGAAAGTAGTAGGTGAGATGGTGATTTTTTTTAAATTACCTTTTTTCGGTATTCATTTGTGCCTAAAAGGTGTATGCATTATAGAAATACTGAATTCATGTATGTAAAGCAGTAAAGAGCCTTTATTAAGTTGAACTATAGCAATACTGAATTCATACAAGTATATAAAGCAACAAAAGACCCTTTACTAACTTGCTTGCCATATTGAATTTTTCCTCAAGAACAAAGCAGTTTTCCCTTACACACAAATCATTGTTCAGCCCTTTCCCTGATTCAGTGTTTTGCACCATTTGTAATTGAATTATTATTTCTTAACAATTCATGATTAGTTTGGAATGCAACGTCTTCCTGGGCAGCGCTCCGTAACTCGAAAGCATCGCGAATTGCGACTGAGCAAGCGTCTCTATTCCATAACTCCGCATTTTCTCGCCCCATATAATAGCCTCAAAATGTAAAGTGATATCGCTACTGCAATTCACGATGTTTTCCAGTTACGGAGCCCTGAAGTAGAAATGACAACATTGGGTACTTTTTGTCAATGTCTGCATCGTAAAAGTGGCTATGCAGGGACATTAGAATATAACTTAGAACATTTTCAAACAGCTATAGTATAATTTTTAATGTGGTCACAGTTTAGAAGTGGAATAACAGAACTGCTATCATATGTTTATGTTCATCTTTTATTAAGAATGTGGAAACTGGAACAAACCGCCCGCTCAGTGTAAATAGAACTACTTTGTTATGCGTATATACATATACCTATAACCCTAGCACTCACTACAACCTAATCACTCTGCGTAGTGATATCTTGAATAAAGTTAGTTTGGCAAGCACATGGAGTCTTGAGTTGATAGCACTCATAAACATGGTGTCAGAATCGGGATTATTTACCTGTTTGTAGGAAACCCGCTGACTGAAAAAGTATTTTAAATTATGGCGGAAGGACTCAGAAAACCTACTCCTTTGTCATTCGAAGGAAACGTAGAACAGAACTGGAAAACTTTCGTGCGTGAGTACGATATATATGTTGGAGCTTGCTATAGCGAGAAAACGCCAAAGCAAAAAGCGTACATGCTATTAAATCTCGCCGGTAGCGATGCTATCGAAAAATTTGAATCATTTACATTCAATGACGATGAAGACAAAGAAGATCCAGACATTTTAAAGGCCAAGTTCAGTGAGATTTGTAATCCCAGAACCAACGTTATACTTGAACGATACAGATTTAATTTACGCGCGCAACAAGATGGCGAGCGATTTCAGTCATTTTTAGCTGACCTGAAACACAAAATCAAAAGCTGCAACTATGGTAACCTTGAGGAAGACATGTTACGAGACAGAATAGTCATCGGTATAAAACATGAGAATACCAGAAAGGTGCTGTTGAGAGAGAATAACCTCACACTTACAAAAGCGGTGCACATTTGTCAAATTCACGAGTGCTCCGAGGTCGACGCCAAGCAAATGCAACAGCAGAATCCAGTGACAGTGCATCTAGTCAACAAAAAGAAGGCACAGAAGCCACGACAGACTTTTAGCCATGGCAGATCACAAGCAAGTGAGACGGCCAAATGCAGAAACTGCAGCAGTAGTCACGCCAAAGGAAAGTGCCCAGCTTATGGTAAAAGTTGCCACAAGTGCGGTAAGCTCAATCATTTCCAAGTTGCATGTAGAAGCCAGTCACAGAAAAGTAAATCACCCCGTACACACAAGGTCATTAGAGAAGTTAACACTTACTCTTGCAGTGACACTGAAGCAGATTTACTTAAAATTGACTCAGTGCATAGCCCACACGCAGCAAAGAAAGATTTACATGTAAAATTTCTAGTCCATGATGTGAGCACAGAAGTCAAAGTTGACACAGGAGCTAAATGCAATGTAATGAGCCTAGCAACGTTTGATATGCTTCGAGACAGAGAAAGCATCAACACAGCAGACAAAATGAAACTTATTGGCTTTACTGGAGATGCCATAACTCCAGTGGGAAGTGCCATTTTACCCTGTGAACTTAGAGGTGAAACACATGACATTAAATTCAATGTCATTGATGCCAATGTCCAGACATTATTAGGACTACCAGACTGTATGAAGCTGAAGCTGTTACAACTGGGAGAAAGTGTGTACAGCGTGAACACCACACCAGACATGTTTGCAGAATTCCCAGATATTTTTGACCAAAGGTTGGGACAACTACCTGTGAAGTACAAGATTACAGTTGACTCCCAAGTGACACCAGTAGTCAGGCCAGTACGCAAGCTACCTGTTGCTGTTAAAGACAAGGTCAAGCAGGAACTAAGAAGAATGGAAAGCCAAGGAATCATAGCCAAGGTGACCAAACCTACAGATTGGGTTTCAGCAATGGTGGTAACCACGAAGAAAAACACGGACACAATAAGGATATGCATTGATCCAGGTGACCTTAACAAGGCAATCAAGCGTCCCAGGTACCCCATGAGAACTGTGGATGAAATCATAAGTGATATGCCCAATGCGCATTACTTCACTGTTTTAGATGCCAAGCAAGCTTTTTACTGCATTCCATTAGAAGAAGAATCTTCTTACCTGACCACATTTGGTACACCATTCGGTCGCTACAGATACCTACGACTGCCAATGGGAATCAGCTCAGCATCAGAAGTATACCAGCAAGCCATAGAAAACTTGATGAACGGGCTGCCATGTAAAATAATAATGGATGACATCCTAGTGTCAGGCGCAACAGAAGAGGAACACGACAAGAATTTGAGAGCAGTTCTTCAGAAGTTGAAAGAAATCAACATAAAACTCAACGCATCCAAGTGCAGACACAAGATGACCAGTGTGAACTATGTGGGACACACATTCACAGCTGATGGTCTCAAACCAGACCCAGAGAAGGTCAGAGCAATCCAGGAGATGCCCAAACCCAGAGACAAGACAGAGTTGTTACGTTTTCTAGGTATGACCAAGTACCTGTCCAAGTTCATTCCACAGCTTAGTGAGAAGTGCGCACCACTTAATGAACTTCTACGCAAAGATAACTCATTTGTTTGGAACCATGCACATGACACAGCCTTAGAAGCAATCAAGCAGGAGATAAGTCAGGATTCCTGTTTAGCATACTATGATGTTTCCAAGGAAGTCACGCTGACCTGTGATGCTTCACAAGCAGGCTTAGGAGCTGCATGTCTACAGAATGGGAAACCAGTGGCATATGCATCCAGAGCAATGTCAGACGCAGAGAAACGCTATGCCCAAATTGAGAAGGAACTTCTCGCAGTAGTTTTTGCATGCGCAAAATTCCGAGATTATATATATGGCAAGGACATAACCATTGAAACTGACCACCAACCACTGATCTCCATATGGAAAAAGCCACTAGCAAGTGCCCCAGCAAGACTGCAACGAATGCTACTACAGCTGCAACCATACCGCATCAGACTGGTGTACAAGAAAGGGAAAGATTTGTTGGTTGCTGATACACTGTCAAGGGCATACTTGAATGAAGGCAAGGATGAAACTGAGAGCAGTGACGTGGAAGTTCTGTCCATAATACCTGTCGCAGACTACAGGATGGAAGAGCTAAAAGCAGCCACAGCCAAGGACCCTATACTGAAGAAAGTATGCAATGCAGTTCATGAGGGATGGCCTAAAAGTGAAAAGAACTGTGACCCAGATTTGAGACAATATTTCGCATTCCGAGATGAGATCATAGTTGATCAAGGTGTAGTGCTGAAAGGAAGCCGGATCATCGTACCAGCAACTTTACAGCATGAATATGCATTGAAAGCACACAGAGGACACGGAGGCTGTCAAGCAACAAAGTCAAGGGCAAAAGACATAATGTATTGGCCCAGCATGATGAAAGACATTGACAGTATTGTAGAAAACTGTACCGTGTGCCTGTCTATGAAAAAGCACCAGCAGAAAGAACCACTTATGTCTTACCCAGTACCGACCAGACCATGGTCTATTGTGGCTACAGATTTATTCGAATGGAGAGGTGTAAACTACATGGTAACAGTGGACTCGTACACTAGCTGGTATGAAGTCAACACTCTAGGGAACAGTACAGCCAGTGCAACAGTTATAAAAAAACTTAAGTCGCATTTTGCAAGATTTGGCATTCCAGACATCCTCATTTCTGACAATGGTCCACAATTCAGTGCCAGAGAATTCAAGGAATTCAGCCAAGCTTGGAAGTTCAACCATGTAACCAGTAGCCCCCATTTTCCGTCTAGTAATGGATTGGCAGAAAGAGCAGTACAGGCAGCAAAAGCGCTTCTAGAGAAAAGTGCACGTGAAGGCAGTGACCCTTATTTAAACCTGCTCAATAGCAGAAATGTACCAAGAGACCCAGTGCTTGGATCAGCGGCCCAGAGGATGATGGCACGTCGCACCAAAAGTGACATACCTATAGATGAATCATTACTAGCTCAGAAAATACTCGACCCAGAGATAATCACACACCGCCTTTCAGAAAGGAGATTACAGCAGAAAAACACATATGACAAGACAGCTAAACCACTCCCAGCCTTGCAACCAGGTGACAGAGTCATGCTGGAAAGCAAAACAGGTTACAACAAACCAGGGATAATCACCAAGGAAACGGCCCCGAGATCTTACAATGTCCAGTGTGATGACGGCAGTGAACTCCGTAGGAACAGAAGACACATCCTGAAAATGCCAGACCAGCACAAATTATCACCAGATTCAGGGGATATGAAACCAGATAATCAGGACAGTGCGAAAATTACGAGAAGTGGGAGAGTTATAAGACCACCCAAAAGACTGATAGAGGAATAAACCATACATGAGGACTGACATTCATTTGTGTTTGTTATGTATTGTTATTTCAGAGTGCCAGTGCAGGAAAGCACTAAGTTATGCAATATTTTCAGTGACATTCTTTTTACTTTACCTTCTGGGAAAGGAAAGGATCAGACAGACTGTAATTGACAAACTGTTGAAAGTGAAATCAGAGACTGTTGAGAATACACTAAAATTAGAGACTGTTGAAAGTGAATTCAGAGACTGTTGAGAATACACTAAAATTAGAGACTGTTGAAAGTGAATTCAGAGACTGTTGAGAATACACTAAAATTAGAGACTGTTGAAAGTGAATTCAGAGACTGTTGAGAGTACACTAAAGACTGAATATAAGAGACTGTTAACATTGCAAAGTTTGCAATCATTCAGAGACTGTTTGTTTATTTGTCACAGTTAATTACTGTCAGATCAAATTCATTCAGGAGGACAGACTTTTCTTTCATTGAACATTTTAAAAAAATGTTGACTTTAATGTTAATGTTGATTGTTTGACTTTGATGTTAATGTTGATTGTTCATTATTGACTTTACTTAAAGCACTCAAAGTTATTCATTAGAAATACAATCAGTAAAAAGTTACAGTGCCAAAATCAAGGGACTATCTAGAGCTAGCAATACTGAGCTACAGTTACAGCAGTCCAGTAATTTAATTGTTATAGCTTTCTAGAAAAGGGGAGATGTAAATAGAACTACTTTGTTATGCGTATATACATATACCTATAACCCTAGCACTCACTACAACCTAATCACTCTGCGTAGTGATATCTTGAATAAAGTTAGTTTGGCAAGCACATGGAGTCTTGAGTTGATAGCACTCATAAACACTCAGATGCAACCCCCCAAACAGAGGCTGACAGATGGAGTGCTGGTACATAAAAGGAAACATGGGCAGCATGTTTCCTTCATATGTGAAGGATTCTTTGGAGACCCATTAGGAATGTTTAATGACATTCGCTGGCAACGTAAAAACAAAACTAGTGGGCATATCCGTGAAGTAACGGCTTGGGGGCCTAGGTACAGTGTAACTGAAACAAAAAGGTAAAATATGTTTTGCTTGCCGTGCTTGTGTATCATATTCTTCCAAGCAATGCTGCAAAGTTTGTAGCTAAATTTTTATGAATGAGTGAAAGAGATATATAGCCATTAGTCAAACTGGGAGGTAAACAATGTGTGGCCACTTATCATGAAATTATATCAATCAGTTTGGTGTAAGATTTACATGTACTCACTCGTATTTTCATAAGAAGGACTAATGATTGATATTAATATCATAATTGTAGTATTTAAAAATGTTTGTATTCTCATGATCAAAATTATTAAAAAGATATTGTTGAAGCAGTAGTCTCTCAAATAGTACACCACTGAAGAAGTGATAAAGAACATTTCTAGAAATACGTATCAACGCCAATATTATTTACAAAACTTTTTGCTCTGGGCTATTAAAAATATTTTTGACAATTCCTTATAATTTTTTAAAACAGATAACTTGAAATGCATTTTTTTCCATTTTGATCCAAGAGAGGAAGATAATATTCTACTGGCCAATTTTACCATCAGTGACATAGAGGAGGGGGATTATGATGACTACATGTGCAGAATGTCTAATGGCATTGGTAGGGGTACAGAGGTCAAAGCGAGGCTGGAATACGGAGGTAGGCTGCGTTGGCATTTACCACTGACTTGCATGCATAGCTTAGCCCTTCCACAAGTCTTTTTGTTTCTAAGAGCGCATTTAGAACTGGGGACTAACAGATCCGCTGATCAATTATGGCCAAACCACCTGAATGCTCGTTGCGTAATCCCCACGGGGAATCTATTCAGTGTCTCCCTCTTCCTTTCTCTCTCTCTCTCTCTCTCTCTCTCTCTCACACACACACACACACACACACACACACTCTCTCTCTCTGTTTACGTTTGGTTGACACACTGACTTACGTTACCTCATTTCCTTTCAGAGGAGAATCCCCAAATGCCATTTCCCATATGGATATGCATAGTGCCTGCCACAACACTGGTCCTACTGCTTATTATTGTGTCATTGATATGGGTCAAATATAATCTAGAGTTTAGACTGTGTTACAGGTCCATTAAGATAAGGGTGCTCAAGGAAAAGGATGCAGATGGTATGTTGAACAAAAGAAAACAGAATTTCACTCTCACTCTCACACCTACTGGTGAATGTTTACTAAAGATGGACTTAATATAAGAACGTACTTATATTGACACAAACCCCTGTTTTGCATTTTCTCAGTTTCAAAACTTGAGGAAATCTTTAAATAAGCATACAATTCAACAAAGTAATGTTATTTTGGGGAATTTTATGTATTTGTTAATTTTGTTTGAGTTTGATGATTGATAACTCTAAATGTTTTTGTTTTTTGTTTTTTAAGCTGATAGGCATGATGATATCTATATTTGTACCTGCCCTGATTCAACCAATGAGAGACAATTTGCTGAAACCATTTTAAAGGAAAAGCTTGAGAAAGAAGGGTACAGTGTAAGACTGGACCAGGATGTGTTAGGATTTCAGTGTAAGTATGTGTTTATAGCAGAAACAATCAGTCATTTGATTACTTCTTACATGTGACTTGGTTAATATATTGACCAGTCCCCCATAAATATTGGTTAATGGGGTAAAATTTTATTCAGGCCCATAGCCTGAGAGGCTTGAAAGGTCTACCCTTTTCAGGGGCGGATTTAGGCCGTCTTCTGGGTCTTCCGTAACTCGAACTTGTGGTCAAAAATGACATTATTTCATCAAATTTGAACTTCTGGAACTTCAGAACACCTCCCATTTCAAGAATTTTGACCAAAATGACCTTTTCTTAATTTTAATTAATTTTTTCTGTAGGAAATTTATGGCACATTATGGTAACTCCAAAATTATAACATTTAGTCCCTTATATCTCCAAAACTGGCAGAGATAGGTCCATAGTTACTATTTAAGTTGAATAGGAAGTCATATACTGGCAATCTTACTGTGACCTTGAAATTGACCTTTGACCTACTTTTCACCATGGACTGAACTTTGCAAATTTTGCTTCCCTTTTATCTCCAAAACTGGCAGAGATAGGTCCATAGTTTCTATTGAAGTTGAATAGGAAGTCATATACTGGCAATCCTAATGTGACCTTAAAATTGACCTTTGACCTACTTTTCACCATGAACTGAACTTTGCAAATTTTGCTTCCCTTTTATCTCCAAAACTGGCAGAGATAGGTCCATAGTTACTATTGATCTTGAATGGGAAGTCATATACTGGCAATCTAAATGTGACCTTGAAATTGACCTTTGACCTACTTTTCACCATGAACTGAACTTTGCAAATTTTGCTTCCCTTTTATCTCCAAAACTGGCAGAGATAGGTCCATAGTTATTATACTGGCAATCTTACTGTGACCTTGAAATTAACCTTTGACCTACTTTTTATCATGTATTGAACTTTGCAAATTTTGGTTCCCTTTTATCTCCAAAACTGGCAGAGATATGCCCATAGTTACTATTGAAGTTGAATAGGAAGTCATATACTGGCAATCTTACTGTGACCTTGAAATTGACCTTTGACCTACTTTTCACCATGAGCTGAACTTTGCAAATTTTGCTTCCCTTTTATTTCCAAAACTGGCAGAGATAGGTCCATAGTTACTATTGAACTTGAATAGGAAGTCATATACTGGCAGTCTTACTGAGACCTTGAAATTGACCTTTGACCTACTTTCATCATGAATTGAACTTTGCAAATTTTGCTTCCCTTTTATCTCCAAAACTGGCAGAGATAGGTCCATAGTTTCTATTGAAGTTGAATAGGAAGTCATATACTGGCAATCCAAATGTGACCTTAATATTGACCTTTGACCTACTTTTCACCATGAACTGAACTTTGCAAATTTTGCTTCCCTTTTATCTCCAAAACTGGCAGAGATAGGTCCATAGTTTCTATTGAAGTTGAATAGGAAGTCATATACTGGCAATCCAAATGTGACCTTAAAATTGACCTTTGACCTACTTTTCACCATGAACTGAACTTTGCAAATTTTGCTTCCCTTTTATCTCCAAAACTGGCAGAGATAGGTCCATAGTTTCTATTGAAGTTGAATAGGAAGTCATATACTGGCAATCCAAATGTGACCTTAATATTGACCTTTGACCTACTTTTCACCATGAACTGAACTTTGCAAATTTTGCTTCCCTTTTATCTCCAAAACTGGCAGAGATACGCCCATAGTTACTATTGAAGTTGAATAGGAAGTCATATACTGGCAATCTTACTGTGACCTTGAAATTGACCTTTGACCTACTTTTCACCATGAACTGAACTTTGCAAATTTTGCTTCCCTTTTATCTCCAAAACTGGCAGAGATAGGTCCATAGTTACTATTGAACTTGAATAGGAAGTCATATACTGGCAGTCTTACTGAGACCTTGAAATTGACCTTTGACCTACTTTCATCATGAATTGAACTTTGCAAATTTTGCTTCCCTTTTATCTCCAAAACTGGCAGAGATAGGTCCATAGTTTCTATTGAAGTTGAATAGGAAGTCATATACTGGCAATCAAAATGTGACCTTAATATTGACCTTTGACCTACTTTTCACCATGAACTGAACTTTGCAAATTTTGCTTCCCTTTTATCTCCAAAACTGGCAGAGATAGGTCCATAGTTATTATACTGGCAATCTTACTGTGACCTTGAAATTAACCTTTGACCTACTTTTTATCACGTATTGAACTTTGCAAATTTTGGTTCCCTTTTATCTCCAAAACTGGCAGAGATAGGTCCATAGTCACTATTGAACTTGAATAGGAAGTCATATACTGGCAATCTTACTGTGACCTTGAAATTGACCTTTGACCTACTTTTCACCATGAACTGAACTTTGCAAATTTTGCTTCCCTTTTATTTCCAAAACTGGCAGAGATAGGTCCATAGTTACTATTGAACTTGAATAGGAAGTCATATACTGGCAGTCTTACTGAGACCTTGAAATTGACCTTTGACCTACTTTCATCATCAATTGAACTTTGCAAATTTTGCTTCTTTTTTATCTCCAAAACTGGCAGAGATAGGTCCATAGTTATTATACTGGCAATTTACTGTGACCTTGAAATTAACCTTTGACCTACTTTTTATCATGTATTGAACTTTGCAAATTTTGGTTCCCTTTTATCTCCAAAACTGGCAGAGATACGCCCATAGTTACTATTGAAGTTGAATAGGAAGTCATATACTGGCAATCTAAATGTGACCTTGAAATTGACCTTTGACCTACTTTTCACCATGAACTGAACTTTGCAAATTTTGCTTCCTTTTTATTTCCAAAATTGGCAGAGATAGGACCATAGTTACTATTGAAGTTGAATAGGAAGTCATATACTGGCAGTCTTACTGAGACCTTGAAATTGACCTTTGACCTACTTTCATCATGAATTGAACTTTGCAAATTTTGCTTCCCTTTTATCTCCAAAACTGGCAGAGATAGGTCCATAGTTTCTATTGAAGTTGAATAGGAAGTCATATACTGGCAATCCAAATGTGACCTTAATATTGACCTTTGACCTACTTTTCACCATGAACTGAACTTTGCAAATTTTGCTTCCCTTTTATCTCCAAAACTGGCAGAGATAGGTCCATAGTTTCTATTGAAGTTGAATAGGAAGTCATATACTGGCAATCCAAATGTGACCTTAAAATTGACCTTTGACCTACTTTTCACCATGAACTGAACTTTGCAAATTTTGCTTCCCTTTTATCTCCAAAACTGGCAGAGATAGGTCCATAGTTATTATACTGGCAATTTTACTGTGACCTTGAAATTAACCTTTGACCTACTTTTTATCATGTATTGAACTTTACAAATTTTGGTTCCCTTTTATCTCCAAAACTGGCAGAGATAGGTCCATAGTCACTATTGAACTTGAATAGGAAGTCATATACTGGCAGTCTTACTGTGACCATGAAATTGACCTTTGACCTACTTTTCACCATGAATTGAACTTTGCAAATTTTGCTTCCCTTTTATCTCCAAAACTGGCAGAGATAGGTCCATAGTTACTATTGAAGTTGAATAGGAAGTCATATACTGGCAATCTTACTGTGACCTTGAAATTGACCTTTGACCTACTTATTATCATGAACTGAACTCTGCTTATTTCTTTCTCTTTAAACTCCAAACCTGGCAGAGATAGGTCCATAGTTTCTATTGAAGTTGAATAGGAAGTCACATACTGGCAATTTACTGTGACCTTGAAATTGACCTTTGACCTACCTTACGATGAACTATACTTTGATTGTACCATTTTTAGTTATATATATTTTTTGCATATTTTGAAAATTCTTGTTGATTGCATTTTTACAGCTTGTCAAGCACAAGACTGGTGGCTGTGTCCCTTATTTTGTGTATGTGGGGGTCTATACGAATGCGCTTACTCCAGCTGGTGGTACAATATTCGGAGGCGGTATCGCCTCTCTGATCCTCTAGTTTCTCATGCTGTATTTCTCTGCAGGTGGTGGTATTGAGTAGGATGTGTCATGGTAATATGTATGCATTATACACAATGCCTCCATACATTACATGACTTTTTCCTTCATTTTTTCAGCTGAAAACAGAGAATTCACCAAAGCTTTTGATGAGTGTCGACGTTATGTCATCCTCATTTCTCCAGAACTTCTCAATCCAGTTCCTGATTATTTTGATTTCTTCATTGATAATGCTTTGAACCAACATACCAGAATAATATTTGTCATCTTCGGGGAAATAAATATTGATGATTGGAACAGGTTTGCAGAGACTCAAATAAAAAACTGCAAAAACCCACAACTGTTGCCAAAAGTATTGAAAATGCCATTTTTAAATCGCCTCCAGTATTACCCTGATGCAGAGAGGGAAGAAAGACCAAAAAGTAGATGGCGCTTCATATGCAAGAAAAGCAAAAGACAAAAAAATGATAGGTTCTGGAAAAAACTGCAATTATGTCTACCACCTCCATCTGAAAAAAAGGATCCTAGTGGCCATGATGTTGTAGATGGCAGGAGAAGAGATTTGAGCAGTGAGTCCACAGAGAGGCCATTACTAGAAGAGGATCACCCTGATCCAGTTCCAGTTGATGTAGGACAAACCAGAATTGAAGTCATACTTGACGATGAAGCAGAGGATGACGTATTCAATGAGGCATCAGATCAGAACGCAGTTGCAAGCAATACTGGTGCCCTTGGTAACCACCAAGGTCAAGGTCACATGTTTCAGAATCAGTTTTCAAAAGAAAGTGCTTATTTCAGTGGAAGTGGAAGCTTCCAAGCAAATAGTTCTGAATTTCCTCAGAAAAGTCCAGTGCAGCCTATGGATGCTTTGGGCAGTGCCCTGGTGAAATGGTAAAGAACTGGTAGATTTTGAGTATTTTGCCTGAGGGGGGTTGGGTCTTGAGGGTTTGGAAAAAATTTTGGCTTGCTTCATTCAAGAAATATTATGCAGTAGACATGGAGAAGTTTTAAGCAATATTTAGAGCACAGGGATATGAAAAAATTCCTAGGCTTTGCTTGTTTTACTTTTGACAAAAGTTTTTTTATTGTCAAAAGATGGGGTAATGGCCGGATCTTTTCAATGGCCAAAAATTATCAATCCTTCAGTTACATTATTTTGAAGTCATGAAAATTATATTTCTAAGTAAAGATTGTGGTGCTTTTAATGCCCAGTATAAAACTATTGGATGGCTTACTTTTCAGTTTTGTTGCTACCACTCAATTGGAATGTGATTATTTTAAGAATTTATGACTTAAAAATTGTATCAGTAAAATTCACAACTTCCATTGAAAAGACTGAGCCATTACCGCAATCATTTTTTATTGATCTTTTGTATGTATTTTAATTCTGTTAGCAAAACCATCCATTTTATTATAATAAAAGCCTTTTGCTCAAATGATGCATATTAACTAATTAAAGATATATTCTTTATAAGGAAGTTTAATCCAAAAAAACATTATAAAGCAATATTTTAGCATTACTGATCTTGTAAAGAGTTTTTTTTTTTTTCATATGACAGAGCTTATTTTGTTAAAGGAAGCAGAGACATTGAATCTTAAAATCTGCCAAAGGTATCATATTCATGCAACCTTTATAACATATTGACCAGCTGACATTTCTTGTATAAAGTGGCAGAGGTCACTAGAATTTTCTTAGGGGAGAATACAAATATTTAGCTCCTTAGTCTATTACTGTTCGTTTTAAACTTGTGTAAATAAAAGCATATTTTCATTGTTTTTTCATTTCAGATTTTTAAACTTGAATTGTTAAGTATTTTGGATTTAGAAATGTTCCCTTATGACAAAAACTGCCCCTCTTATTCAATATTATGTACAGCAATTTAATGGCATATCAGTGGGCTAGATATCTGTAAAACAAAGATTAAAGGATTTATATAGCTTATTGTTGAAACAAGAACTTTTTCCCTAGGTGGCAATTGTAAAGGGCACACAAAAATGTATAAACACTGGCATTTGGTTTTACTCATTATATAAGCTTTGGATTTTTTTTAATTTAGAGAATAATCATTTTTATATACAGATACTGTAAGTGTCCGTGTTACCTGTAGTACATAATGTAGGAGGGTAACAGTGATTATGCTGTTTTAAAGCATTATGTAATAGTGCATCAAAATTGACCAAAACATTTGGTTCACTCTTTTCTCCGTCTGAATGTCTGAACATTTGCCAGCTTTACTGCCTTGTTTCCTGTATGTTGTCTGAATATTTGTCAGCTTTGCTGTCTAGTTATCTCATTGGGTAGAACCTGGACAATCTCACATTATGTTTGTTGATTTTTTTTCTTACTTTTCTTTCTTTTTGTTTTTCATTTATTACTTTTATTATTATTATTAAAGAAGGACTGTCTTCCAACTTTTGCTTAGCATTGGCAGCATGAAAAGATTTTATAGCAAGCAAGAAGCATTTAGAATATATTTCAGTGTTATATAAACACACAAATACATACATATAGAGATCAGCAGGCTGATATACATAAATTCCTAATTAATATGGCTGTAACATAGCATAGTAATACTTAATACTATGCAGGCCTACATAATGTATCCAGAAAGGTACATTCTAAGTCAATAAATTGTATTTCTGTTAAAACCACTTTTTTTTTAATGTTGTGTAGGCTTCAAAAGCTTCGTCTTCCGATGTTTGCTTTATACTATATTATATTATACAATATGACTGTTCATAAAGTGGATATTTGAAGTCTTTGGGCGTCACATATTTAGACATCGCAAAGAGGCAACTGGTAGCACGGACGCCGTTTGAATACCCTGCGTTTCAGAGGTCACTTGAAACCAGCATGTCTCTGCTACAGTATTTCCAGTGTAAGTATCAAAACGTGATTCGCTAACTTCTGAATTTCAGGGTGTATCAAGGGATAATATGTAGAATCTTCATATTTTTCAAATCATATTCTTTGGCGTTAAAGCACCTTCGTATTTGACCCATTGCATAGGTCTACGCTACATTTTTACGGAAAGATGAAATGCAATTCGAAGGAATGCTTCTGAAACTTATAACCGTTCTGTTGTAACCCTTCTTAAGAAGACAGGTCGTAAGATTTTTTTTTACTTTGGAACTAGTACTACAAATTTCTCATGGGCGCCATAAAATTTCGTTATAAGTATTTTTGTGTCTCCCTCTTGTCTCCCGTGCACGCAGTGCAATAAAAATGAGAGAAAGGATCACATTCCTGCACCGTCTCAAGAATATTGGGTTTTAGCTTACACACACTGGACAAAAGAAGTGTCACCCCCTAACTCAGAGTAATAAAAGTAGGCAGATCTTGGGTACTTATAATGCCTGGTCTACTTATAATGTAACTAATGAGTATAAAACCGCTATACCATGGAATTGTATTGTTGGTCTTGTACATGTACAGCAAATGTTATTCCTGTCTTCCTCCAATATGGCAAGATACAGGCAATTATCTAACGGTTATAGGTGCAAGTTATTAACCTGAAGAGGCGGAATATAAGCAATGTCAGAATATCGATACAATTGAATTGTTCAGTCAGAACCGTGCAGAGGGTCTGGTCTCGGTATAGAAACACTGGATCAAGAGACAAATTGCCTCTGATGGGTCGTCCAAGAAAAAATACTGGCCGTGAAGACCGACGACTGATTTTGATGTCCAGGTTGTCAAAGTTCGACACTGCTCGTCAGTTGACAACACAGTGGAACAATTTCACACATAAAAATGTGTCTGTGAAAATTGCTAGGCGTCGGTTACATGCTCAGAGAGTGTACAGCATCGTCACAAAACAGGCAACGTAGATTAAACTAGGGTTAACAGGATCTGGAACTGGACAGTTCATGACAATTGGTCCTCTATATTTTTTCTGATGAGTGTCGCTTTGGTCTGACCTCTGATGACAGACGGGTACTATGCTGGCAAACTGCTGGTAAAGCATTTGAACCACATGCACTGAATTTTCGAACCCGGAGCAGTATATTCATCATAGTGTGGGGCTGCATCAGCATCCATGGCTTGGGCGAATTGATGGTGGTTAATTAAAACATGAATCACTAGAAATGTATCGATGTTTTGGAGTCAGGCTTGCTACCATCTATTACTAACATGTTTGGTGACAGGAATTATCCATTTTTTCACCAGGATGAAAATGCTCCTTGTCACAGCCCCAGAGCAGTTGATGATTGGTTTCACCAACAGGACATTCGCAGGGTGATGTGACCTGCCCAGAGTCCGGGTGCAAACATAATAGAAAATGTGTGGAATGATATGTCAAAACTTTTTACAAATGCCCGTCTAACCAGCAGAGAAACTCTGTTATATTCAGTGTTTCATGCTTGGACCGGCATAAGCCCTGAACGCATCAGACAATTATATGAAACCTTGCTTCGTAGACTGGCACCTATTTTTAGGTCACTTGGCTATGCCAGTAAGTACTAATTTTTGACTTGAAACTGCATATTTTGGTAGAATGTATATTTTGTTCTCATTTTGTGATTTTTTTGTGAAATTTGATGTTAATTAAATGATACCAGGAGCATATCATTCCACAGTCATTTATCTCCCCCATAGTATTGGCTCAGTAGGGGTGACACTTCTTTTGTCCAGTGTGTGTAAGTTATCCTTTTTGTTGACACGTTTTGATCACAGACGTAAGGCATATCCATGCATTGTTAATCAATCGGACACATACCAGATTATAACGAAGTTCAATTTTAAATGATAAGAGATAATATACTCGAAGCGATCTTCGCTGCACAGATCGGTTTAATATTCAATAAAATCGTATAGGCCTACAATTGCATGTTCAAATTTTCGAATACGCGTAAAGTCAAAGAAGCAATATTGTTTTAGCGAAATGCGGAGATCTAAGTCCATTGCATCAGATGTTTGTTCGTGAACAAATTTCTCTCTCTCTCTCTCTCTCTCGCACACACACACACATTAATTAATTAATTTTTAAAACTTCAATCAAAAGATCGTCTTAACTTTAAATTTCTGACCCAAAGTCTGAACCAAATCCTGTCTAAACTTTTGACTGAAAAATGTCTAGATCATTTCAAAATAGATCCAAAATAGTAGTCCACACAGAAAAAGAAGGGCCCCTGTGCATTGGTCCTAAACATAAACCTCGTCTATTCCGTTTAAAACGAGCACAGTAAGCTTATTTCAATTAATAGGAGAAAGTCCGGATCCGATTTATCCTGGGTAAAAGCCGCAGTTTCCGGAACCGCGCAAATTTGGTAAAGAAAGATATTACAAACAGGCTCGAAATACGGACACTGCTGTATAATTTTTTGGTTGGATAAATATAACTCCTTAATATTTATACTACATGTACATTCCAGATTCGTGGATTTTAGTTCACTGGTTGCTTGTTCATGTAGCCTACATTCTGACGATCTGTTGGGAATCCCACTTTTTAATCGCAAACCGAGACAAGAGATTCTTGAACTTAATTTCTTAATCAGATTAACAAACAAGATCTGACGAGTTTACCTTTACACAATGTGTTTTAAAGCATAACGAACTATAAACAGAGATTACGTTACTGAAAATGCTGGTAAATTTTACAATGTCCCCGACATGTAGCTGTTACAGCTAATTAGCCTAAAAACATACTCCCATACAATTGCAATTGGTGATTTAGAATTAATTTATATTGACAAGAAATAAAATCATCAAATCAAAAATCACAATAAATAAAGTTTTATTTGTTTTTAGTGCACATGCCAGTCCGGCGAGTTGAAAATTACGATTCACTAAAGCATAATGACTTCGTTTCACGAAGGACGAGGATTAAAATGCCGCATTCACGAGTCTTGGGAATGGCCGGGGTGCTTCACGGATCACGCTAAATATTACGAGCAATTCACGCATCTCGGGAAATAAAAAGTGGCTTTCACGGGTAACGAAAAAACCCAATGGGATCTTAATTTACTTCAATTTAGATAATGTTGCTAATTGGTATAAACCTGGCAATTAGGCCTAATTAACCCCCACCCACGCATTTCACTTTATGTCTGGATGCCCACAGAAATTACATCCTACATTTAAGTTTTCCTTTTCCCCCGTTTTTATGTGAAATCGTGTCCATCCACGTGCTGGTTAGATAACACGTGCACAAACATCTCGCGATGCAGGCCTTGCATAGCGCTGAGCATATGCACCCGTGTCAATGTAAGCAATCTCAACCAAAACACAATCATCTGTTTTCCCGTGACCCGATTATTGCAAATGCGGAATAATTTACTGTCTAACATACGTGTCTGTTCTTTGAGCCTTCGCCAAGAACATTTTTAGATAATGAATAAACACGGGAAGCATTCAAATGTTTAAATGTCCATTTTATTGACATGTTATCCAGGACTGATATTCCACTCCTTATATTTTCCAAGCGGAAGGAATCTTTATTTTGGTGTGCATCGTCCGCAGACCATCGTGTTTGGTCGCAGCTGATTCAGCGCAAGGTGAAGATATAAATATGAATTTGTCTTATATTTTGTGACCAGGTTGGGAGGCAATATACAGAGGGGAAATAATAGGTATGCATGTTTCAATTTATGATCTTGGGTAAATTTGTATTTAATAATTTGATGCAGTAAAGCATGAACGTGCCAAAGCAAATTATGCTTGAGGATCCTTTGTCTGAGGCAATGTCTGTAAGCTAATTTAAGCTTTTTCACTGGGTTGGAGGAATATTTTTTACGCATATCCTGTCAATAATTTATTAAATTGTATTTGGAAAAGATTCTATAGCTTCGGTTGCCCCGAATTTTTCAGCAATTGCTTGAACGCTGACAGGCGTTTGCATTTGCACCTAGACAAGATGGCGACGGTCTTGATGTTCAATGAAAATTTCCTTGTCTGCACCAAGACGCATTTGTTCATTACTATTAGGAAACCTACAAATCATTATCAAACTGCCCTATGGGTCATTTTGTTTATTAGGAATATAAGAACTGTTAGGTCGGAAATCGTTTCTTAATCGAGTGGCAATCGACCTTGACCTTGACATTTCATGTTTGTATTATTTTCCTTTTCCAGAAGGTTGACATAGTAGTTGAGTAGGAAATTCCCAGTAGTTCTCTAAACCTGTGTCTCAATCTGGATGCTGTACAGTGGACTTGCATTAAGGTAGATATCATATGATTGAGATTGATATTGGATTGAGACTGTAAAACTTGCTCTGTGTTGTCTGCTTCATACACATTTTCTTCAGTTTATGCTGACAGTGAGTAATTGCTGTAAGTTTTTTTTTTGTATGTGTGTGTGTGAGTTACTGTGCTTCTCAGATATGTGCCTGCTGACAATACACATAATTCAAAACAAATTGTGTGCTTTTCTCCAAGAGCCCTTGTGAAAATATCACTTCAATAGAAAGTTAGTATGACATCTAAACAGTTAGACCAGAAATTTTGTTTAATGATCTGTAAAAATTTATAGTTGGAATGAATAGTCATGCTATCTGTAATGATAATTTGGAAGTTGAGTGCATAAACAGTTGTTGGTGATATTTAAGGAGTCTGTTATTGATCTAATTATTTTAATGCACATACTGGCTCTGACATGCAACTGAAACTATAGGTCATTGAGACAAGATATATCTTCAATTTAAAACATGTTTTCAATCTAATGGTTGGCTTGAAAGATTGAATATTGGTAGATTAATTGTGTAATAAGCATTAGAAAGGCTTTCATATTATAAGTTGTGGCTCGGCTTGGATTGGAGAAATTACTTCTAATGTGTTTTTAGTTGTCAATGAGTTGATTTGAGTTGGCTACCCATACTTGATGAGCTCTTTAAATTATTTCCAGTGGTCTTGTTTTACTTGCTATGTAAAACAGGGTCACATAAATGCTGTGCAGTCAGTTTATCATGTGAAATATCTTTGTAAGATTGCTCTCTTTAGGAAGAGATCAATACTAGAAGTAAAATTGAGAACTGATTAACATAGCTTCTGCTCATTAGGCTCTGTGCCATACCAAACTTAATCAGAGTGCTTAATTATATAAAAAATCTTCAGTTTCAGCCTTAGCTGTATGAAAATGATTTGTTGGGGTTATAAAGCTAGGGACATTGTGATATTTAAAAGTGAGTAAGTTAACTTTGTTATGGGCAATATGGTGAAAATAATAAAATTCCTGTTAAGTAAGACTGCATTCAGATTCACACATTGCACTATGTGGGTTGGTCCAGCTCTGTGAGAGATTCTCACCAAAGTGCAATAAGTGGAATCGGCTTTATTGTCTGACAGACCCCCTGAAACAAGCAAGGGGGTCGTAAACTAGTGTGTGGTGCATTTATTTAAGCTGATTCCACTGATTGCACTTGCATGACATCTTCGGATAGAAATTGCCTCAGAAAGTATACTTTAAAAAAATACCTGAGTATGATAGTTTGCAAAGACACATTATTGATTTTCATTAATCTATGACATCTTGAAATATTATATGATTACTGCTCGTTGCTAGAGTTACAAGTTTGTGTGTCTTTGCAAGTTTTCTTTCGGATAATAATAAATATACAGTAGACTAACAAGATTTTCACAAGGCAATGTTAATATTAATTTCAGTTGATATTGAAGACAAATTGTTCCACAAGATTTCAAAGTAATTCAAGTTATAATTAGAGAGTTATGGAGAAATTACTATATGTCAAAAAAAGACATGCGAAAACATACCCCGTTCACACTACAGTCATTTATTCGAATAAATAGCGAATTAGGTCCCGATTCGAATAACTGTAGTAGTCTGAACGCGTAAGGATTTTCGTTAAGCAGATTTTCAAAATCCTGCTAGTGAGCTGGATTTTCTTCAGTGATATGAATTACTTACAGGTGTCACGTGAAGAAACTGTCGTCGTGAATAAACCGTAGAGAAAGTAATAGTATTATCAAACACACAATTTCTTTTGAACGAAAATTACTTAACTCTGAATTGAAAGAACATTGTAAAGTGAAAACATTTATACTACGAGTCTTAGATCTACCACGTTTTTCTCACAGAGCAAAACAGTTCAGTCACGATCAAAAGCTCATTTCCAACATTCATATAGTTATAAGGTTATCAAACACATACTCTCTCATGACGAAAACCACTGAATTATGAATTGAAAAATCATAGTTCAGTGCAAACATAGGGCCTACTTAGGACGACATCGTCATACCAGAGGTGCCTTCTTGCAATCTACCCTTAATGCGCATGTGCAGAATGATTTTGTCACGGAATGGGTCTATCATGCCACACCGGAACCGACACCTGTACAGATCTTACTGCGCATGTGTGCAGATAAGTGCGGGTATCTATGAACGTTTGTTTATTACTTAAGCAATTGCACCAAACGTATTTGGAGGTCACCACTCACTACAACATGAGGAAACATAAACTTATTTTGCCATCTTATACTTTCCAAGAATGCTGGAATGTCTTTTGAGTTGCATTTGCCGTTACAAATTTTCGTTGGTATTTTAAGTTTTCCTGTGCTGCGCATGCGCGAGTGTTCAAAACAGGAAGTTAAACCTGAATTTTTCAACGTGGGATTCGGTTTCGCTTTGTGAGAAAGCAATACCGAATCGAATTCCTCAGGAAAAATTTGAATTATAGAAATGCACATTTTTGAAACTGTAGTGTGAATGGGTTAATATTGACAATCTGACCCACAGTTATGAAAAATTTTGACTGATCAGAGGAATTTTTTGTCAGATTGACTGTGTAATCCTAAATGGCAGCTCATAAAATTGTTACCGTTTTGGATAGACTAAGCACAATTTACTTCTGGACCTAAAAAAAAAACGGCTAGACTGACAATTTTAGCATGTCCAGACATGTGGAAACTGCAGGTCCGACCTTTCATGACTGCCAGAAAAGCCAGAGGATAGGCAAGATCTTTGATAATACAGGTCCTATGGACTCGCAAGGTTTATGTGAAAATGCAATACATAAAGATAAACCAAACGTGAACATCAACCTATACAAAATTTCCTGCAGATTTCTTGTAGCACAGGTAGTGCAGGTCCTCAGGACCTTCAGTACCCTCCAAAGTTTTTCTCCATGTCTGACAACAAAATACAGAGTGTTACATCACATTGCTTTCTACATTCCAGCAGCTCCGTAGCGTGTAGAATCTGGCATGTGCCAGTGTGTGCGGCACCTCTCCTATGGCCGACCAACCTAAGTTCCATCCTGGGGGGTCTCGCAGAAGGTCAAAGCGTTCCGCGCCAGGGGCATTTCAACCTGAACAAAATCAGAGGTGAGTGCTGTGTGTATATGCTGAACTGACTGCCACCTAGAGTAGCACTGGGAGAACATTTTTTGTTATTAATAGATCTGCACCATTATTTTATTGATTCTAAGTTGGCACATTTCTTAATTACCTGAAATTTCAATCAAAATCTGTCTATAACTTATTGAGTTGGGCTATCAGGTAGCTAACCTACTAAGGCTTAAATGCAACCTTCTTGACAGAGGTAACAAGTAATTTCAGAACCTATTCTTGAGGTGCATGCTGTGGAATGGACTGTTAAGTACACACTGTGACATGGGTATTTGGCATTAGATTTTGCTTTGAAATACCTTGCAGGGTTGACTTGGTCACCTGTCCTTGAAAAAAATACAGAATGAAAAACAGTAATAACTCTGTGCTGAAGAATTAGGTTTAGGTTACATAAACTCTGTAGGGTGTACTTAAAAATATATTTTGTCTACATTCAAAGGTTATTGACCTGTGCGCTGGGATGGCATGTCTGTCTTTGGTAAAAGTATCAAATAATGTTTTGGTTCATACATCAGGAAGTTGATGTTTTGGTTACCTGTTCTTCATGACCCATATGTGCATGTTAATATTGTAAATGCATCCTGAACTGCTCACAATGGTGAAAAGTGGGGACACATTTTCATAAGTGATTGCAAGACACCCTCCCAAACACTGTGGCAAAAGAAATCATGTGCAGCTTCTTTATCCGGAAGAAAACTAACACAAAAAAATTGGTAAAAACCATTCTTACGTGTTCCCTTAGCAACAAAACAGGTGCTTGCTCTCTTTGCACTGTGAAATTTTACAGTAAATGACCTAGTTGTCTGTCAAGTGGTTTACCGGTAATGAGTGGCTGAAAAGCTTATTAGTAGCTAGAATACTGCTCCGTGGCAGTGTATTTTAAGCCCTGATTGCATGCTTAGAAATTATGTTGGTTTGGATTACGGTCTTGGTGCTATTTTTGAGAGTAGTCTGAGGTTCAAAATAGACTTCATTTATTCATGGCTTATCTTGAAAATTGATAGGCGTCATTTTAGGCTTGCTGTTATTGTCAATGACAGGAATAAAACTTGGATGTGAAAAACAAGAACTGATTGAAATGTTGCAGTTTAAGTTCTTTGGATAGCATAAAATTTCAAGGAAGTGAAAAAGAAAAGGATGTCAGTTAATAGCTTGAGGCCAAATTGGGTTTCCCCCCCCCCCCCCCCCCCCCCCTTTACCCCGAGTTCAATTAACCTGCACGCATTTTAAGTTCAGCTAAAGTAGGAGTGGGTGATATTTAACTGTATGTGAGTGTAGCTGTATGAAGTGGTAGTAATGGCTTAAAATATTAGTAAACACATTGGTATAGACATCTCACTTCATCTAACATCACGAGGGTCATGCACATGCTGCGAAAGGTATGGTAATCCCAGATAGAAAGTAGCTCACATATTATTTTTAAAAAACAAAATGGCGTCACATGGTAGACTGATGAAGAAAGGAATTGCCCTAAGCATATCACCTTCATGCTATTGATTTCTGCAAGTGTAGAGTGAAGACACGAGTGTTTAGATATAGTCTTGCCATCTCCCTTTTCTTCTCTGGATAAAAAAGGTAAAATTGTACAGCAAGGGGGCAATGAAGGGCCTGCGCCTGTAGACACTGAAGTTTAAAGGGACGTCTGTTCCATGGAAGGGGGAGTGTCTGCCCCCTGTGCCCCTCACCTTCTCAAATAGAAAATGTCAGCTGGTGATCTGTGACTATTTCAATGTTGACTGCTGATTAGTCGCTATCCCTACAAGATTACTTTAAGCAATATGGTGATTTTATTGTGAACTCTGGTGTGGTGATGTAATTAGGTTGGTCTTGCATCTTTATTTTTTGAGTGTTGATAAACGTATGTAGGTGTGGCAGGGTAGGACATCATTTCAACCATAAATTTTCTAGACTGCTACTGTATTTAAATCGCTTAGAGCAACATACAGGCTTTAAGTGCTACTGCCAGGAAAACAGGACTTCTCTTGTCTAAAAAAGGGAATTTTTGTGTGTGTTTTATTGTCTGTATTTTAAAAACCAGAAGATTACAAAGGCAAGGTAATGCTAAGTACCAGGTAGACTCAAGGTTACCCCATAGTATGATGAGGTCAGTTTCTATTTCTGTAAAGTAGTTAATAGAGTGTATAGGTGTGTCGGGTGAAATTATCCCATACATGTTTACTGTTTGCTGTCTATTTTATTAATACCAGGCACGGTGACATGCAGGTTTTGCAATCATTACTGCAAAGAAAAGGAGTTCCCCGTGTATACATTAAGTTTCTGATTATTCAGGAAGTTTTGTTGATTTATGGATGCTTTATACATTCTTTTTTTTCCCTTGAAGTCTAAATTAGCTGGATTCAAAAAGTTGGAGACACTTCTAGGAAGGAATGATGGCCACATACCATATTGTGTATGGATGTCTTCACCAGTTAGGTATATATGTGAAGTAGCATTCACACTATTGTTAACAAAGGTGTTTTCCTTTCTTCTAGGGCAGACTTTCACCCCATTTCCATAGAATTTTAGATCGATCTATCCCTGTGGGGAGTCTCACTAGATTACTGTCAGCTTGGCCGGTTTAAGCGTCTGTCCCGCCTACTAAAAGCTGTAAGGGGGTAATTAACGATGGTGCCTGCTCGGCTGACTGCAATTTAGTGTGAACCCCCAGGGAGTTAGGTCGATCTAAAACTTAATCTTTAGATCGATCTAAATCTCTGGGAAAGCACCCTTTATCTCCAAAATCCTTTTATAATCCCTAATACAATTTGTGTGTGTGTGTGCGGGGGGGGGGGGGGGGGGGGGGGGGGGGGGGGGGTTATATAGCTCCCAAAAAATTAAGATGTTCAAAAACTTTTTTAAATTTGATGGAATGCACCATAACATAGTCATGGCATAGGCCTCTTGTCTGACCCTGCAAAACATGACATAGATAAATTTTGTATCTGATACCAAAAGATAACCTTGACACACAAACAGAATTGTAAGCACCTTGGTGTAGAATGGAAGGCGTTATGTGATTACTTGTGTGCAGTTTTCTTGTAATGGGAGCAGGTGTCGATTATACATTTTATGAAGAGAAATGAGGCACTTGAGCAGTATGTAGAACATTTATTTATTAATCAAGTCTTCACGTTTGGTGTACATGTATGGCTCTGCTTTGGTCATGCTTATGAAACCATTTCTAACTTGTTATGTGTGCAATTACGTCAAGGGTTTAATATGAAAAGAAAGATTAACCTCTTTTTATGTATTATTTGTATTTATGTTGTAAACATGTTTTAGAATAATTCTCTTTTCAGTAAGTCTGAAAGACGGAGTATACTGTACACTTGCTTATTTAGTGAGGAATAGATCTTTTGTTGAGTCATCAAAAAGGACAGAGAATAGTCATTATGATGAGTAGATTAGAATATATGCGTCTTGAGCACACTGTGTGTTAATAAACAGGCCTTACAGTGTTATGAAAAAAATAGAACTTTGGTATTTATGTTCTGATTCAAGAAGACTAATGTCAGATCAGATCATTTGGCCACAGCATATCTCTGATAAGTCTGTACTTTGAAGAATTGTGATGCCTGTGATATACTGCTGTGGAAGTGTAGTTTGCTGTATGTAGTTATTACTGTGAAAGGGTAGATGTATAAAAGGCTGTAGCAATATTGTGACTCTCATTGATTGGCATTTATCTTTGTTGAATTGCACTGTGTTTATGAATATTGAAACCCATAATGCGATTAAATGATTGGCACTTGGGTTTGAAAAGAATGTCTTTTGTATTTTAACATAATAGCAAGTGTGATATTGGAACAGTTTAAATTGAGTCGATAGATAAAATGTGTATAAACCAATTAAATGACATACACAGATCTACTGGTGTGCCTAAGGCTATCAAGAGACTATTGTTGTTGTCACTGTTGAAAATCTGAATTTTCTCCCTGTGGAAACTTGGGTAAAATGTATAAGACTGGGTTCCCATACTTAGATCGATCCATCTGGATCGACCTAACTCCCTGGGGGTTCACGCTAAATTGCTATCAGCTCAAGAGGCTTGAATATCTGTCACACCTACCGTATCAGCTAGGGAAAAGATAATTACCCCCTAACAGCTTTACTAGGCGTGACAGACATTTCAGCCGGTTTAAGTTGATCGCAATTTAGTGAGACTCCCCAGGGAGATAGATAGATAGATCCAAAAATCTGTGGGAATGGTCCCTAAGAGATGCTCTCTGTTTTTTGGAAAATTAAGCAAATTATCACCTCTCAATCTTATTGTCTCTATCTCCATTTTTTTCTTCTTTTTTTCAGATCTACGGGCAAAGCCACCAAGGCCGATTTTAACTCTTTTAACCTAGCATTAGAAAAAGGTTCGTCAGTCAAGCAGAACTTGCCTGGGAAGAAGACATTGAAGAGGAAAGGCAGCACACAGGTAGAAGAGGCTGCCCTGACCAGGCACAAAATAAAGAAAGGTTCAACTGAGGACCTCAGTACTGTTCCAAACCAGCAGAAGTCAGCCTGCAATCTAAGTTCAGACAGTAAGGCTGCTGTTAATAAGGGGAAACCCAAACTGAACACTAGCAATAGCGGTTTTACGTACACTACACAAGCTATAGTGTCGGAGGCTGAGCTTACAAACGGATTATCGATCAAAGGAAAAGCCTTAGCTTCGGGAAGAACAGTCAGAAAATCCTCGACGCGATCTAGAAATAGTTCTTTTTCTGACAAGTCCGACAGTTTTGCTGTGAGGGCTGAAAACCTTAACGACTTATCTCAACTCCAACCCGCCAAGAGACAAACTCGCTTCAGCTCGGGATCATCAAGTGCTAGTTCAGTGTTTGGAAATTTTGGAGGAGGAGGAGGGGGAGGAAGAACAGGTCGAAGGTCGTGTTCTAGTGCCAGTGAAAGTTCCAACTTTGGTGCAGGACAGAGTCAAAGCCAGGCTTCTTTGGGGTCTTCATCCTCAGGCAGGGCACTGAGATCTAATCCCTCAGCCACCCTCAGTGAAGGCCTGCCTCCTCTTAGGAGGAGCACACGTAATACAAAGAACACTCAGAGTAGTGGTCAGAAAGCACTGGGCAGTAGTGACTCCCCAGCTCTAACACCAAAGGATATCCCATTGCCTGCAACTGGGGTAGACAGCTTATTGAACCCAGGGAAGGCTAGTAATAGGAAGAGACAAGCATCGGGGGCGTTGTCACAGGAGCTGCACTCAGCAACTGCGAGTGCTGAGTCTGTGAACAGAAGTAGCAACAGTTGCAGTAAAAGTGCTTTGTCAACATCGACTGCATCGTCAGCGGTTCAAAGGAA
The DNA here is from genome assembly GCF_051362555.1 of Lingula anatina. NCBI lineage: Eukaryota > Metazoa > Brachiopoda > Lingulata > Lingulida > Lingulidae > Lingula > Lingula anatina. Next base: position 17,259,735 of record NC_141776.1, on the reverse strand, counting down.
AAGTAAAAACGAGCCCTCAGCAGAGAAAAGGCCCAAAATTGACAATAAGAAGCACCAGAAAAGCAACAACCCCAGCACATCTAAACAGAGATCAGGAAGTAAGAGCCCTACTAGGAAGAATAGTTCACAGAAGGGGGTTAGTGTTTGTCCAACTAGGAAGAAGAAAAACATCAGTTCTAAGAACTCCAATACTGATAATAAGAACAGCAGTGGGACTAATTCCACAGCTTTTAAAGCTGCCAGAGGCAGTAATAAAGGACTTGCCGCAGGAGAGAAGAAAAACAAACTACAGAAGTCCCCGTCCAAGCTTCCCAGCTTGAGGCGGAGCACACGCACTAAAAAGACGGGTTCGTGTGCCAGTAGCAAGTGAGTTATCTGCCATAAACTTTTTGCTAACTTTTTTGTACGTGCAGCTACTTACGTAAAACATTCTCTGTAAAGTTATGAGAAGTTGACTGTAGATATGAATTTGCCTATCAAGTCGAGCTCTATTATAACAGAAAGCAGTTATTTGTTGCTGAAGTAGGCATGATAAACTGCATTTAAAAAATTATTGCTTCGATATTAATACCCATTTTGCAGAGATCTGGATTTTTGGTTGTATTTATTCCCACAGCCCTTCATGTAAAGCTGCATGCTCAGCACTTGCAACTTAAGGATGCTTAAAAAGACTGATTTTGTCTCTTTTCTTCATACATTTCACGCTTATTTCAGTAATCGACGTTCCTCGTCAGTGACCAAGCGAGAGGGAGCCACCGGTGCACCAACCAGCAGTACTGGTCAAGGTGGAAGTGGAGGGACGTCGAAACCACAGACAGCAATGGCCGACCAGAATGGGGAATCATCAGGAACAGCCCCCCTGGGTCCTACAGATGAGGCTGCACCAGGGGCATCAGGATTGCAGGGTAGGCTTCTATTTTGTTGGTTTGAACCCCTCATGCAAATATGAATTTAAATATCAAGTAATTAAGACAGGCCCATAACCAACAATTCCAAAGGGGGCTTTCATTTTCTGAAAAATGGACCTTTTTAACCCTTTAGTTCTCCCACCTTAAGAAATGACATAAAACCTAGGTCAGGTTTTGATTGAGAGTGGATCTTTTCTGGCCAAAAGTTAGGTTCATATCTTTATTTGTGCCCCCTGTACAAGTTCATCCTGCAGCACTTCAATGCTCTGAACTTTGAGGTCAAACTATTAAAATATTTCATCTTAGCAAGACTAAATATCTTGATAATCAGTAGTTAGTGCATGAAAAACCACCAAATGTTCACTTCTTGTGATTAGTTTCATTTTCATTTCTTCCTCACTGTTGATAGTTTCAATATTTCAAGTGGTGAATGAATGAAGTATAATATATGAGGGGTCATAATCACGAGAATTGAAAATATACTTATGCATACTTGTACATATACTTCTCAATATTAATTTATCTATTTATGTATGGAACCCTCCATCTCTGTATTTGTTTTCAGCCTCCAGTTCTGCCCTGGGAGCCTCAGCAATGGCCACATCAGAGAGTGAGTCAGAGGAGGCAGACATGGGCAGGCTGCAGGCCCTGCTGGAGGCCAGGGGGCTGCCCCCTCACTTGTTTGGTGCTCTAGGCTCCAGAATGCACCAGCTGCTACACCGCTCCATGAGTGGAGGAACAAGTAAGAGTGTGTGTGTGTGTGTGTGTGTGTGTGTGTGTGTGTGTGTGTGTGTGTGTGTGTGTGTGTGTGTGTGTGTGTGTGTGTGTGTGTGTGTGAGAGAGAGAGAGAGAGAGAGAGAGAGAGAGAGAGAGAGTATTTCACTGAAGGAGAGTGAGAGAGGGAGAACTTGGTAGACATTTGGAATAAGTATCTATGATTATAAATAGCAATGAGATAGGATTTCTCTTTGATAACTCCAATTACAGTTGTGATAAAATTTCAGTTTAAATACTGAATTCACTTGTATAAAACTTTTCTATCTGACCTGCTTCATTTTCTCCCCTACCAGTCACCAAAGCCCAGCATTTGCTGCAGGGACTACAAGCCGTGGGAGATGAAGGACAACAGTTGACTGCTGCCATAGAAATGTGTCAGGTATGGGCAATTCCAGTTTTAGGTAGAATTCTGCCTTTAAATTAGCCATTTCTTAACTAGTGAGCAAAAATTATGTGGCAGTAAGAAATGTGTTATTGGTTTTCAGGCCTGATCATAGTTTTGAAATATGGTGACCTCCATAAAAGCTTGTTATACAATCGTCTTATAGATGCAGAATAAATTTCCTGGGGATTACGCAACAAGCATTCAGGTGGATCGGCCATATTGATCCGCTGTTGTGAAAACAGCCCTATATATCTGTGTTGTTTCTAGTTACTGGTGATGGGCAATGAAGATACCCTGGCTGGCTTCCCTGTCAAACAAGTGGTCCCGGCCCTGATCACCTTACTGCAGATGGACCACAACTTTGACATCATGAACAATTCCTGCCGCGCTCTCACATACATGATGGAGGCGCTGCCGCGCTCGTCTGCGGTGGTGGTGGACGCGGTGCCAGTCTTCCTGGAGAAGCTGCAGGTCATTCAGTGCATGGACGTGGCAGAGCAGGCGCTCACGGCGCTGGAGATGTTGTCCCGGAGGCACAGCAAGAGTATTCTGCAGGCTGTAAGAACACTTATCTCTTATAAAATTAGCAGAAAATCTTATATTTTTCCACAATACCTTAGAATTCATGAAAAATAGACCAATATTGAATAATTAAAGGCAATCTGTGGAAACAAATTGAAGCAGAAGGCACTTTCATTGTTCACACTTTAGACACCTAGTTTAAATTATCAGCTAAATAAATAATCTCTCTAAGCTTTTGAGCCTGCTAAAGTATCCTTATTATTGTAGGGAGGAATAGCTGCCTGCCTGATGTTCCTGGACTTCTTCTCCATCACAGCACAGAGGTGTGCACTGGCCATCACTGCCAACTGCTGCCAGAACATGAACTCTGATGAATTCCACTATGTTAGGGATTCCCTGCCCCTGCTCAGTGGCAGGCTGAGTCACCATGTAAGTATAGTGAAACTATATTTTGCAGTCTGTGACTTGAACACTGGCCTTGCACTCCATACTAGACAAACTTATCATGTTAGATATTTGCTCTTCAGGAAGCTGAAGACATCTACTTTCATCAGTGTATGGAGGGGGCAATAAATAAGAGATATTGAAAAGATCAGATATCTCAGTTTCTCATTGCAATTCACTGCTGTTCATTAGGAAAACTTTTGCCACCTGAACAGTAAATTGGCTGAGAGGGTGCCCAGTTTGTCTGATTTAAAAATTGGGGACGTTGGTATGAAATTGTCACAGTAATCACTTGTTCTCCATCTTTTTTCCCTGTAATCAGGACAAGAAGTCCGTGGAGAGTGTGTGCCTGTGCTTCAGCCGACTGGTGGATAACTTCCAGACAGATGAGAGAATACTTAAAGAAATATCAGCACATGGACTGCTGACTAACATACTACAGCTGGTAAGGCCTGGATTAAAGGCATAGGGGATGAATTATTTAGCATGAGACACTTAAAGTGGATGGCAATTGCATTTGAGATGCTTTTTCCTCAATGTTCAATGCCATTGGGCACTAAGAAGTTTGGTTAGCTATTTAGAACTCGAATTTTGGAGGTAATATTTCTGTCTTCGGTGTGTAGTTTTTTACATGCCTTTCATCCTTAACAAAATTATGTCACAATTTCTAAACCATTAAAACTTCTATGAGTGGTTTTGAGTTATATGATAAGGATTTACACTCATAATGGGGGTTACATTGTATTTATTTCAGTTGGTGGTCACTCCCCCAGTGGTGAACACAGGAACATTTGTGACAGTGCTGAGGATGCTGGCAGTGATGTGTGCCTCCTGCCCTGACCTGGCCGTGGTCTTGCTCAAATCTAGTAAGTCTGCAGCCCATTTGATTTATATAGTCTGCAGTCCATTTCTCTTATAAAGTATACATAATTTTTTGCGAGTCCATTGCTTGGCTAAGTATGCCATGCCATGCAAGTATGCCACACCAGTCCTGCAAGGAATTCTTAACTCTAGTTAGTATGCAAGCTCATAATTTGGTTGAGAGTATTTGTCTTAGTGTCCATTCCTCTACTTTCCAGATATTGCTGATACCTTATGTTACTTACTGGTGGGCACTTCGGAGACTGCCTCACAGGGAGTAGAGGTGAGTTTTGGCTGTTTTCAGCAAATAATATCATCGGCTGTGTCTTATGCTCTTGTTTGCAATATTTCTGTATTTACAATTAGTCTAAAATAATTTCTTCCTACAACAGAGGGGTGGGGGGACTGACAACCCATTTTGGCCATGTTATGTTATCTTATGGCTGTCAATAACTGACTTGTTCTTTCTTCCTATGTCTGGGAAAATAATACTCTCTCCTTTTGTAAATATAACATATTTTCTAGTTGGCATGTTATTTCTTATATTGCAGTTGGTCACAAGAACACCACAGGAACTATATGAAATAGTCTGTCTCATTGGGTGAGTTGTTTTTATGGGGAAAAAAAAATGGACAATTAAGTCCAGTAATTAGGTTGTTGCTGTATTACAAATTAATTTCTTCCAGCATCTAGAATTGAGGAAAAAGGTATGTACTTATCATAAATATTACTCTTACATAAAGTTCAGTTTGGTGTAAGGACTAAGTGAATATTATACTGATGCTGGTGTGGGGGCCATTTGATACCAACATGATGAAATCGGCTGAAGCCATTCCCTTAATATGTTATTGTATGTTATAATATAGAATTGACATTCCAGGGAGCTGATGCCCAGCTTACCGAATGATGGCGTGTTTTCTGTGGACTCCCTGCTGAGGAAAGGCTGCACAACGAATACAGATGCCGTCATATGGCAGTGGAGGGACGACAGAGGGATATGGCACCCTTACTCCCTGATAGACAGCAGAATTATAGAGGTAAGGAATTTTGGGACTTGTTTGTAAGACTGGGAGGGGGAAGAGGCAGTAATAGCAGACTTACTCCATTCAGCAGTGAAAAATAGGATGTAAAAGACAGTGAGATGCACATCGTTCTTTTCAGTTTTAAATGCCTGACTATCAGTAGAATTTTGGTAGTTGAAATACCAGCAAATTGTTGCAGACCACATGAGTGTAATGTGTTTGTTCTTTAATCCTGTAATCTTGCATCAAAATTAACCAAAAAAAAAGCTGTTTGCACTTTCATCATTAAATTGGTTTTTCATCATTTCCAAACCATTTAATTGTCACTCTATTAGTTTTGTCATGTATATGCCTGTCCAATTGACAACTTTGCTGCCTTTTTGTACTGAATAAAATCCTGTATAACATTCTATTCCAGGCCTCCCATCAGTCCGGGGAAGATGAGGTCAGCCTGTCCACTATGGGTAGGAACTACTCCATAGATTTCAACTCAATGCAGCAGATCAACGAAGACACGGGGACTTCACGTCCAGTACAGCGAAAACTGAATCCACTTGCAGCTCACGGCTCTGCCGCAGGTAAGCATTGTTTGTAAACAGTGTGCTTTTGTGAGTGCACTTTCTCCAAGTTGAAGATTTGGACCTCTGTTATCATAACGTGAATTTTTTTTTCATTGCAGCCAGCAACAACTGCGGCGTGGTTCGGAGTGATTCGCGAGCAGAGATCCTAAAGGAGGACATGGATCTTGCCTCCTCATTCATCAAGGCCTTGTTTGCAGTGCTGTATGAAGTCTACAGCTCATCTGTAAGTACAGTTTAAAATGTATATATATCTAAGTGTGTATCTGACAGAGCAGTAAAGGATTGGGCTTAACAGTTGTATTCAGCACCAGTTTTTAAACATCCTTAGTTTCAGTTATTCAAAAAATTTATTTGATCATTTAGTGGCATCAGTGTTTTAGCGTTAGTATTTCGGCATTGCTGTGGCAGATTTTCTGCTTGACAGGGAGAGTAAGGAAGAGGGGGGGGGGTTAAATATTTAACATGGAGAGTATCACCTTGTTACTGATATTAATTACTGAATTTGAGATGTGTCTTGTGTATCCAGTATGTATGTGTATGTATTCCAGGCTGGTCCAGCTGTACGCCACAAGTGCCTGCAGGCCATCCTTAGAATGGTGTACTACGCCACTCCAGAATTGCTCAAAGATGTCCTTCAGAACCATGCTGTGTCAAGGTAGCTTGTATCCCATGAAATATTCATTAACAGACTCCTTTGTTGATATTTTAGTCTCCTATTTACTGTTGCTGGTCTATATATATAATATGTAGAATAAGACCAGTTTCTTGATAGTCTGGCTGTAACGTAAAGGAGTCGCCTAAATGGAACCCCTTAGATTGACGTAACCAATTAACCAGATCTATTTTGGTTGGTACATTTGAGCTAGCCTACTGAAATGGAGTAAACCCCACGCAGTTCTCTACATTGTGTTCTAACACAGAGTAGGTGAACGGTACAGTTGATATGAAAAAGAAGAAATTAAAAAACAATGTACTACTTGTATTGTTATTGTTTCAGTCATATTGCCGCCATGTTGGCGTCCCAGGACCTCAAAGTGGTGGTGGGAGCCATGCAGATGGCTGAAATCCTGATGCAGAAGCTGGCTAATATATTTGGCATTTATTTTAGGAGAGAGGGTGAGTAGCCATGAATGTGGACAAAGGGGGGGATGTACTAGGTGTTTTATTAAGAGAGATTTTCCTACCTTGTTTGCTGAATTTTGAGTGAAAAAAAGGGAATTTTAAGCACATAATAACTAACAGCTGTTGATAGTTTGATATCTCAGAATCCCTGAAAATATTCTGATAATTACTTGTGTTCTGCTGTCTCCCACTCTTCCCCCTTTGAGTAAGTTTGTATATTAGAAACAAACAAGCACTCTGAAGTGCGCTTGCGCACGCGCACAAACACACACACACACACACACACACACATTTCTTTGTCTATTATTCATAACAGTTTGTTAACCTATAAATATTAGGCGTAATGCATCAAGTGAAGAGACTGGCAGACCCTGCCAACTGGGAGCCCTCCCCCCAGAAGTCCACAGATTCTGCCAGCACCCCTGTGTCCCAGACCTCCAGGGAGGAACTGAGGGCAGCCGCCACCAGTGTCAGCAGCAGTCTGGGCAGCAGTCTGGAGAAGGTGGACCTGGATAATAACTCCACCACGCCAAACACTGTGGCAGGGGGAGCCACTGCAGCTACGCCAGAGGCGGCGTTGGACAGGAGTCCTGGGTCGTCACAGATGTAAGTGAACTGACTGAATATGCACCCTTTTCTGGTGATATTTGTATAGATTTTATCCAGAAGATAGGTGCATCTTTATTTTTATCCAGTATTACTGCTATCACTTTTCCATTGAAATTTATACTTCAGAGAATTTGTTCAGTGAAAGGCCCTCACATGTAAATGTCACATTTTCCTTCTAAAGAAATTAAGTAAAAATATCTGTCTGGGATTCTCAGCTAATAGTGAAAATTTACCAGACTTTCTTTTCATTGCATTCAGTGTAAGAAGAAAAATTATATTTACAAAAACACTGCTTTGTTATTGCAGGAGGTTGAGTGATGTGTTAAAGAGAAAGAAGCCCCCAAAGCGGTCCTCACGTAGTTCCCGCAGCAGCAGTAGTGGGAAGACTGATGAAAGTCCAAGTGCTATGGAAACTGTGTTTGCCAGACTGGGAGGTGGAGGAGGAGGGGGCAGTAATAACAGACCCACTCCATCCAGTAGAGGAAAAACAGGTAAAGAGAGTCAGGAAAGTGTGTATCATTCTTTTACTGCCAAATGTGTGCACAGCTTGATACTGCATCCCTATTCAGACTTGAGCTTTTTCCTTGCAATCACAAAATTCAAATGTTTTTTAAGCAATGAGGTATTTGGTTTCATGATAAATATTCCGAGATTTTTATGCTCAATAAGTGAAAAGGCACTTACTTGGGTCAAAGTCAAATAATTGAAGGATGTGGTAGCTAATTTTTTGGTTAACATCAATTCCAAATTATTGTAGGAAAAGACACCAGCAAGTCTGGAGGAGCCACACCAAAGAGTTCCTTTTTAGCCAACCTGAACCCAGCCAGGTGGGGGAGAGCCAGTACCAGTGCCACCCCAGAGAGACCCGTCTCTACAAGGGTAAGAATTCCACTTTAAGTTGATTTGTGCTTCTTAGATCTGATTTTACTTTGTATTCTTTGGAATATTATCAAGAATCGCATCAAGAAATATGCTGTAAAATGAACTGTAAAATGTGTTAATCACTTGGTCCAAGTTACGCGCTGTTGTAGGCCAGATTTTTCATTTTCAAATTTCCATTCTTACTGGATTGCCTGATCTTAATTGAACAACATGTTAGTCTTTAAATTGCATGCTATTCCATTCTGTGATACCATGAGATCGCGACATGTGCTTTTTATTTGTGGTTGATGCAGTAAACTTCATCTATAAACCTGGCTTAAGGTCAGTCTGATAAGTACAAATAAGTAGAGATTTTTGAATGGAAGGTGGCAAGCAGGGGACCTTAAGTTTTGGGTAGTGTTACTACACATTTCCTCTAAATTTAAGATCATTGTCCACCAGCAGGAAACCTTCATAGTGAAGTCCACCAGCAACCCTAACCTGGTGTCCAACAGGGAGAAGGTGAAGACCTGGATCAGAGAACAAGGTGACTGGAACCTTCATAATTAATACAGGAGTTCTGTGGGGATTTTAAAGCCAGGAGTATGAGATACAGAGTTGTCTGAATATCTGACATTGTTCATGTGCTACTACAGTAACTAAGAAAATAGAAAGCGGCATGTTATCTGCAGTGAATTAAGAAGCCTAAATTTTGCCATAGTTCATTTCTTGTTCCAGCTTCCTACTCCTATAAATGCCCTATTTCACACACTGTTTCACATGGGTCATTTGTTCATTTGTTGATTTACTTCATTCTAGCTGCCCGTTTCATAGAGCAGTACTTCAGTGATGAGACTCAGGGTAGCAGTCATCCAGCCATGGATGTACTGAAGAGGTTGTCAGTGGCCACAGAACAACTGGCTAATCTGGTAAGGGGAAAAAAGACAGAAAAAAAGAACCCCAGAATTTCATCTTAAAGAAAAACTTGTGAACTCAACTTTCCTATGATTGAAATAAAAACCTCAATTATTTCTGTTTCCATGAACATGTCCTTGAAAATTAGATCACCCAGTTTTTTCTGTATCTAGTCCAAAGGAGCTCTTGAGGGGTGAATAAGGAGAAAGTGGTGTTATCAACCAGTCTGTTGAATATCAGGTTCAGTTGCCAACTCTACAGATAACTTTTAGTGGTGTTCTGTACATAACTACGACCTATTTTCCTTGTGTTTAGTTGTACTCCTATTGTAAACAACTTGTTAAACAGTTGATAGGTATATGAATGAATGTTTTTAGTCATCCAGTAGAACTGGAACGAAAAAATTATGTATAACTCTGATACTGGAACTTACATTAGCAGCTGGTCAACTTAGTGGTCTCAGCTTTTGACCTTTCACTAGGTAAATGACCTGGATGGACTGGGCACCTGGTCTAATGTCAACATCCATGAGTTGATAATGTCAGTTCCAGTATCAGATTAATAGGCAATTCCCAGTAGGTATGTTATGTCTATCACTTTGTTTGACTGTATTCCCAGGAGGAGGATGCAGGTCTGGAGTGTCTACAGGTGCTATCTACTATCATGAAGGACAGCGATGTGTCCCCCTTTGAGATCATCCACAGTGGGTTTGTGGGCAAGCTGCTCAAGTATATCTCCTCGGCACATGGAGTGGTGTCCAGGGAAGTGAAGATTAGGAGATTTCTACACGTCTTCCTCAACTGTCCAGTAAGTACATTTGAATCAGTGATTTAACCTTGAAGTTCGTAATCCTGAAAGAAACTCATTTTCTAAATATTCATACTTTCATATGTAGCATCTCCTTGCTTGAGATATATGAACAGAATACCCAATAGATTGGACTGAAACTTTTCTATCACATAAACAAGCCACGTGTTGCTTTATTCCAGCCTCCAGATGTCACCACTGTCTCCCAGGTTGAGTTCTCAGAAAACCCTCCCTTCTCTCCTCTGATCAGCAAGTTAGTGGGCTGCCTACACCAGCTAGAGCAGGTAGGTGAAGTTGATTCTACCGTCTTTAATGGAATTTATTAAGAAATCAATTACTGTAAAAAGGTTGTTGGAAAAAAAGATGAGTGCAAAAAAACAGTACAAAGGTCGACCATTAATTTAAATTTGGCTGTTCTTGTTGATAAGGTAAAGAAAGGCGAGTGCCTAAATCATGACATATTTTGCTACAAGGTCAAATCATTCTTCTAGATTTGGCTGTTTTGTTGATTAGCTTAAGAAAAAGGTGTGCTAGAGCTGTTATAATGTTTTAGGTTCAAGGCCAAATTATTTATTTAACCTTGGTTGTTGTTGTAGTTCCAGGTCAAAGTTCATGACCTCCCTGGAGGAGGTACTGGCAACAGCAGAGGATCCAGTGCTATCAAATTCTTCAATACTCACCAGCTCAAGGTATGTGCAGTGTTTGTTGCAAAAAAAAAAAAAATCCCCCCCCCCCTTGCCTCCTTTAATGGTTCAAGTATTTGGATTAACTATTAAGTCAATATTCTGTTGTATCAGAAATTTGTATGCAAAAATATTTTTTTGAATGTAATCTAACATGTTTATTTTTAGTAAACACTTTGAATTGTCCTTAAGGTAATAAATCTATATATTTTTGAAAGAATTCTGTATTGTGTATATACATTGTAAACACCTATTTATAAGACGTTCTAATTGTTCTTGGTTCTGGTTTTCATTTCATGGCTGTTATTCTGATTCTAGTGTAACCTAGTTCGCCATCCAGCCTGCACCAACCTGCGCCAGTGGCGTGGTGGTCCTGTGAAGATTGACCCCCTGGCGCTAGTACAGGCAATAGAGAGATATCTAGTCATGAGGGGCTATGGGAGGATTAGACCTGTAAGGGGAGCTGCTGACACACTGTTACATCTAACTCATTGTTAACACAGTGTTACACTGGAAAATGGCAAAGTTAATAGAGCCCATTTAAACACTTAGTATAACAGACAAATGAATGGAAATAATATAAATATTTACTCAATTTATACCTTAATTTGAATAAGCGAGATAAATCACACTTGTTCAGATCATTTATTTCATTATTACAGGATGCTGATGACGAAAACAGTGATGATGAGAACTCTGATGACGACTTAGATGACACCAGGGTAAGGAAAACCTCTCACATTTGAAAAATTTTAGAAACTTTTTGCAGCAGGTAACTTTCAATGTTCTTCAGGTTCTACCTTATTATATATGTAATGTGTTCTGAATTCCAGGCGGCAGTGTTTTTGACCCAAGGCACTGGCAGACACAAGCTGGAGTTCCTGATGGGAGACCGGGTACTGCCCTATAACTGGACCGTGTACCAGGCTATTAAACAGTATGGATCACTGGAAGGAAGGGACGGCAGTGAGACGGACACTGACACAGAAAATCCTTTTGGACACGCTGGCATATGGGTGCAGACACATACAATATGGTAGGTGTTAGGTTTGTGGCTTTCACACTTACATCTAAAAGGCCAGAACCTTGTAAGAAGCTAACTTTAAAGAAAACACCTGAGAAACATCCTGACAGTTTTAACTGGTTTTACAATGTGTTGCTTAGCCAGACCTGAGAACCTGTTGGCTTCATAATCTTTGATTCTTTACTTTAAAGAAGCAGGAGCTATTAAATTTAACAGGTGAGGGGAATTGTAGAATGCTGCCCTTGCATCTGTCTATGCAGACACTTGGAATTTGAGGAAGTGAAGTGTAGATGTTTATATAAAACAGTATTTGACCACTGTATGTTCTGTGTTATCCAGGTACAGGCCAGCGCCAGAAGAGGACACCAATGCATCTCAGCCTACTAGTCCAAAGAAAACCAAGGCAGAGGGGAAGAGTCACAAGGCCTCGCCCAAGGGGAAGAAGGGAGATGACCTGTGGCTTGGTGAGTGAATGGAAATGACTTGCTCCCTCCCTCTATTCAATAAGATAATTTAAGCCATTGATAGTAAAAGATATTTGTTCAGTATTGTCAGATTGATGAATGCAAATAAGTGATAAACTCTCCAGGATTCCAGCATCTGTGATGATTCAGAGTGTAATAGTAATTTTGGACCAAATAGCTGTACAGTATATGTATTTGTGTTCCAGGTGGTCAGTGTCCTCCTGTAGTGTTACCCCTGGATAGATACCTGTCCCCCAGCCTCCCAGACAGTGTGCTGGTCCAGGACCCGTCCCTGGAGGTGCTGGCCCTGCTCAGAGTGCTACACGCCATCAATATTTACTGGGGGGCGCTCTATGAGGTATAGTGTGTCATGTGGCAGGCACGCATGCATAGGCACGCAACTGCACAAAACAAAATCCACATGACTTTGTCTCTTTAGAATAACAGATCTTTGGGAATGGATACTTTGTACATTCAGTATTTGTGTAACTTGAAAAAATTTTCTGGCCCTGAAGGTCAGACTTACTTTGAATCCTCGTCATTTTAATATAAGCTGTTACTAATAACATATTTCAGCTCTAAGTGCTTATACATTTAATCAGATCCCAGCAGGGAAGTATACTTCTACTGATTTTCACTTTTACTCAGTAAAAGTTAATCTTTCACTACCTTGTACCAATGTTGTGGTTATAATAATTATTATGATTGATATTCCTATCAGACCAGCAGTTATGATCCCCTAGTGTCCAGTCTGGAGTTCTCCAGTAGTAAACTGATAGCCAAGGCCAACCGCCAGCTACAGGACCCTCTAGTAATAATGACAGGAAACCTCCCCCAGTGGCTGCCTGAGATTGCTGCAGCATGGTGAGTGAGGGTTTGTCAACTTAAAGATGCATATAAAGTCAATTTTTTGTCACAAAAACCAACCAAATGCCAGCATATAGTTTCAAGTAGTATAACTAAGAGAATTACCAAAAGGTATTGTTTAATTTTACACGAAAATGATGTTTGAACGGATTTTTCTGCTGGCATTCTAAGCTGTATGTCAATGGGGCAGGAAAGTAGGTCACGAAAGTAGGTTAAATTTACAACCAAAAATTTAAAGAAAGGAGCAGTCTAAAGGTCTTTTATGGCTGATCGAGTGATCTATTCAGTTTATCCCTTGGCATGTCAAATTTATTTGAGTCATAAAAGAATCTAGTAGAAGAGGTTTACATGTGTTACTGGGAATCCACGCTCCACCGATGCTCGGTTCGTATGTACCTTTAAGATTTTATTGTACCACTGAAATTTTGTTGGCATGAGATAAAGAGAGAGAAAGACGTGAATTTGGTAGACATTGCATGTGCATTAGGACTTTGATTGTGAGAAATGGAGAAAAAGCACTTTTCGGCATAACACCAGCTCTCCTAATGTATTTTTCTATACTTCTCTCTCTCCAGCCCTTTCCTCTTCCCCTTTGATACGAGGCAGATGTTATTCTATGCAACGGCATTTGATCGTGATCGTGCCATGATGCGCCTGCAAGACGCCACTCAGGACGCTGCAAACAATGACACCAGTGAGAGAGTGGCACCTAGATTAGACAGGAGGAAAGTAAGTGATTGTCAGCTATAGTCTAAAGCAGCATCCGGGGATGGGGGAATAGTGTAAATCCTGATAAGATTTTCACACATAGATCTTTGTCTAGTACTAAGGAATTACTGAAAAAAAGGGTTTCAGACTCTTTTCAACAAACTTCTTTCAAAGGCATTTTGCAAAGATTGATTGTTAAAACTCACAGATAACATGAGAAGCTGATCTTGCAGCACATATAAATGGAAGTTATATGTGATCCTCAATATTCTAATATGATGGGAGGTTAACTGTGATTCTCACTTTTCTCTCCAGCGCGTTGTCTCTCGTGATGATCTCTTGAAGCAAGCGGAGAAGGTGATGGAAGAAATGGGCAATAGTAAAGCACTGCTGGAAATACAGTATGAAAACGAGGTAAAGTTAGGCTAAGAGTTTCTTCAGCTTACAAGGCAGTGATCACACTTTTCTCTTGGCTGCTGTTCTTGGTTATATGCTTGTCTGTCATGTAAAAGGTTTCAGACATTTTTGTTCCAAAGTGATTGATTCTCATCAGCTAAAACTAAAAATCAAATGTAATAGATTGGTATTTATATTGTTTCAGGAAGAAACTGGTCTGGGTCCCACCCTGGAGTTCTACTGTCTAGTAATAGTTTGGTATTTATATTGTTTCAGGTAGGAACTGGTCTAGGTCCCACCCTAGAGTTCTATTCTCTCGTCTCGAGGGAACTGCGTAGGTCTGACCTAGACATCTGGCGAGGGGAGGCCACCAAACTTAAAGATTCTAGTGGTAGGTGTCTATTAAATCATATGGAATCCAGATATTTGGGTATTGTGTTTATGCACCCTAACTCCCCTTAAGGAGGTGTGCCTTTGGTGCTTGTAATTAATTGGGGAGGGGGAGGAATTTAAAAAAAAAAGCATATGGATGTAGATCTGAAAAATAGTCACTGTGATGTTACAGCAAGGAAGTACTAGTGATACACTAGGTAGGGTCAGAGATGAATATCGTAATTTCTCTTTCTTTTAAGGTTGTGATGAAGAGACCCTGTACATGCATTCCCCATGTGGGTTGTTTGTTGCCCCTCTACCAAGAAGTGCCAAAGCTAGTCTGGTGACTAAAGTGAAAAATAAGTTCAAATTCCTTGGGAAATTCATGGCCAAGGCTCTCATGGACTCTAGAATGGTAAGTGTTCAATTTTTCCATCTCTCTCCCCACCCACCTTCTCCCACTCCCACCCCCCAAAAAATAATAATAATGATAAAAAGTTCAACATTGTCATATAAATTGATAAATTAATTCACAAGTTTTCCTTGAATGAATGTTACAGTTTGTAAGTATTAGCCTTTCTTTCTGAAGATGCCTTTCTCACAATTAATTATTTGCTATAATGAACTCCATGTAAATGTCTGCCCTTCAATCTGCTGCGTCAGATTTTGTCCAAGTTGCTGATTAATCCCAAGACATGAAAAAAATCTTGTTACCAGTGTAAATACGTTTTTCTACATGTCAAGTGTCTGTGGTTCTGTGTTCCAGGTTGATATCCCACTGAGCCTGGTGTTCTACAAGTGGCTGCTGAACCAGGAGCAGAGTCTGGATCACAGGGACTTACAGCACGTGGACACTGTCCTGTACAAGTCATTCCAACAAATGCATCATATCGTCCGACAGAAGAAAAGGATAGAGAGTGATAAATCTCATGTACGTCAGTTAATAAGCTTTGTATTGAGATAACAGTTGCAGTTGTTAGGAAAGATATATTTGATGTATTTAACAGAGTTTTATTTAACAAATATTTGTGATCAGTAGAAAGTTTGTACAGTGCTCCTTCTGACAAATTGCACGTTGATTTGTATAATTGAAATGAACTTCTTGAAAGTTGTGGCTGTAAAATACCAAAAAGTATGATCATGTTGTTACTATTATTGGCACATCTCGTGTGGTATCCAGACCCCAGGAGAGTTGGAGTTGGGACACTTTATGACTGTTGAAACTCTCCTGTTTCAGACCCCAGGAGAGTTGGAGTTGGGACACTATATGACTGTTGAAACTCTCCTGTTTCAGACTCCAGAGAGTTGGAGTTGGGACACATTCAAACTGTTGAAACTCCTTTTTCAGACTCCAGAGAGCCGCCAGCTGGCCCTAAACAACCTCACCATAGATGGCTGCTCTATAGAGGACCTCAGCCTGGACTTCATACTGCCGGGGTATGCCAACATTGAGCTCAAGAAAGGAGGCAAGGACACTGCGGTCACTCTTGACAATTTAGAGGAATATCTCAATGTAAGTTGATGGATTAGGACAGACAATATAAAATGCATATAAAGTAGGGAAAAAGGTACTAAAATCTAGTCAAGTTTTTATCTAGAGTTACTTGTGTTAATTATTTTGTTGGACTTTATTGCCTAGATCACATTTCTATAAAAAATGTTGCAAAAAGTCATATAATAATTTCTAACATACTTAAAAATGAACTGTAAGGTTAAAAAGGACCACCATGGACTCCTTAATTAAGTTAAAAACTATCTGCAGTACAGAGACACTGAAAACATTCTCTTCCAGCTGGTGGTTCACTGGACATTAGTGGAGGGGGTGTATAGGCAGTTTGAGGCACTGAGGGAGGGCTTTGAGTCTGTCTTTCCACTGAGGCATTTACAGAGTTTTTATCCACATGAGGTGAGTGAGAAAGTGACTGCTGTTAGTGTGGACTGTGGTCAGCCTGTGTCATGTATGTATTTAAGCCCATTCCAAGTCAAAGGGGGTCTAAGAATCTACTGACTCAAAGCAGAAACGGGGGTCAGCTACTTAGCATGTTTACAAACTGGCCTGGCTTCTGTTGTTCTGGCATTTGACATGGGACCAGGACTGACTTCACAGAATTCCTGTAAGGTTTATGATGACAAGAAAAAAGAAGGGGTGGATACTTTGAAGCACTTAGTGAAGCTTGTAGTCTGTAAAAGATCTTTAAGGGTCTCAAGCACCTAAAGAACCGTACATTTAGTATAGCCTCTCTGGCACTGTGACTTCTCCTTGTGTCTTTGATATGTTGAAAGTTTATATGGTCTTGTATTACATATAGTTCCTTTTCTTCAGCTGGTGGTATATACTCTGTAGGCTGTATCACCTTTCTGATCCTCTAGAGTTTGATAATACATAGAATTCCCTTTCCTCTAGCTGGAGCAGCTGTTCTGTGGCAGTAGCCAGGAATTGTGGGAGATGAAGAGCCTGATGGAGTGCTGTCGCCCAGACCACGGCTACTCTCATGACAGCAGGGCTGTGAAAAACCTGTTTGAGATCCTCAGCTCTTACACCACAGAGGAACAGAGGAGCTTCCTGCAGTTTGTTACTGGCTCTCCAAGGTTACCCGTGGGAGGTAGGTCGGAGTTATTGTCTCATGGCAAACTGTTATAATAATTGTTAATCTCTCTCTCTCTCTCTCTCTCTCTCTCTCTCTCTCTCTCTCTCTCTCTCTCTCTCTCTCTCTCTCTCTCTCTCTCTCTCTCTCTCTCACACACACACACACACACAGAGGTAAGTCAGAAGTTGTGAAATTATTATTATTATTATGCAGTAAATGAAGTTGTCACCATCAATGTTTTCCATCCTGAAACAAAACTTGATATCTTGTAGGTTTCAAGAGTCTGTCTCCACCTCTGACAATCGTCAGGAAGACCTTCGAGCCAAACGAGAGTCCTGACCACTTCCTGCCTTCTGTGATGACGTGTGTCAACTATCTCAAGCTACCGGACTATTCCAGTATCGAGGTGATGAGGGAGAAACTGAGGATAGCTGCTCAGGAGGGACAGCTGTCTTTTCATCTTTCATAGCACTGGGTCTGATATGGCAGAGTGTAGGCCATGGCTTTACTGAGGTTTCTTATTTGCATCAAAGAAGAACATAATGGTTAGAGAGAGATACATGGAATGCAAATAGCAAGATCAAAAGGAAATGGCCTTTTTTGGTTGCTACATCAAATGTTGTATCATAGTGAAATGGATAGTTTTAGCACCAGCATGGGCAAGAAGGTGAAAAAGCCAAATTGTCACCCCACAAGAGAAAAGCTTCCGGGTAGAAATAAACCCAATTCAAAAGTGCTAGAAGTTTGGATGTCACTTCGGGGATTTGGAATGTTATTAACTCAAAGTTTGGATTCGAAATTCAGTTGGGATAATGTGCTACTTAGAACTAGCCATTAGAGATGCTATTCAAGTGTAAGACAGCATTTGACATGTGAGCATCAGAGACCACAGACACATTGACATCGAGGCTTTTCCACTGCAATACATTGTTCTGCCACACTGGAAGTGGTTTTTCAGAAATTCCCGTGACAAGGGGAATTCTGATTCAGTTCTGTTGCTTAACTTAAGAATGGAAAGTTACAAGGAAGCTTTTGATACAATAAAAGACAAAAATTTCAGGATGTTTTAGCCTTTTTAATTTTACCATTTATTTTCAAAACGGGTGAGAAACGTGGAGCAAATGTGGAACAGAACTGTTATTTGACCTGTATGTGCTCTATTTAAGCTAAATCGGCTGCATGATACACAGCGAGTGAAAACTTGAGCACAGGATGGACTGTCAAAATGTACCAGGGTGAAAAATAGTGCAGAAACATCTTGTTTGTACTTGTTACAATATGCTCTGAACTGTGGTATTGTTAAATTTACATTTTACGTGTCGTGACAGGTCACATTGAAAAAGGCAAATAGAGACAATATTGTGGATTTACAAAGGAAAAAATGATGTGCCACGAATCAGGAGTTGGTACACTTGTAAGTCATGTTGAAAAAGAAGAAAAAATGGAGAGAGGCCATGTCATTTCATTTTCAAAGCAAAAAATTTCAACGTGACATGAATTTATTTAGGCCAAAACATACTGTTATATTTATATAAATGTAGATAACATTTTGGTGGAGAATATATAAGCCAAGCTGCACCAAATTTTACTTTGTTAAACATATTGTTTAACATTCTATAGATTGTTTTCTAAACTAGGCCATGTGTTTGAATTGCATGGTAATCCCCCTCCCAAAAATGTTGCTGTTGTCAGATCTATGAATGTGAGAGAGTAGTTGAGCGAATGTGGAGAGAGAGAGAGGCTGTAAATTATTCAAGACTCTAAAAGAGTTCAAGTTTAAGTGTTAATAACGTAGTAATATTAGATAAGAAGTGATGCATCACTGTTGTGGTACAGGAAGTTCTACCCTTCTTCCTTTGTAACTTTATACCAGCATATTCACTTTCATTGTCGCGTAATACTGGTAAGTTTGAAACCAGAAATGCCATTTACTCAAAGGAAAATGTCTTAAGGGGGGTTCTTCGAGAGGTCAGAATAAAATTGTCCGGAGCAGTTGGTTTAGCTTCCTACAAAAGTGAATTTAAATGCTTACCCCTTTTTACAGTTCTAATCAAACTTAAATCGTGGGTCGTATTTACAAAACCACTAGATTTTTTTCTTCATTTTTTTTGGTTGTCTGTAAAACATTTTTGTTTGGGTTTTGAACTTGTGTATATTCTTTTTATAACAGAAAAGGTGTTGAAATTACAGTGTATTTATTTATGGAGAACTGTAGTAACAAACTACATTGCTATTATATCTGTCAGTAGTACTTGGTGACAAAGAAATAACATTCATGACTACTTGCAATAAATAAATTGGTTGGTTTTGACAATACTTATAGACTTTATTTATCTGCACTTCAATTGTTTACTTTGCAAGAAAACTTGGGAAGAGCCCAGGTCTTAGATTCCAACCTAATTAGCCGTGACCTAATTGTCACTCGATTTGTAGCAATCATCATTTCAAAGCTTTGTTCAAAGACTGGAATTGCCTGTACTAAGACTGGAATTGCCTGTACAGATATGAACTGAAGTCCTCATCAGCCTGTGTTTCAGTCCAGTTTTCTCTAAGCACCAGAAAGGTGTATTCAAGATGTTGATATGATTCTATATGTGTGCCACAAAGAGAGCACAGGTGATACTCAATACTTCAAATAGTGAACATGTTTAGATTTTGCTTTAAAACTTAATAAGTAACAAAATATTGGAAAATAAAAATCAAAGGTTGCAAACAGTGTGTTTTGTTTTTCCTGACGTGCTGCTGCCTTAGTTACTTATAAATCATCCAAACTCTAGCTTTCAGATTTGTTTTACACTGAAAATGGGCAAATTGGTGACATTTTTATGTACAGACACAGATGTGTCTGTATATATTGCCATCACCTGCTTCTGTCGTTGCCGTCGCTGTCGTCGTGCACTTTCAGCGTTAACATGATAAGTGGAAGACAGTTATTAATCATTATGTAATGTTGCATCAAAATTTGAAGAAACGTAATTTAAAGCATAATTGCAGAAAAATTTACCAAACGGACTGCATTGCCTACTGAAGATATATTTTAGTCCCATGTTTCTTTCCTGTAAGTTTGAGAATAGTATGTGACGTTCTTTCTTAAATGGTCATCATGAGAGCAGTGCCCAAAATAGGGGTTTCTACAAATTTTGATGCAATATTACATAATGTTTAATAGCATAATTACCATCAATTTTTAATGATAAAATATTAATATCATGGATATTCAGAAAATGTGACTAGCAAAGGTCTTCAGACCCATGGAACTTTAAAGTCACACCTTGTAAATGCCATGTTCTGAAATGTTTATTTTTTCACTTTAAACAATATTTTAACATAAAACAGCATTAACAGTTTACTGCCATTTTTATATGACCAACTAAGACCATTGATGAGATGGGGAAAATATCAACAGAACAGTTTTTAATGTCCAATTTTCTCCATTCTGAGATTCTGAACATAGTGAATGATTGAATCTGACAAACTGCAATGATATGAGTTCATTTCCATTTTTGAAACTCTATTACACAATACACGATAACAAGTTAACCATTATTTTTACAAAATCAACTAACAATGTTAAACAAACACTTTTACGTATCTTATAAGTTAAATAAAGATACTGTTAACATGCCTAAAAATTGAATCTGAGGAAATGTGAAAAAACAGCATAACTTCTAAAATAATTTCGAACTCAACCTGCGTTTTAGTAAGATTGACCACTCCTGTGAGTTTCATGACAATTGGCCTATCTGTTTTTCTTATATTGTGTTTACAGTGTTGCATACATGCTGAAAAGTGAAAAAACAGCATAACTTCTACAATAATGGCCCGATCATGCTGATTTTTTAACTTGACCTGCGTTTTATGAATATTCATCAGCTCTGTAAATATAAAGCCAAAAAGTAAAGCTGTCTACCACTTATCGTGTGTTTAACGCTGAAAGTGCACGGCGACAGCGACGGCGACAACAAACGCAGGTGATGGCAATATGTACAGACACATCTTTGTCTGTACATAAAAAAGGATTCACATAAGTAAGGAAAGGACCCTCAAAACTAACATCGATATCAACATCCAACTTTATTAAAGGCGATTTGAAGTCTGAATTTATTTATTACATTCAATAGATCGAAACTGAAAAGTTTTGATGTAATCCATGAATTAAAAGCAGTGTCAAATAGTAATGAATGTATCTGTGTATCTGTCTTTACTTCATTGTTTCTCCAATGGTTGTTTTCCAAGTGGTCTCTACAGATATCTAACGGACACCTGTAATGAAAGAAAAGTGGACGAACTCTCTTAGTAAATACGGTAGGTACAGTAGCACCACAGATGCCACATGTACATTTGCACCATCCTTTAAATCACTAAATAAGCAACAACTAGGCAAAAAAGGATTTGCTTAAAGAAACTGAATTGCAAACAGCGTCTAATATCTAAACATTTAACAGGTAAAAACTACTTCCGTATTTTAGAATACATTAAGATCGCTTCTCCCTATCCCAGTCTCTGATCCAGTCTACAAGTTTGGATTTTCACCTTTGTAAATGCGCATCTACTTCCTTGTCTGCAGCACGCTGCGTTCGACAATCTTTTGGATGGACGCATCTTTCAAGTTTGAGTTCTCGGAGCTGTAAAACCAGAAAAAACACCAATATTGAATACATGTAATACGCACATTAATCCAGACTAATAAATAGTTTTATTTGATGAATACAGCACATCCAGGCACCTGTAGCTACTAGCTAACGGGACTTTATTTTGTCACCATGCATGGCCACTCGCAGTATATTGCTACGCCATTTTCCATTGTTTCAGTTAAAATGGAAGACACGAAGAAAAGGTTCATTTAGATATTTCGCAAAGGGGACACTAACCTGCTCAAAAGTCTAAGCTAAGACCAATGTCGTCTTCAAACAACATGCCATGAAATTCGCACAAGGAACACAATTAGATACATTCTAATCGCCTAAAAGTCTAGAGATTTCTGGACAATTTGTGAAATACAGTGTGCTCTCTAAGTACCCTCGATTATGAGCATAATCAATTTCCTTGCGGTTTCCTATTTAACCGCGGTTTCCTCCTGGTTTTACGGTACAATTTCCCTCTCAACACATCGATATATTCTACAACACTATATATATATATATATATATACTTTGTCTCTCATATAATACAATAATAGTGGTATAATTCTATAATGTCCAATGAATGATATAATTTCAAAATAAAGAATAAATGATGTTTGAATGAATGAATGCCTATAAAGAAAACTATTGTGTGTTCAATTCAAAACCCAGCCAATACAGATCGAGTCTTGAACTCTAAATGCGAAGTGTGTCTCTGTTCTGCGACCCACCAAAAGTTTGGTGGCTCCTAGATCTATTCGAGCAATCACTACTCACATCTTACGACAGTAAGGTGGACAACATGGTGGACAAAATGGGCCATAATATTCCCTTCTCATCCGGTGGTTGTTTATCGCGCGTTTAATAACATTCAGGACGACATTTTCGTCATAACCACCGGCGTGACTGAAACAGAGAAGTAAATATTTTATAATATAATGTTTGTTATTTTGGTAACAGTATAAGACAATAATTCTGTTAAACCCCATTCATTACAAACACACGCACGGCAAGATCTTAAATAGACCTTAAATAGAATTAAGATTTTAAGTAGAATTTTGACATGCAAAATGTGATTAAGGTCTCGCGAAAGACGTTACATAGCCTGCATCTGCCATTCTAAACAGATTTGTATTGCCACCAAGTTTCGAAATTTCTACTGCAATGCTTAATAAATAACATCTTAAGCCCCCTTTACACTGGAGGGCATCCTTTCTGCGTCCCGTAGGTATAAAGTGGTATTGTGGCGGAATGAATTACATGTAAATGTACGTTTGACATTCAAAATTCCAATGAAAGTTTCTGAATTATAGCGCAAATAATTTTTTTTCGTAAAAAATTACTTCTTTTCCAAAATTTTGGCCCGTTTCACTTTGAAATAAAGATCAAATCCAAGGGCATACTTGAAATCGCCACATATGACTTTTGGTCAGCCGTCTATGAAAAATTTTCCTATAATTCCTTCCGTATGGTAGATAATAAGCTTTTAATTTTGCCAATTTTGGACAAGGATGCATTGCAATGAGCGCCACACCTAGACCCCAGCACCGTCGAAGCCCAATCTTTATGTGCAAACGAGTTGAGATTTAATGACTGCACCCCGCAGGGACGACGTGTGGGGAGGCGTGTGAGAGGCGGAGAGACTATTAAAAGATTGGGCGGTTTTCCTTTCATGTACGCCCGCCATATTTAGTCTCAGGATTTGTAAAGCCTGGCTCAAATCGTTTTGAATGCGGTCTTAGGGTTCTTAATCTGTCCTAGAACATAAAGTTTTTCTCTTTTAATGAAAGCTGTTCTTTAACTGTTCTACGACATTCTGAAGGACTTCCCAAAAACAGTTGTCGAACTGTTACATTCATTACAAAACAACATTAGAACTGAAAAAAATACACCAATAACAGATTGAGAACTGTAAATGAATGTTAAATGAGACACATTTTTGAAGGGGTAGTCAGATCTTCTATACTTAATGGCCTCTTTGTTTACTTTTGAGACAAAAGATACAACAAATATGAATCTCTCAACTGTAGCGTATGATAAATTACAATGGCTCTAAAAAACTGAAAAAGCAAATTGTCAAAAAAAAAAAAAAAAAAAAGAATAATAAAATAATAATAATAATAAAGCATGCATTACATTCCCAACCTTACAAATAATCTTGCATTTCATAAATCGCCCATTGACCTTAACACTACGCCCGGAGGACATTAAAGACGCGTTGACACCAGATGAGATGGCAGGACTCCGTATCTCGAAAGGTTCGCTATGTTGCGCACGTCCGCAAGTGTCTCGATTTCGTAACAGATTCTTTCGAGATACGGGGCCATGGAATCGAGACGCTTGCGCACGTGCGCAACATAACGAACCTTTCGAGATACGGAGCCCGGTAATGCTTTAAGGTCAAGTCGGGTCATGGGATACATTTAGGCACTTCAAAAGCTCGAGCACAGCTCTACGCCCCAATAGACACAGTGACACCAGGTGAGGTGACAGAAGTGCTTTAATATGATCGGAACATGAGTTACATGTCGATCTCTCTCTGCGTGGGGGGAGGGGGGCGTATCGACAATGCGAGAAAAAAGTTATATACATGTAGAAACAATGCAGGGTGAAGACAACATCCGTACTTAAAGTAGAACCTAATGATTTTTGGCTCTGTTTGCAGTCTAACTTGTGTTAACCTCTCAAATAAAGGCTATATATAATACCCGCAAAAGTAATGACGCACGTGTTGTTTTCAAGAAAAAACGCACGTAATGATGCCAAGTCAACCTAATATGTTGCAGAACTGGTTTACTGCAGCGCCTCCGATTTAGTTTATACTGGCATTGAAATTGCCTTTATAAAAGCAAGTTGACACCTGCCAAATCATGCATCAAAGACCAACAACGAAGAAGGGGCGTGTTAGCTGTTGAACCCATACAAACAACCAGTGCCCCGTATCTCCAAAGCATGATTATATTTACTTTATTTACTTTATTGTCAGTGGTTTGGAAGCCGACCAAATATGTAACAAGCTTCAGTGACATTTGTGGACTGACTCAGTGTCAACGGCACACGTGACTTACAGAAGCTGTAAAGACTTTGAATTTGATAATTCAGGCTCGGAATGTCAGGATGGCAAAATATTTGAGAACAATTCTGACAGTCTCCTCCTGGCGTTGGGTACCAGTAAAATACATATATATAAGAGCGGGTGATTATATGAGTACGTAGGAAACAAGAAGAAGCGTGCTAATCAGAGTTCCAGTGGAGTTGGGTCGATCTACGTAGCCATATAGGGCGTATTCCCAGAGCTTTTAGATCGATCTATCCCCGCGGGGAGTCTCACTAGATTACTGTCAAACAATCCGGCTTAAATGTCCGTCCCGCCTACTACAAGCTGTAAGGGGGTAATTAACTTTCGTGCCCACTCGGCTGACAGCTATTCAGCGTGAACCCCCAAGGAGTTAGGTCGATCTAGAGTAGATCGATCTAATCTCTGGGAATGGGGTCATAATTTCATTGGAAATGAGCCCAAATGAAAAAATATACATTTCAAACAAGCTTCGCTTTTGTATATTGACGGAATTTCACATGCGTCGCTTTTCAAAATTTACTGATATAAAGTGTTAGTTGTATCAAGGAGTTATAACTCCTTGGTTGTATTGTAAGGTTACATTACCTATGGTACGTATATTTTCTTTAAGTTAATACTTTCAATATATAATTGTGGGCTACCCTGTGGGGCATAACCCTTAAAATCGTTGAAACAAGTAAAGGTAATTATTATTGTGACTTACCTACAGGGTTACTACTTAATATGGAATATTTTTTATCATTGTTATTTTGAGTGCTGATTAAAATCTTTTTGGCTTGATCCATCAAAGAAGTATGTCACTGAGTGATAAAAATATCCAGTCTTCTATTGTGAGATATTTTGGTCAATAATATCACATCTGACATAAGATGTCATTCCAAAGAAAAGAACACCCCAGAAAACCATTTCAACAGTTTGATGTCACTATAAATTTAAGCTAAGATATTAGAGAAAATGACAGTGATATGTTACACAGTCAAAGAACTCATTACAGTAAATCATGAAAAGTCATCAATAGCGGGTATGACCTCCAGCAGCCGCTTGCAATGCCCTCATCCTACAGAGCATACTCTATGGCAAGTTTTTTAGAGTTTGGATGGAGATATCATTCCACGAAGTGATATTTGCCTGTCCCAAAACATCACTATTTACCGGCCGATGACCATAGCCATAAATTTTCAATTGGGTTCATATCTGGGGAGTTTGCAGGCCAGGGTAGTTGCTGAAACCATTGGTTTTGAAGAAAAACGATGATTCTGCGAGCTCGATGTGGAGTTGCGCAGTCGTCTTGGTACACAAAGTTGTTCCTGAAGATGACTCTTACAAATCGAAGCATTGTTTGCTGTAGAATGTCTCTGTAGGAGCCCTGGTTGACGTTGCCTCCTAGAAAAACCAACTTGTTCTGGGCACCGGCATGAAATGCTCCCCAAAGAGAGACGTTACCACCTCCTGCTTGCACCCTAGGATTTCCAAAAACATCGTTTTATGCCTCTCCTACATGTCGGCGGACACGGATTCGAACCTCAATCCTAAAAACTCAATATCTGGCCTCATCACCAAAAACGACGTGATTCCAGTGTTTTGGCTGCAAACGCACATGGTCCCCAGCCCATTGCAGACGTCGCTGTATATGACCTGCTGCTAACAGTGGTTTCACTACTGGTCTTCGTGCAAAATAGCCGGCTTTCAGTAATCTCTTGTTCACGAGGGACCTTGAAATGGGCGTTTGAATGACATTCTGCCTCTCTTTTCTGAGGACACTGGTTGTCTTTGTACGACCAGCACGGCGCACTCTAAGGAGAAGGCGATCCTTTCTTCTTGGTGTGGTACGCGGACACCCTGGTGGAGGTATTGGAGTAGGTGCCCCTGTTGTAGCATTTCTTTGGAGGACTTTACTAACAGTTCCTGATAAATGTTGCATTCCCTGGCAATGGCTGTCCGTTTCTGCCATTTTCTCTGAGAGCAAGAATCCCATAGTAAGCTGCGTTGCTTAGCAGTCGAATCATATATTCTCTAAGGTACCTGTCAAGTTTCAGAGCGATTCCGTAGTTGCTTCTCAAAATACACTCCAAAGATTGGTCAAACCCATGCATTTTTATACAAGGACAGAAATTGCCGAAAAGACCACCCCTCACATTTCTGACCACAGAACATGCAACTGCATGCATCAATTGTTAGGAGAGTTGTGTAGTAATTAGGTAACACACCTGGCTACACATGGAGTCACGCCTCAGTTTTGGATTTAAAGTAGTTACAGAGAAAATGAACATTTTGTAGAAAATTTACTAGCCAAAAAATAATATTCTATATTAGGTAGTAACCCTGTATTATCCTCTTCTGCCTCCGAGAGTCCCAACTTGTTTAGACAAAACATTGGTGAAAAATTCTCAGAATTTATGGGAAACCCGAGTATGGTTAGTTAAGGGAGACGATTTTTAAACAGATTATTATCCGTGCAAATCTGAAATAATTGAATAAAATAATCGACAAAATCTAAAAATCACATGTAAAACCCCGGCCCTTTACACTGGATGTCCCCGAGTTCGGCCCTGTTTAAGAGTAAAATATACTGTCCGTGGCGACAACTGTCCAAAAAATAAAAAAGAAAAAAGGAAAAAACAGGGACTGATTTAAGTTTTTTTGTGAAACTGGGCCAGATTCGTGGTCGCACAAAGGAGACAAAGGATGCCGTCCAGTGTAAAGGGGGGGGGGGGGGTATAAGTATGAGAAATCCATTAAAACCTACCTAGCAGCAACAACCGTAAATACCAAGAGCAGCACGAGTGCGGTCTTCATTTTCGCGTTGTATAGTAAGACAATTTTAATGTTTTATGCAAGCTGCAGTGATAATGGAGCTGGTTATGTTGTCCCTGTACGTCAGATTATATAAACCCTATCGTCTTACCTGCCCGCACCTCATTCAGGCCGAGTCATTCACTTACGTCACCATTTATACATTTGTACAGTAGGTGCTGAAACCGCTTGATGCCAGGACTGTCCTAGTTTATAATTAAAACCACTGGGAAAAAAGAAAAATTGAAAATGAATCAAATAGGTAAAAGGAAAAAGGGGTTACTGAGTGTGAGTTAAATTTCTTTAAGAGTTAACAAGTGTAGAAAACACTTTTCGTATAAGGAAAAGATGGAACATGTCCAAGTTTATTTCCTTGGTTATCCCCACAATGGAATTGAAAGTTTCCATCACGTGTTCAACACATGCAAACTGAGTGATGGGTATGACACAAGTTTTAATAATTCAAATACTTTAGATTTTTTTTATGAAAAAAGGCTCTAACAGACTTCTTCCTAAGGAAATATATATAAAAAGGTCAGCGGTTAAACAAACGGCTGAAAGCTCCAACTCGTCGTCGTCATTAGAATAAAGACAAGTGCGTGAAGACTTCTCATGGCCTCATGGAGAGAACACTTTGTATGATAAAAAGAAACATGAATTCAATTTACTTGAGGACTAAACACACTAAAATACGGGAAAATATAAACTTTTCTTGTGGCAAATCAGCTATAATACCGAAGCGACGCGTGGAAACCGTGCTTTTTGCGACATCTAGACCCCCGGGGTTTCCGTCAAAGCAAGTGGTGCTATATTAATTGTTGTTTTTTAAGTAGAACACATCGGGTCCTGCTAAAAAAGGCTACATAAAAGCTTAATTGCAGATGCTTTTACTACCGAAAATAAGCTGCGACAGGTATTATTCAGAATTGTACCCTTTTTCGTGGATTGGCTGATCAAGGAGTTATAACTCCTTGGTTGTAGGCCTATTGTAAGGTTACATTACCCATGGTACGTATATTTTCTCTAAGTTAATACTTTCAATATATAATTGTGGGCTACCCTGTGGGGCATAACCCTTAAAATCGTTGAAACAAGTAAAAGTTATTATTATTGTGACTTACCTATTATCCTCTTGTGCCTCCGAGAGTCCCAACCTGGTAAGACAAAACATTGGTGAAAAATTCTCAGAATTTATGGGAAACCCGAGTATGGTTAGTTAAGGGAGACGATTTTTAAACAGATTATTATCCGTGCAAATCTGAAATAATTGAAGAAAAT
This sequence comes from Lingula anatina, assembly GCF_051362555.1. Classification (NCBI taxonomy): domain Eukaryota; kingdom Metazoa; phylum Brachiopoda; class Lingulata; order Lingulida; family Lingulidae; genus Lingula; species Lingula anatina. The sequence continues at coordinate 17,231,047 of NC_141776.1, read as the reverse complement.
AATCGACGAAATCTAAAAATCACATGTAAACCCCTTTACACTGGATGTCCCCGAGTTCAGTCCTGTTTTAGAGTAAAATATACTGTACGTGCCGACAACTGTCAAAAAAAAAAAAAAAAAAAAACGGAGAGCATATAAAGCTTAATAAAGTTATAAACTCTTGGATTTGTAAAAAAGGTCAGCGGTTAAACAAACGGCTGAAAGCTCCAACTCGTCGTCGTCATTAGAATAAAGACAAGTGCGTGAAGACTTCTCATGGCCTCATGGATCTTTTCAGTTAATACCGAACTTCTTTTTTTTTTATGTACAGACACAGATGTGCCTGAACATATTGCCATCACCTGCGTCTGTCGTCACCGTATTCGCCGTCGTCGCTGTCGTCGCCGTCGCCGTGCACTTTCAGCGTAAACACGATAAGTGGAAGACAGTTTCACTTTTTGGCTTTATATTTACAAAGCTGATGAAAATTTATAAAACGCAGGTTCAGTTCGCAAATCAGCACGATCGGGCTTCTATTTCAGTAGTTATGCTGTTTTTTTTTCTCACTTTTTAGCATATATGCAACACTGTAAACACAATATAAGAAAAACAGATAGGCCAATTGTCATGAAACTAACAGGAGCGCTCAATCTTAATAAAACGCAGGTTGAGTTCGATAATCAGCCATTATTGTAGAAGTTATGCTAGACTTGTGAAGATTCTTTTGTCTATAGCTATTTATATTAGTTTGATCTTACCATCCAATATTTCATCTGCTTGCAGTCAGATTTCATCAGGGAATGAGGTTGTGACAGGTATGACAACCTGTCACCCCCTCTGGTGTGCTATTTGGTCAGATCCCCCCCTTGCCTGCCCCTCCCTTAGGAGTGGTAGGTAGAGGTTGGGTAGCTCAGTCCCATCATTCCGATTCAACTTAGCCCCATGTAAGCGGATGTTAATTGCTTCAAGAACTTTCCGGTGTAGATCTCGTGGCTCTCTTTCCAAGATTATTATGTCTTCTATGGTTGTTGATGTTATACAATGCCCTGTCTGTTCCTGGTGTTGGCTGAGGGCAGATTTTTTATCATGTTTTTTGATCGATTTTTGATGTTCAGCGATTCTTTCAGTTAAGGAACGTCCTGTCTCTCCGATGTATTTCTCTCCACACACCTGACACTCACACTGGTATACAACTCCACACTGTTCTCCTGGGTCTAATTTGTCCTTTGGGGATACTAGGATGCCTCTTAGTGTCTGTCCTGCCTTATGGTGTAATACTACATTCCTTTTTCTGAATGCTCTTTTTAGCTTTTCACTAACCCCTTTCATGTAAATAGCACACCAGAGGGGGTGACAGGTTGTCATACCTGTCACAACCTCATTCCCTGATAAAATCTGACTGCAAGCAGATGAAATATTGGATGGTAAGATCAAACTAATATAAATAGCTATAGACAAAAGAATCTTCACAAGTCTATTATAATAACATAGCTAATGAAACTGTTCTACACTAGAAGTTATGCTGTTTTTTCACATTTCCTCAGATTCAATTTTTAGGCATGTTAACAGTCTCATTATTTTAAAACTAATATTAAAGATACTTAAAAGTGTTTGTTTGACATTTCCTGCATCTTTACAACATTGTAAGTTAATTAAGTAAAAATGATGGTAAACTTATCGTGTATTGTGTAATAAAGTTTCAAAAACGGAAATAAGCTATATTATTGCAGTTTGTCAGATTCAATCATTCACTATGTTCAGAATCTCAGAATGGAGGAAATTGGACATTTAACACTGTTATTTTGATACTTTTCCCATCTCATCAATTTTTTAGTTGATACATAAAAATGGCAGTAAACTGTTTATGTTATAAAATTGTTAAAAATGGAAAAAAAAAAAAACATTTCAGAACAGTGCTGTCTTGTTTACATTTGGGCATTTTCAAGGTGTGAGTTTGAACCTTCATGGGCCTGAAGACCTTTGCTAGTCACATTTTCTGAATATCCATGATACGTATATTTTATTATTTAAGATTGATGGTCATTATGCTGTTAAACATTATATAATATTGCATCAAAATTTGAAGAAACCCCTTTTTTTGGGCACTGCTCCCATGATGTCCATTTAAGGAAAACCATGTCACTTACTGTTCTCAAACTTTCAGGGATGAAACGTGGGACTAAAATACAGCTTCAGTGACAATGCAATCTGTTTGGTAAATTTTTCTGGCAGTTAAACAGTTTTTTTGTGAAAATTAAATTTTTTACATATTGGCATTTTCAAGGTGTGACTTAGAACCTCCATGGGGTTGAAGACCCATGCTAGTCACATGTTCTGAAAATCCATGATACATATATTTTATTATTAAAATTGATGGTCATTATGCTGTTAAGCATTATGTAATATTGCATCAAAATAGAATAAAACACAATTTTGGGTGCTGCTGCCATGATGACCATTTAAGGAAAACCACATTACTTATGATTGTCAAACTTTCAAAAAAGAAACACAGGATCAAAATGCAGCCTGAGTTGAAAAAACAGTCTAATTGGCTTCTTTTTCTGGAAGTTATACATTTTTTATTTTTATCTTTTTGGCATATTCATTGTGGGACTCAGAGCTCCCATGGACATGAAGCCGAATGGTTATCAAATTTACATGCTATTTATAGTCCATGCTACTTATAGTCAATGATCAAAAGTTGATAATTATTCTGTTACATCAAAATTGACAAAAATATTTTTGCACTGTTGCTACAAATATTATGAAAAGAAAACTGTGTTACTTATTATTATTTTTAACTTACAAGTATGATTTTTAGGATGGTCATGCAGTTCAAATTAGAAAGTCAGCTCAATTGGGTTATCATTTATTATTGAATGCAATTTTTTGTGAAATGTTCATTTTTCTCATTCTGGCATTTTCAAAGTGTGAACCTGAACTCCCTTGGGCCTGAAGCCTTATGCTTGTTACACATTTTACTTACATTGGTATTACCTGTTGAGCATAATTAAAATTTGATGTTGAATTTGCAGTTAAGCATAATGTACTTTTGCATCAGAATTCACAGTAGCCTATTTTATGCATTATTTTCCACTTTTTGTCTGTACACTTGACAGCTTCACATGTAAGCCCCTTTACACTGGATGTCCCCGAGTTCGGTCCTGTTTTAGAGTAAAATATACTGTACGTGCCGACAACTGTCAAAAAAAAAAAAAAAAAAAAAAAAAAAAAAAAAAAAAAAAAACAGGGACTGATTTAAGTTTTTGTTTTTTGAAACTGGACCAGATTCATGGTCGGACAAAGGAGACAAAGGATGCTGTCCAGTGTAAAGGGGTGAGGGGGTATAAGTATGAGAAATCCATTAAAACCTACCTAGCACCAACAACCGTAAATACCAAGAGCAGCACGAGTGCGGTCTTCATTTTCGCGTTGTATAGTAAGACAATTTTAATGTTTTATGCAAGCTGCAGTGATAATGGAGCTGGTTATGTTGTCCCTGTACGTCAGATTATATAAACCCTATCGTCTTACCTGCCCGCACCTCATTCAGGCCGAGTCATTCACTTACGTCACCATTTATACATTTGTACAGTAGGTGCTGAAACCGCTTGATGCCAGGACTGTCCTAGTTTATAATTAAAACCACTGGGAAAAAAGAAAAATTGAAAATGAATCAAATAGGTAAAAGGAAAAAGGGGTTACTGAGTGTGAGTTAAATTTCTTTAAGAGTTAACAAGTGTAGAAAACACTTTTCGTATAAGGAAAAGATGGAACATGTCCAAGTTTATTTCCTTGGTTAACTCCACAATGGAATTGAACGTTTCCATCACGTGTTCAACACATGCAAACTGAGTGATGGGTATGACGCAAGTTTTAGTAATTCAAATACTTTAGATTTTTTATGACAAAAGGCTCTAACAGACTTCTTTCTAAGGAAATATTGGATGAACGAATGAATGGAAAAGACTGGTAATCAAGCAAACTACAATGTAAAAAACAAAAAAAAAAAAAAAAAACGAGTAAATGGGTGATGGTACGGAGAGCATATAAAGCTTATAAACTCTTGGATTTGTAAAAAAGGGTCAGCGGTTAAACAAACGGTTGAAAGCTCCAACTCGTCGTCGTCATTAGAATAAAGACAAGTGCGTGAAGACTTCTCATGGCCTCATGGATCTTTTCAGTTAATACCGACCTTCTTTTTATGTACAGACACAGATGTGTCTGTACATATAGCCATCATCTGCGTCTGTCGTCGCCGTCGCCGTCGCCGTCGCCGTCGTCGCCGTGCACTTTTACCGATAACATGATAAGTGGAAAACTGTTTTTTCTTTTGGCTTGAAACTTGCAGAACTGATGAATACTCGTAATACGCAGGTCAAGTTCGAAAATCAGCATGATCGGGTCACTTATAGGGAATTTATGCTGTTTTTTCTCTTTTTTCAGCATATATGCAGCACCGATAACAATATAAGTGGAAAATCATTTTACCTTTTGGCTTGAAACTTACAGAACTGATGAATATTCATAATACGCAGGTCAAGTTCGAAAATCAGCATGATCGGGTCACTTATAGGGAATTTATGCTGTTTTTTCACTTTTTTCAGCATATATGCAGCACCGATAACACGATAAATGGAAAACCATTTTACCTTTTGGCTTGAAACTTACAAAACTGATGAATATTCAAAATATGCAGGTCAAGTTTGAAAATCAGCCTGATCGGGCCATTTTTATGGAAGTTATGCTGTTTTTTCACTATTTCAGCATATGTGCAACACTGATAACACATTTCAAGGAAAATCAATTGGCCAATCGTCTTGAAATTCACAGGGGTGATCAGATTTACTAAAATACAGATGAGGTTCGAAAATAAGCTTGATCGGTTCAGTTTTGGTGAAATTGTGCCTTCTTTTGTATATAAGTCTTTTTTCCTCGGATTTAATTCATAGGTATGTTAAGAATCTCATTTGTGAACTAATTAGTAATGTAAAGGTGTTCTTTTGACATTTTCTGCATCTTAACAATATTGTTAGTTGATTATATAAAAATGATGGTAAACCTGTTCTTGTGCATTGTGTAATAAAGTGTCAAAAATGGAAATAAACTCATATCTTTACAGTTTGTCAGATTCAATCATTCACCATGTTCAGAATCTCAGAATGGAACAAATTGGACATTTAAAATTGTTCTATTGATATTTTTCCTATGTCAACAACTTTCTTAGTTGATCATTTAAAAACGACAGTAAATTGATTATTTTGATATATATATATGTAAAAAAAAGTGTTGAAAGTGGAAAGAAATTCATTTCAGTACAGTTATCTCTTGTGTACATTTTGGCATTTTGAAGTTGTGACTCTGAACTTCCATGGCCCTGAAGACCTTTCCATATCAATTTTTCTGAATATCCATGATACTTTTATTTTATTATTAAAAATTGATGGTCATTATGCTGTTAAGCATTATAGTTTTTTGTTACAATTAAAATTTTCACATATG